>NC_057720.1:56226961-56268072 GCF_004010195.1 Chiloscyllium plagiosum
AGATATCCCAACCCAATCTAGTCCCACCTGCCAGCATCCGGCCCATATCCCTCAAAACCCTTCCTGTTCATAGACCCACCTTTTAAATGTTGCCTTTTAAATGTTGCAATTGTACTAGGCTCCACCACTTCCTCTGGCAGCTCATTCCATACACGTACCACCCTCTGTGAAAAAGTTGCCCCTTAGGTCTCTTTTATATCTTTCCCCTCTCACCCTAAACCTATGCCCTCTAGTTCTGAACTCCCCTACACCAAGGAAAATACATTGTCTATTTATCCTATCCATGTCCCACATGATTTTATAATGCTCTTTCAGGTCACCCCTCAGCCTCCCACACTCGAGGGAAAACAGCCCCAGCCTATCCAACCTCTCCCCATAGCTCAAATCCTCGAACCCTGGCAATATCCTTGTAGATCTTTTCTGAGCCCTTTCAAGTTTCACAACATCTTTCCGATAGGAAGGAGACCAGAATTGCATGCAATATTCCAATAGTGGCCTAACCAATGTCCTGTGCAGCTGCAACATGACCTCCCAACTCCTGTACTCAATACTCTGGCCAATAAAGGAAAGCATACCAAATGCCTTCTTCACTATCCTATCTACCTGCGACTCCACTTTCAAGGAGCTATTAACCTGCATTCCAACGTCTCTTTGATCAGCAACACCCCAGAGGTCCTTACCATTCAGGGTATCAGTTCTGCTAAGATTTGCTTTCCCAAAATGCAGCACCGAACAGGAAAAGAAAAAGAATGACATCAAATGGGGCTTGGAGGGACCCAGAGTCAAGACTATAGCTGAACAAACATAAAAAAACAAACTGACCAAATGGTTAAAGCTAATTGGAACCCCATCAATTTACCTGGTTTGTAAAGAGGATGGTTTAAAAAAAAAAAGGAGAAACAAAGAAGACAATACCCAATGTTAGTACTTTGAGCTCACGTAAAATTAAAACCCCTTAATCTTTGAGAAACAAAAATGTCCAAAGCAATGCTGACTGGGCACGGTGGCACAGTGGTTAGCACTGCTGCCTCACAGCGCCCGAGACCCGGGTTCAATTCCTGCCTCAGGCGACTGACTGTGTGGAGTTTGCACATTCTCCCCGTGTCTGCGTGGGTTTCCTCCGGGTGCTCCGGTTTCCTCTCACAATCCAAAAGATGTGCAGGTCAGGTGAATTGACCATGTTAAATTGTCCGTAGTGTTAGGTAATGGGTAAATGTAGGGGTATGGGTGGGTTGCACTTCGGCGGGTGGGTGTGGACTTGTTGGCCCGAAGGGCTTGTTTCCACACTGTAATGTAATCTAAACAAAAAATCTAATCAAACCGAAGTATTAAAAGAGAAATTCTTTGGTTGGCAGATATTTATCACAGCTGCGAGGTATGGAGGGAAACTCGCTGGTCGTGACTGTGTGCTATAGCTACTGGTTGTGGAACGTGAACAATTGGAGATAAAATTAGTTGTACGTCTCACTCTCAGTACGAGCAAAGCAGAATTTAAAAACGGAGATTGGAAGAAAGAAAGAAAGTTAACACAGTTGTACGGGGAGAAAGAGAAAGCGAGAGTGAGTGTGCGAGTTGGTCTCTGAACAGAATGTCAACTTTGTTGTGGTCTGGCTTGTGTCCATTTGCGTTTATTAGTTGTTAAACGTTGTCTTGTGTAATTTATATATTTTTGTTCCCTGGAGCTTGAATTTGGGGATGCCTTGAGTTCAATTTATATGTTGGGAATGTATGATGTGACAGTGTGTTGTGTGTTCTTACCAGTTTGAAACATGTGTGCTTACAGCAAGGGCCCTTTAATGAGCTATCAGTGGTTGTGTAAAAGAAAGACCTGCTATGAAATATTGATTCAGAATGAGTTTCTCAGAAACCTAGTCAAAGAAATTACCTTTTCAGAATTGCTTGAATAAAGCAAAAGGAAAAATCAAGTCAAATGACAGAACGTATTTCCTCTTTCCTTAAAATTGTGTGAAATCTCTGATTTGTGTAGCTTGAGGCAAGACTCCTGATTAAATGCTTAATTTTAGAATCTTTATGACTACATCTTCACATTTGGAGTTTCATTTCCTGGCCAGAGTGTACTTCCAAATATTATTTTAACAATGAGTAAATCTTTAATTCCAGTTGATAAAATCTGCTCATCTTAAAGGTTGATTGGTGTGAATTGTGCTGCAAAACAAAAGGAAAATTTTGAGCATTTAATTTTATTTGAACAAAATTATCTGATCATATGTTCTAAAATCAGAGAAGACTGGTATGAAGAAATTGAAACAAGTAAAGTCTATAAAAAGGAGATAAGTCTTCCTTTGTTCAAGAAAGGACTATAAAATGTGGCTTCTATTTCAGTACAGGTTGAAGAGGAGCTATTGATGTAATTACATACAAGAGTTTTGTCCCATCCCTTTAGACCAACAATAAATTATCTGCGCAGCTCGGAGAATTTATACATTCAATATACTTTTTTTTAAAATCAACAGAGATACTTGGACTAACCCATTCTGCTTGAAGTAGGATGGATGTTTTTCAGAAAACTGCAGGGACAGGAGGTTTTTTCCAACATCTTTGAATTTCTAAGTTTGGCTGCAGACTTACAACTTTGCAACACAGTGATGGATGAGTCATCCTCAACCTATCAACCACAACATTAACAACGCACCTCAGTATTGGCAAACTACTATGAAAACATCAAATATATTGAGTATCAGGCATTTCAAAACCACTAAGGTTGGGCATATTTAAGCATATGACTCTGTATCATAATAAGAAATTATATTACGATTCACATCATCTGGCATTCTAAAACATTTGAAGGGAATAATTATCTGAAATGTAAAAGGATTCTGGATAACAATAAATGCATGCACACAGTCTGTGGTTTCAATGAATGGAAAACAAAATTGTTAGTGTCTTTGAAGGAGTTTGAAAATATGAAATATTAAGTTTGGACAAATTTACATACAGATATATCAAATATCCAGAGAGAGAGCTATCAAATAACTTTTTTAGATAAAAGAAGAGTCATTTAAGAGAAAGAACAGTGTATGTTAATGCCTGGAATCAAACAAAAATGTTTGACTTCAGTTTTAAGATATTGTAAGAATATGTTTCATTCGATTTCAAATCTCTCCAGGGCTCAGAAATGATAGGATGGGAAAGGTAATTAGTTGAATTGCAAAATTGGATGAGAACAAATGATGAAGGTGTAGAGTGGTGGCAGAAGAAGGCAAACAAAATTAGAATAACGGGTTGTAATGGCAAATGAGAGAGCGGAACTGAGTGTTTGACAGAAATCAAATGATTGAGAGAGAGTAGTGGCTTTGATGATGAACTAATGGAAGGAGATGCAGCAATGGAGTTACTTGTAGATGGACCTATAAAATATAATGTGTGACTGGCCTGCATTGCGTGTTGTGGTAGATGTTAACAGAGACTTGAAAGTAGGACAGCAGATCCCTGAAATAAACTCAGCCCCAAGTAGCAGAATTAAAAGCCCTGATGAAAGAACTGAAATTAGCCAGGGATGAGAGCATGAACATATACACCAATAGTAGGTACGCCTCTAGCATAGCCCACGATTATATGACGACATGAGCTTTGCGAGGGTATATCCAAAGACCACACACAACATGAAGAGCAGATTCAAGATTTAGTAGAATCAGAAAAACTGTTCAGAAATTAACATTAAGGAAAGATTGTATACAGTACAACGAAGAGGCTGTGGGTAAATCCAACATCGCGATTGGAAAAAATGAATATTGATGTTGTAACTGATGGTGAAATGAACTTCTCTGATATACGAATAAAAATCAAAACATGCCTGAGAGAAAACTGTGAAGAGAGAGCAGAAGGGACTATTATCTTGCAAGACTTTGAGAATATTGTTGGCAGCGTTTCCCCCACTGTTTCATCTCTTTGTAATGAGACATACCAGGGCTCACCTATGAGTCAGTAATTGTAGACAAAGGAGTAGGATCGGAGGTACAGTTTGAGAAGAAATCAACAAATCCCTCTTCTCCAGTGTAGAGGATGAAGCCCTCTGTGCAAATTGGATTGTATTCATAGAGAACTACCATAATAGTTACAAGGAAAGCATCCCTTCCAGTCATCTGAAATTAGTCCTAAGATAAGGAGTGGTCCAAAAGCACCATAGATTCAACACTTTTAAATTTGAGTTCATTTGAAAAAGTTTAAAAGTTTTTTTTAAGCTCATGTATAAAAGATGTTATGGACAAAATGGTTGGCTTGTTCTCAAAGTATAGATAAAACATTTTGGAAGGCATGCAATTTGAACTCTGAATTTGGAATGAGAAATGTTTTGTTCGTATACCTACTTAGAAAATGTTTTCTTTAAGACAATAGATTTAAAATGCCAGTTTGAGAATATTAAAAGATTTTCTGACAGTTTTTATAAACTGAATTCGTGAAAGTATGACACAAAGTCACCTTGTGACTTGGGCTCTGCCCTTTCTAAGGCCAGCAGAATTAACTCTTCCTGCTGGCAGTGTTAAATCTTCTCACACACCTGTGTGGTGCGCTGGGTTGTGTGGATATTATTTATCCACTGCTTTAAGTGACAGTGGAATTTACTTTTGAATAGGTTTCACAAATACAACAAGGGAGATTTCTTGGAAATCTTGTGCAGGCAACGTCTTTGCTGAAATTGGGATTGATAAAATTACTTAACACAAGTTCAAACATGCAATTGGAAATTCAATTGAATGTTAAACGGCACATTAAATCTTTAAATTTTAGTTTAAAACAACAGCCAATGGAAACACTCGAGGTTTTAATTAGTATCAGGAAAAACTGGGATAGATTATTTTGGAAGAAGTTAATTGAAATCTGTTAGCTCAACAACACTGCAGGGACTGTACACAAAAGAAGCTTGAGTCAGTTGTTGTCAAGTTTGAATTTGGAATAATTTTGAAACGAAGGAAAGCGAAGTATAAATCTAGCAAGTTACATTTGAGAAATTGTATGTACTTTTCATAAGAAAGACCAAACAAGCAAAATTTGTTAATGCTTGAAACCACGCAGTAATGTTCGACTCTTAATGTTTTTGTTAAAACATGCTTCCCTTGTTTTATGCAGGGTTCCTGAATCAGTTATAATGGTAATTAATGAAGCCACTTTTAGAATACAAGAATACTAACAGGAAAAGAAATGACAGCATCCAATAGAAATAGGAATGACTCACCTTGGGGGTAGTTAAATGGAAAATATCCAATGAAATCAAAGTGTAAAGAGAATTAGATAATTTACAGTATTCTCTTGGAGATATGTGAGCCCTGAGAGTTTTTTTTTTTAAGGAAACTGATTTAGCCACCACTTGGAATGATGGATCAAGTGAGGAGGATACACAGCCACCCTCCTGCGACTTTTGAACCTTTGAAAAGATCACCTGAAAGTCGAGTGTGTGTAGCATGATCTTGGAAAACTGATGTAAGAGGACAATGATGGTTGTTACATCTGAAGTACCGACATGCAGGAATGCATGGTAAAAATGCACAGGACTAGGCATGGGCACCTATTTGATAAAATGACAAAATGCTGCCTGGTAGAGCATGTAAACATATTTTAATGATAAGGCACTGACACATAATTCAGAGAATGTGACTTTTGGTATTGATTAGTAGAAGATAAAAATTGCAATTGGAGATAAGGGGGAATAGCGAAGTAATTTCCACAAGATGGATAAAAAAATGAAGGAAGACCTGAAGAATCTTTTTGATCCATGCGTAATTTGTTGCCAGTTATACATAATCTTAAACTTTATCATATGTATAACAGTTTGTGATTATTGAACAATATGTACATGCTTATGGGAGGCCTTGATTAAGGAGTAGATGTAGTTGTAGGATCAAAAATAATATCTTGAAAACATTTCATTAACGAATAATCATTAAAGGTCAATTGGACATGACAATGAGCAACTTTTAAAAAGTGGAGAAGTAGATGGCAATGTGTTTGGAAAACAGATTTTACTTCTTGGTCAATGCTGTAACATATAGGCCAGCTTTGCACTTAGGCCAAACACCTAACGGGGGAGTTGTTGCAGCTGCCCATTGCTGAATATGACCGAGTGACTTTTCGGGGTTTTCTTTTTAACTAACACAGACGATCAAAGAAAATGTTAGCTGTTGCAGCATTTCATTTGGATCAAATCATGGCCTCCACAAACAACGAAATGCCTTGGAGTCTTAGTAAAATGGGACTACAATTCAAAACAGGAAAACGTTGATAAGGCAGCTCAGATTAAAGTTGAAACTTTATTGCTGGAACAGCACAGCAGGTCAGGCAGCATCCAGGGAACAGGAGATTCGACGTTTCGGGCACAGGCCCTTCTTCAGGAATCATTCCTGAAGAAGGGCCTGTGCCCGAAACCTCGAATCTCCTGTTCCCTGGATGCTGCCTGACCTGCTGTGCTGTTCCAGCAATAAAGTTTCAACTTTGATCTCCAGCACCTGCAGACCTCACTTTCTCCTCCAGCTCAGATTAAAACCCATCTGATTTGAGAATTGCGATTTTTATGTGAAATAAAAAGAGAAAGCCTAGCTAAGATGAAGCTTTTAAATAATTATAATTACAAATCGTAGTGGACACATATATTTGAACAATGATAGAAGTTTAAACTTATTAGATATTAGGGTATTAAATTTCTGAAGTAGTTTGACTTGGATGCAGAGACACCCTTGAAGAAACTTTTTTCTCCATCAGCAAGATTAGAATGACAAAAAGGTATAAACAAGATAACCCCATAAGAGTACAGAGAGACTAATAACAGTGAAGGGAGCGGAAACAATTTTGAAACAGCCGTATGACCTCAAGAATAAACATTTGCTGCTTGGCAAGTCAGATAAGGAGGAAGGTGTACCCAAAATTGTCACCTTTGTCACAGAATCTTAGTATTAGGCTTAACTACGTATACCTTTATAAGTAACTTTATATTACAGCTGATATTACAAATATAACAATTGGTAGAAATTAACATCCTTTTCAATCTTCTGTACTAAGATCAGCAAGAGATACGAATTGTACATACCAATTTGAAAAGTCATTAGTAATAAGGAAGCTTATGATCTGGCTAGCAAATGTTGAGGATGGGACAGCACAATTGGTGTTGGAATTTGGACAATAACTGTAACAGCCCAAAGACAGATAGTCTGAATGTGGGATGATGGGAGGACCCAAGGTGGACCATGAAGTTGTCCATCATTAATCATGTGTTCACAGGATTGGACGTGTAGGTCAGAGGGGGATGTGGCTAGCACAAATGTCAATGTTGCATGTAACCAGTGTAACACAGTATGTACAAATATCCTATACTTAGTTGGGAAAGGTAGAGTTTCACAGACCTCCAATCTAAGGGCAACTGGGACTTACACAAAGGACAGATTTGAAGCGGTCTCTGACCTCTCCCACACAAGTAGTAAAGGGGCTCTGAATAAAGATCGATTTGTACTACGAAACACAGGTCTCTTATTTAAAATCTCTCTCCAACAATGGCCAAGCTCCTTAAGAATAAATTAGATCATTTCCCATTCTTTTAAATTCCAATCAGTAGAGATCCAAAATGTTTAACCTTTGCTCATAAGAAAATCCCTCCATACCAGGGATCATCTCGTGAATCTTCTTTGAACTGCTTCCAATGAAATGATATTTTTCCTTTACTATGGGAACCAAAACTGCTCACAATGCTCCAGATGTAGTTTCACCAGAACTTCGTACACATACTGTAAGAATTCCCTACTTTTATACTCCAATCACTTTGAAATAAGACCCAACATTCTATCAGCCTTCCTGATTACAAGCTGCACCTGCGTGTTAGCTTTGTGTTTCATGCACAAGTAACTGAACTCCCTTTGTGTTGCAGCTTTCTGTAGATTTTCTCTATTTAAATAAGACTTTAATTGTTTTGTTATTCCTTCCAAAATGAACCTCACATTTTCCCACATTATATTTCATTTGTCAACCTTTTTGCCCAATCACTTAACCTATCAAATTCCTCTTTATAAGCTGTTTGTATCCCTCTCACAACCTGCCTTTCCACCTAGTTTTGAGTTGTCTGTAAATTGGTCTATAGTACATTTGCTTCCTTCCTTTAGGTCATTAATATATGTCATAAACAGTTGTGGTCCCAGCATTGGTCACAGGTCACCAACCTAAAAAATAACCCCTTATCTGTTTTCTGCCCACTAGCCAATTCTCCATCCATGCTGAAAAATGTGTTGCTGGAAAAGTGCAGCAGGTCAGGCAGCATCCAAGGAGCAGGAGAATCGATGTTTCGGGCATAAGCCCTTCTTCAGGAATGAGGAAAGTGTGCCAAGCAGGCGAAGATAAAAGGTAGGGAGGAGGGACTTGGGGGAGGGGTGTTGGGAATGTGATAGGGTCATCCATACCAATATATTACCTGCAACACTTTGGTCTCTTGTCATCTAACTTAACATTTTGGGAGGTGTCTTGTCAAACACCTTCTGGAGGTCCAAATACAACATACATCCATAGGTTACCTTCTATCTGCTCTAGTTGAGACTTCTACAAAAATCTCTCAAAGTAGTCAGACATGATTTCCCTTTCATGAAACTACGTTTACTCTACTTGATTAGATTCTGATTTTTCAAATGTTTCACTATTACTTCCTTAGTAATTTATTCCAATATCTTGCCAACAATGGATGTTGGCTAATCGGCCTATAACTACCTGCATTTGCCTCCCCCGCCACATTGGTAGGTTTCCAATCCTCTCATACTTGTTCACAATCCAAGGATTTTTGGAAAATTACAATCAGTGCACCCACTGTCTCTTATAGGTACATCATTTAGATTAGAATCCCTACAGCGTGGAAACAGGCCCTTTAGCCCAACAAGCCCACACTGACCCTTCGAAGAGTAACCCACCCAGTTGCATTCCCCTATCCTATATTTACCCCTGACTCATGCACCTAACACTATTGGCAACTTAACATGTCCAATTCATCTAACCTGCACATCTTTGGATTGTGGGAGGAAACCAGAGCACCCAGAGGAAACCATGCAGACATGGGGAAAACGTGTAAACTCCATATAGGCAGTCGCCCGAGGCGGGAATCGAACCGAGGTCCCTGGTGCTGTGAGGCACCACTGAGAGTGCTAACCACTGAGCCATGTGCCGCCCTTTAGGATCATAGGGGACTTACCTGCCTTTAGCCCCTTTAGTTTGTCTAATACTACTTCTCTCGTGATAGCGATAGTAATTATAGTCAACTTCAACAAATACTGTACTTTTGCTCCTGTTCTGAATGTCTCATGAATCTGTTTCTTATTTCGCTGCTCTGCCTGCTACAAAGTATTTGGATCAGTGCTAAAGTAAACCCTACACATGGTACCTACATCCAGCATGTTTGCACAAGATTGCAGATGGCCTGGGGACTACACACATTTCAGATTTATTTTCAACTTATTCTTTTTCTATCGGTCTACTGCAGAAGACCACACTTTTAAGCTGTGATCTGGAATGTATTGTCTGAACATCTGGTAGAAGCAAATTCAATTGTTATTTTGAAAATGTAATTTGTTAAGTACTTGAAAAGGGGAAGTGAAACCAATCAGATAGTTCTTTCACAGAGCTGGCACTGGCACAATGAGTTGAATCACCTCCTACTGTGCTACTCTATTCTCGAATAGTTAATACTCATGCAGATTGGACGGGGAAGATCCATGCAATACAAGATCTCGGGTAACTTGCAAGCTGAAGGCTGTGATGATTCTCATTATGGAAGTAATAGAGGACGTCGGGAAGATTAATGTCAGAAGATGTCCCTGTACTCACGGATAGCATTCACTGCTTTTCACCATTTATCTCCAAACTAAGTCATTTAATCCTTTTGTATGCAGACATAACTTGCAGAACAAATTAGAAACTCTTTTATTGTGTATTAATTATCATGGGTAATCTTTTAGGGGTACCTCAGAAAACATATTCTGCTTCTGATGTTGCAGGTATTTGGAGGAAGAGATTTCAATTAGTTACCTCAGCACCCAGCATTATTCACTCCTACACCAGCAAGTATGATCTGAAAAACATTCAACATGGAGGGAGTTAACTGGTGAGTTAGAGCAGGGACTATCTGATAAGACCATAAGATGTAGGAGCAGAAGTAGGCCATTAAGCCTAAAGTCTCCTCTGCCATTCAAGATGATCTTGGCTGATCTGATAATCCTCAATTCCAAATTCCTGCCTTTTCCCTGCACCCTAGATTCCCTTATGACTAAAATTCTCAGCCCTGAAAATACTTAATGACCTAACCTCAATAGCCCTCTGTGGTAAAGAGCTCCACAAATTCAATATCCTCGGAGAGAAGTTGTTCCTCCTCATTTCTGTCTTAAATGTGTGCCCCCTCGTTATTCTGAAATTCTGCTTTCTGGTCCTTGACTCTTCCAAAGAGGGAAATGACCTCTCTGCATCTACCCACATAAGACCCATAAAAATGTTGTACAATGCCTAGTGGTATTATCACTGAATTACTAATCCAGAAATAGGGCAATATTCTGGGGAAGAGTTCAAATCATGGCGTGATAAATGGTGGCATTTGTATTCAATTAAAAAATATGGAATTAAGTGTATCAGGGTGACCATGAAACAAATGATGATTGTCAGGAAAAACCCATCAGGCTCACAAATGTCCTTTAGTGAAGGAAACTGCCATCCTTGTCTGATTTGGCCTACGTGTGATTCCAGGCCCACAGCAATGTGGCTGTCTCTTAACTGCTCTCTGGGCAATTAGGGATGGACAATAAATGCTGGTTTAAAGCTTGATGTCCACATCCCACGAATGAAAAGAAAAATAAAGTTCCCTCTCATTCTTTTAAATTTCAGTATATACAGGCCTAATCTGCTGAACCTCTCCTTATAAGGCAGTCCTTTCATACCTAAGAGCTTATGCAGTGACCCTTTTTACTGGATGGCCTCCAATGCCACTTTAGTATTTCTCAGATACAGGGGTCCAAAACGGTGTACGGTATTCCAGCTGTGGTCTGATCAGCATCTTGTACAGCTTTGCCAAAACCTCCCTACTTTTATACTCCATTTCTTTTGAAGTCGTACACCACAGCAAAAATTATCCATCTTGTTTCATCCACATGAAGGTGAGGCACATCTGCATCTCACACACTACATCCAGCTGTTTAGATAGAACACAAATTGAAGCAGTGGGGCCAATGCTGCAGATGGTGGAAGTGCTGCTTTATTTTTCAAGGGTATTCAGGACATATGCATTTAAAACTTTTGACCTTCTGCACTGAATTTAGACATCTATTCTGAGTGTTTCAAAACATTAATTAATGTTGCTTGCTCGAAACCAAGCTAAAGAGGAGAATGTTCCAAATCATATCATAAGGATATATGGAATGAACAGAAGAAAAGACAAAAATTCCACCTTTTCTAAGGCAAATATGAGGTTAAAACCAAATCACAAAAGGAGGGCAGATGAAGAAAAGATGACCTTCCCTGTATGCTCAAGTTAAGGAACAAAATGTCTGATCCCCAACTGGATAGAATGCGTTAATGACTCAGCACAGCAGCTTGCACCATTCTCACAAACTACTGCTCGTACTATCACTGCCACATCTTATTGCTTATTTGAGCTTGTGGAGGTTGCACTAGCTGAGTCTCAGTTCACACAGAAGGAGGAGCAAATGTTGGTCACAATACTGCTGCCTCACAGCACCAGGGTCCCAGGTTCAATGCCAGCCTTGGGTGACTGTCTGTGTGGAGTTTGCACATTGTCCCTGTGACTGCGTGGTTTTGCTCCGGTTTCGTCCCACAGTTCAAAGATGTGCAGGCCAGGTGAATTGGCCATGCTATATTGCCCATAGTGTTAGGTCAATTAGTCAGAGGGAAATGGGTCTGGGTGGGTTACTCTTCGGAGGGTCGGTGTGGATTGGTTGGGCCGAAGGGCCTGTTTCTACACTGTAGAGAATCACATCTAATCTAAATAAGCAGATCTTTTGACTGGAGATCCAATTTGATTATTTTTAACTTGCAATGTGTAGAAATTCTGTATTCATTTGACCAGCTTATGAAAGTGATTACTGCAATGGGCAGGCAAAGTATCTGCAGAAGTCACTAGAACCTGTTGAGAACCCATGTATAATATTTGCCTCATAATGCGATGTACTGCATTAGCTTCATCTACACAGGAAAGCAACTGCTGTCTACCATTAAGCATTCAGAGTCCTCAATGTGTGTAGCTATTCTTGCATTATTTTTTACCCTGTTTTTATAGTGACATTATAAAACAAGTTTCCTTGTCCAGCAAACTTTAATTCAATGTAGAAGGATGGTACCATAAATACCTGTAGCAATCCCGTGGAAGCTTCTATGTGCCGGGCATGCCTGTAGAAGGCTGAGTGTAGAGTTCTGCTTTTAAACTCTACACTCAGCACATGCTATGTAGATGTGCAAGTGACAATGGAGAGGGTAGAAAGTGGGCAGAAGGTATCTGGATGGGTATATGAATAGGAAGGGTTTGGAGGGATATGGGCCAGGTGCTGGCAGGTGGGACTAGGTTGGGTTGGGATATCTGGTTGGCATGGACTAGTGGACCGAAGGGTCTGTTTCTGTGCTGTACATCTCTATGACTCTAACTGCCATTAGAATATAGACTGTCATGTCTGCATCAAAGTCAATGCCCCTTAATATGCCAGCATAAGGATCTACAAAATCAACTGAATTGTCAATGATAACCACAAAATCCAGAGCCAGCCAGCATATACACACACCCATATACACAGGTGGACTATCATGCAAATATATGAGGATATGAATTAGACATACCACAGGTACAAACTAAGGATAAGCTTCAAGGGAAAATACATTTAACCATACAGGCATGCAAGACAGAAAAATAAATTTGTGGCACTTCAGTTGAATTTTGTGTGAAATTTCTTACTTGTAGAATAAAATAAAAGGTACAGGAAATGAAAGGCAGTTGAGAAAGTGCAAAATGATAACTCTGCAGAAAGCATTAGAACTTGTTTCCCTGGTGTTATTTGAATAGCAGGATTTATTAATTTGGGATCAAACCATTCACTTTAATGTTTTTTTAGATGAATACCTGGTGCACCAGACTTCTTGGTTGTATTGGTGCTTCTGTAATATAATCATCCTGCCGGGTGGCCACTTCCTCCTGTGCCCCTATGTAATGTAAAGTTCTTTTGATCTGTCAAATGTGCTGCTAATTCAAATACTCTCATTGGCCACTTATGTTTTGGGAAATTCTGTAGAATTATGATACTGGGGACCTGGGTCCTGTTGTAGTAATGTTTAGAGGGAAGGAAGATAAGAATATTGCTTTTTCCAGAATAATTAACTTGTCATCTTCATCACCAGGAAGCAAATGACTTGATATTGTAAGTGTCTTCTGTACTAGCTGAAAAGCAGTAGGAATATAAAGGTTGAAGATAATAATCTTGACTGTTCCTGTTCTAATAGGTTAACAATAGGTCTCATTACAACATACAGCATTGATAGTAGTTGCCTTTTGGACCTGGGTCAGCACAGGCAATATTCTATTGCAAAGGTTGTTGTGAATCGGCTTACTGGATTTCACTGTGTCGTTGGTCTTCCTCTGGTTCAATCTTATTTTGCTTCAATGCCCTCTTTGTTGAATTTTAATCGAGTCAGGGAGAAGCATTGACAGCACAATTAAATGGCAGAGAAATAAATTAACACTGTAGTTTAAACAATCTGTTTAGCAGGCACTAATTTTGTTGGTCTGTAAAAACATTGGACATGGATTAACATTGGGAGGGAAAATGGTAATCACACAGCAGCTCATTATATACTCATTTTCTCAAAGCTTTCTGACAAACTCTTGATACGCTCAATTTGTGCTATTGGCAGGATACATTGTCTTGTTAACATGCCATTTTTCAGACAATTTCATTCAGAAGTCATCATCATTGGCTAGGGATTGTAACCTATATATCAAAGCCAGAAAAATTGTAACTTGACATTTTATCCAATAAATTCCAAAAGATCCTTGACTTTAAATTTCTTAGTTTTCACAATCTTGCATCAATTTTACAATGAGGATTATGCTGCCTGACAATAATTCCATACTTTAGTTGAGGAAGGCATATATTATTTAGAACTACATAAATAGAAGAAAGTAAGAACGTGCTTTGAGTTGATGCTTTTTAATGTCTTCAGGGTGTCTATTGGGCACTTTATGACTCATACATTCCTATTTTATGTGAGATGCAATCAAAGTCATTGCCACAAGAGTGCTACTGGTGAATGGATTGTGCTCAATTTCCTTTTCATTAGTGCCAGCAAACTGATATTGCTGGGCAGAGGAGGAAAGCTGTTTTACTGTCTTTCCACTTGTGAGACTTCCCAGATGATGGGTAGATGGTCGATTATTCGTTGCAAATAATAAAAGAACAAGTTACACATATTTCCTGCCTTTTGTAACAAGGCAAGCCATCCACCTCTGTCATCCAAGGGTGCAATAGGCCACTAAGTATGACTTTACAAATGAAACAGCCTCGAACATACCTGATTGCTTGGAGTGGGTAAGGCAAGGGTTTGAAATAATTTAGGTTAAATAATTATTGTCATCACTATGCATTAGAATGTACCCTCCTCCACCTGAGGCAGATGGAAATGCTTCTGGAATGATTCAAATGATTCTGGGCGTTTACTGAGCAAGAAGGTTGAGTGGGGTGGGAGTTTGTACTGTATTGGCATAATTCCAACCCTCTCTTTCCATCTCACTGAATATCTACCATGTTTGCAGAAAACAGGTTAATTCACCAAAGTACATCCTGATCAGCTTGTGAATGCTGTTTTAGTAATATCTAAAAGTAACAAAGTACCAACTTATCTCAGTTGGCCGTACTTTTGTCTCTGATTCAGAACATTGTGTGTTTAAACCCCATTTCAGAATGAGCAACACAATCTTGCTGGCATAGCTTTATAGCACCAAGAGAAAGCATCATTATCAGAACTTCTATGCCACTTAAGCCTGCTCCTCTTACAAATTATCAACACTTTGGGACTGTGTCTGGACTAATTTAGAATTCAGGTCAGTTCACCCGTTAGGATCAGTGGGATGTGAATTAGTAGGTCCTGTTCTGATTCTAAAGTGAACTTAACTATTTTGGAATTGATGGTCTTGTCTCCCGCTTTCTGTACACAGATTCTGAGACATTAATAACCCTCACGTGCATTGACATGGTGAGTGTTGACAGATTATTCCACTGGTTTGTTGGTTTGGTAATCTCACTGAACCTCAATCTACCATCTAATGCTGACTGCACCAAGTATTTTATCTTTATTATGAGAAGGCAGCCTAGAGGATTATCCCAAGATTAATTGATCCTCCACTTTGACCATAGATCTAAATTGTATATGAATGGTAGACTGTGTGTATTAGGTTTGCAATTATCTTTTTGGTTTAAAACTATAGTCTATATTTCCATTTGATGAAAGAGCAATTTAACTTAAATATAAAATTTAATTCATGTGGATTTAGGAAATCATTTCCCCAAATTAGAGGAGAAAAACCATATTGCATATTTTCTCCGTATGAATATTTTGTATACCTAATAGGTCACAATGATGGTGATACACAGAATTAGTAAAGCTCTGAAAAGGTAGAAGAATGAAGGAAAGCTACAGTAATCTATGAAAGTTCATGTCAGATACATTCAGGTGATAATAGAAAAGCAACTCAGATTCTTATTATAATTGAAATTTG
The DNA here is from genome assembly GCF_004010195.1 of Chiloscyllium plagiosum. Taxonomy (NCBI): domain Eukaryota; kingdom Metazoa; phylum Chordata; class Chondrichthyes; order Orectolobiformes; family Hemiscylliidae; genus Chiloscyllium; species Chiloscyllium plagiosum. The sequence continues at coordinate 56,242,701 of NC_057720.1, forward strand.
ATGATCATAAAGGATGGAAGACAGAGAAAGGAAAGAGATTTGGACGATCAAAGTGAAAAAAGTAAAGACAGGTTGGGAGGTGCAAATGAGCACATTTTTATTAACACAATGTAACTTGAGGGACATACTGGGATACAATAGACAAAGAGAAAACATGGGACTGAAACTGGGAGTATAACATTAAGGAGACAAACAAAGGTTTCATTTATATTGGCAATGAGTGGGGAATTGAAGATTAATCTACCAAATTCAGGATGGTCTAAAGCAGACTGCAAAATTGACAACAGCTCCACTGGCTGATAAACCACAAACTTGGATATATTGATCTCATCTTGCAACAAGAAGAATACATGCACAGGTCACTGCCAAACTATCACTCTCAGAAACCATCAAGCTCTGATTATAATGCTAAGTAGATGAGGTGCGACCAAGTTAAAATCTCACACATGGACTGGATTCTCTCCTCCCAAGAAATGGTAGGAAGAATGCAGGAAGGGCAAATTATCATGTGGGTTGGCCCCAGGGAAAGACAGACTCTCTTCTGTCACTTCAGATATTCTGGGTGAGCAGACTTTCCTGACCTGCCACCAATTAAGCTTTTAAATGGCCAATTAATGACCACTTAAGGGCCTCGTACTGCCACCAGTCCAATTTACTGTGTTCCTAACAGGTAAGAAAAGGGACAACTTTCCAGAGTAGTAACATGGGGCAGCCTACCTGCTGTAATGGGGAGGGGGTCCCTTCCCAATCTGAAGTGGCTGGGGTCACAAAAATGAAGTAGGCAGGGCAGTTGCTACCAAATGCCATCCTTCTGTCCTGGTCTCATAAGCCCAGATATCTATGCTGTAGATCCCCACCAAAAAAAAAACCTTACTTCCCCATTGCTCCTGGTCTTCAGCACTGCTCTTTAATCAGTAGCCTGGGCCTCTGAAACACACTGCGATTGACAGTAGGTGCCAGCCTGAGGTTGCTGGCGGCTTGAGGTGGGATAGAAGATAGCTATCCCAGGAACTGATTGGTCATGAAGTCCACATTGTAGCTACTTAACTGCCTTAAAGGCACTTGATGTGGCAGGCTTTCTTGCGTGGTGGTGGCGGTGGAGGGAGAGTACAGGGGGTTGTAAAAACCCTACACATTAACTAAATACAGAAAATTCCGGCTACTGAATCCCTTGAACCTTTGTTGGTTATTATTCTATTTATTGTGGGTATTTCGCAAAATCTTCTAAATTAATGCTAATATCGTCTCCTGATCCAATTGACAATAAAAATTGCTTGTAAAAGAAAGAAGCATGAAGTACATATCAATTCAGGAGAAATAAAGTGGTGCAAGTTCACAAAATAACTGTTAGACAGTGCTTCAACTTTTCTAATGAAGGGTATGTTTTGGATTAGAAATGTCAGAAACCATTTCCTTGAAAAGATTATGAACAAATTTTACAACATTATTTAAATTGGATGAACTAAAATATGGTTTGAGCTCTAACCTAATGGCTCTAATAATAATGGTGTTGCATTACTCCACTGTGATTTTAGGGTCTAAATTAGCATAGTGGTAGTGTCCCTCAGCCAGAAGTCTGAGATCAAGCCCCACCTGCTCCAGACATGGATAGTAATGTCTCTGAACAGATTGATTAGAAAATAACTAGAATCTAATTCAAATTACAGTCTGTGCTTTGTCAACTGTTCTCAGCAATGCCGGTGGTAGCAGTATAAAAATTGACCAATTTCTCTGGAACAGGCAAAATGGAGAAAATCATAAGAAAGAAATCTTTGATATCAGCATAATGTTATCAACAGTTATTTGTAGAGCAGCTGCTGTCAAAGATTACTGTAACTTTTCCTTTGTATTTTCTATTGGTATTTTTTCCATTCTCCTGAAGTCAACAATTTTCTTGCTGGCTGGGGTATGACTTTCAGAAGAGTCATCTTCCCCTTCAGTGCCTCATCCAACTGACCACTGTGTAAGAATGGATTTTCTGTGAGACCCTACTAGGATTCACCAAGAGTTCCCAAAGCCACACATTAACACTCCACCTCTGGTTTCCCTGAACGAACAGTGAATGCAATTGAAAAAAGAGCCATTCTGTCAAAGGATAGACTAATTAAAGGAACCATGGCCTGAGCTACAAGAGTTAACCAGCAAGCAGACTTTTGAGACTGCAGCAACTATTAAAATGGAGAAGAGACTTCCTACCAAGGCTTCACTGTTGCCTCGAAGTCCCATGTATGGTGCCCAAGTGATTGTATTGAGATAAGTCCTCCAAAATTCACGAGGAAGAGAATGACCTCTCAGTTCAAGCAGGTCTGGATGGGAGTTGTGAGGATGTCACAAGACTGTGGAACCTACAGCCTGGAGACAGTGTACCAAGAGGATCTAGGATATCACACTTCATGATGACAAGCTTGACACTGACTTCTCCAGCATCTTTCCTGCACTCTACTCAACAGAATAATATATCTTTAGCTTCATTCATTCCTCTTACTGCAGGTCCAAGCCTTCACATCCTCATCTGAAAAGTCAATAATCAACCTCACTCAATCCATTGATCTCTCACATTCCACAAAAGGTGCTCTTCTTTCTTTTCTCTCAAGCTGCAAAGAATATTCACATTTCTTCTTTCTCCCCTTGCAGAAGACAGGACATAACTTGGCAAGAGGAAGAGACCTGATGGCCATTATTTGGGGGCCATTAGTAATGTGCTCCCACCTGCTGCACTCTGAAGGTGGATTTGGTCCAGTAGGTTGCAGATATCAGCAGAAGCCTCCTGAGAAAGCTTGGGGCTCCTCAGGCACTGGGAATTAGACACCTTGAGAGAATCAGCCTCTCTTTGTCTGCAGGCATTATACTGGGGAGGGGACAGGGCAGAGGCATGGTCTCTCCCCATTTTAGCTGGACCTCTACTTTCATTCCCCGTGTCCTTTGGAAGCACGTGAGGCTGAAGAGAAAACAACTGGTACTGGTGGTGTTGTTTCTGCTCCAACTGGGAGAAGTTGGCAGTGACATTGATTCAGCTCTCACCTCTTATCAGAGGTGGAAAGTGGGGCTGGATAAGCTGATCTGACTCCATGGTAAAAGCTGGCAGCAGGGACGTGTGACTGAAGCACAGTCCAAGCCGTCACATGTTAAGCAGTGAAGGTCCTTCTGAGGGAAGATGTGCATTGAACAGCAGTCTCTCAATGGTCATTGCTGCAGTACTGCACTGTCACTGAACAAAACATTTATATTTCTCCAGTTTTACTGAAGAAACTCTTCCAGCTGTGTTTTTTCTCATGGTGACCCTTAGGAGCTGCTGTCATGTTGGGAAACAGATGCCCTAGTTGGGAAGAACAGAGGTCATTCTTAAATACCATTACAGTACTTTTAGTAACTAAAGGTGCGTGACTGCATGCTTCCAATCTCACCCTGCAGAAACCCAGAAGAGAGTGGGATGATGTCAGTCTTCTGAATGAACACCAATATCTGAGTAGGCTGCTTCCCCCTGCTTCCCCCTGCCTGGAATTTGTTTTTAAAAAACATTTCCCATTCATTGAGTGATGACAGGTTCTCTGATCAGAAGAGCAGAGCACAGACATCCAGGTGAATATTTTTATTAAGGCCATTTCAAGCAGGCTTGAGGACTTTGGATCTTTTTCCTATTCCTATCCCAGAGCAGAGTAACCGGTGCTTCTAGCCTGACTTAGATCAGTTAACTCCGCAGAAACTTAGGCCTTCTGATCTGCATGGTATAGCTTTAACCAGTTGAGCTTGCAGGTGAATTGTCAAAAAGTATTTGAAAGCATGGACATTAAAACATCTACACATTTATATTTTGAATTCACAATTTGTGAGAGTTCCAAGAGTCTGCTTGTGCAAGTTATTTTTAGAAGTGGTGATCACTCATTAAGATAAGTTCTAATCAGTGCTTGTTAAACAATAAAAGCTTATCACAGTCGTCTGCTGACTATGGCTAACCTCCACAATATTCATGCACTAAATGGGAATTAAAATTATTTCCTGCAGGTTCTTTTTTTTGTAATACATTCCATTTCTTGCTATCCTCTCCTTCAGGTACTGAATCCAGATTGGTTACAGCGCCCCAGATGTTGGATGCCCTTAAGCATCTTCTTCAAATGCCCACACAGTGGGTCCAAACGATTTTAATACCAATAGTCTAGTCAACTGAGGGAACATCAAAGTACAGCTTGATATTGCCTATACCATTAACATTCATACACATACACTTTACAGAAGGAATCACTGCACAGTGAGACAGAAAGAGACAGATTGCGATCACCCCTTATCTAGCCCAGGGATATCGTGGCAAATTGCATCACTGACCTATTTCCACTGAGCTGAGATGAGCTAACTAAGGACAGACTGGGATTAATATATTGTTAATTATAGCGATTAAGAACTGTTTTCATACTAATGTCTACTTTGTGTCAGAAATGGCTGGAAGTTTCATCATTGAAATATCCACCTTTTTTCTCAACGGAGGATCCCCAGCACTATGGATGACAGTGCCCTCAGTCAGTCCAACCCATTTCCCGCACTTCAGCCCTCACCCCCTCTCTTCCTTCCAACAACAGTGAAAGGGTCTCCCCTTGTCCTCACCTACCATCCCACCAGCATCCACATCCAGAGGATCATCAGTCACCATTTCTGCCACTTCCAGTGGGGTGCCTCCATCAGACACATATTCCCGTCCCCTCTCGTCAGTCTTCCACAAGCACAGTTCCGACTGGGATACCCTGATCCACTCCTCCTTCACTCCCAACACCTCAAACACCACACCCCCCATATACATAGCCCCATGGCATCTTCCCCTGCAACCGCAGAAGGTGTAACATCCACCTGTTTGCTTTCTCCCTCCTCAGTATCCATGGCTCAAGCACACCTTCCATGTGAAGCAACATTTTACCTGTACTTTCCAGTTGCCTGCCACTTTAACACACCACCCTGTTCCCTGGCCAACATCTGTCTTGGGCCTGCTGCAGTGCTCCACCGAAGCTCAGTGCAAGCTGGGAGAACATCTCCTCATTTTACCCCTGAGGACCCTGCAGCCTTCTGGACTCAATATGGACTTCAACAATTTTAAGGCTCGAGGCACCTTATCCCAACCCCCACACACCAGGCCTTGTAATCACATGGTCTGCTGCTATTTCACACAACCCATAGTTAGCCACCAATAGTCCCCATTAGTAGCTTTTCATTCTCCTCGGCTGACCGCTATCCACTCCTTTGTCTGTCCAACAGTTCTTCTCTCTCTCGTTAGGCTCTATCTCCCCACTCCTTTGTCTGTCCAACAGTTCTTCTCTCTCGTTAAACTCTATCTCCACCTACTGTTTATTCCTTACCCTCTCTCTCTCCAATCTATCCTCTGCATTAAAAAAAACAACTTTTTGTTAGTTACCATCAGTTCTGAAGAAGGGTCACGAAAGGTTAATTTGACTTCACTCCAATGATGCTATCAGACCTACTGAGCTTTTCCAGCAGTTTCTGTGTTTGTTTCTGATTTCCAGCATCCGCAGTTCTTTTCGTTTGTTTATTTTGTGTGTTTGCGATAGCAAGGAAGTAGAGCCATTAAAAAAAAACTCAAAGTAGATTTCTGAACTCAGCATTTGTTGCATGTTTAAAACTTTGCTGACACAAAAAAATTTAAGAATACTTTACCGACTGTAGGGGTGGTGGCTGCACTCAGTGAGTTAGTTGACGATATGGAAGAAGTGCTTTCTGCGCGAGCTAGTGGTGCTACCGGTGGAGGACTAGATGAATGTATTGGAGGACTAAAAGACCTGGACTGTAAAACATAAATGAAAAAATATTTAATCATTGAAATGTAACTTACTTCATGTCAAATTAAACATCATTACTCCAATTTCTAAATAAATATTTCATCATTTAGTTTATAACATTGATGTAAAGGGTATGCACAACAGAACTCTTAGTTAGTTTGAAATTATCCTGAATTTTCCTCCTATTTACTGCCTTGAAGGTAAAAAGGATATATGTCCTTTAAAGTTTGGGTGAAGATTTGTAGCTCGGGTGCTCGTTGTTGTGGTTCTGTTCGCCGAGCTGGAAGTTTTTGTTGCAAAAGTTTCGTCCCCTGGCTAGGCGACATCATCAGTGCTTGGGAGCCTCCTGCGAAGCGCTTCTTTGATGTTTCCTCCGGTGTTTATAGTGGTCTGTCCCTGCCGCTTCCGGTTGTCAGTTTCAGCTGTCCGCTGTAGTGGTTGGTATATTGGGTCCAGGTCGATGTGTTTGTTGATGGAGTTTGTGGATGAATGCCATGCCTCTAGGAATTCTCTGGCTGTTCTCTGTCTGGCTTGCCCTATGATAGTAATTTTGTCCCAGTCGAATTCATGTTGCTTGTTGTCTGCGTGTGTGGCTACTAAGGATAGCTGGTCGTGTCGTTTCGTGGCTAGTTGATGTTCATGTATGCGGATTGTTAGCTGTCTTTCTGTTTGTCCTATATAGTGTTTAGTGCAGTCCTAAATAGTACACTATATAGGACAAACAGGAAGACAGCTAACAATCTGCATACATGAACATCAACTAGCCATGAAACGACACGACCAACTATCCTTACTAGCCACACACGCAGACCACAAGCAACATGAATTCGACTGGGACAACACTACTATCATAGGACAAGCCAGACAGAGAACAGCCAGGGAATTCATAGAGGCATGGCATTCATCCACAAACTCCATCAACAAACACATCGACCTGGACCCAATATACCAACCACTACAGCGGACAGCTGAAACTGACAACCGGAAGCGGCAGGGACAGACCACTATAAACACCTGAGGAAACATCAAAGAAGCGCTTCGCAGGAGGCTCCCAAGCACTGATGATGTCGCCTAGCCAGGGGATGAAATGTTTGCAACAAAAACGTCCAGCTCGGCGAACAGAACCACAACAAATATATGTCCTTTGCAGCCCTCCAGAATTTCATCAAGCTAGCATATCTCAAGTGTGAGACAAGACAATGTGCATTTGCAACTTATTTAACTTTAATGAGCATTCCAACCTAGCCCAATGTTGAGTTTATCTAATAGCTTGAGCATAGATTCAGTGGAGTGCAAACAAGTGTTAACATTTGCTCAAAGGACTATTCTGTTTAATTTAAACTGAACTACACATTTAACTGAAAGCAACTAATTAGGTATCCTTTGGTGTTATTAATAGTACAGAAGGTGGTTCCTAAGAGGTGCTAACTGACTGTAAAGAAACAACAATAAAGCGGTCAAAGAAGTGGCAAGCAGAATCAGACCTGCCAAAAGTTGTCAAGTTGAGTAGAATCTCCTATTTCTTGGCTAGGTGCGAGTGATGTTAAGAACTTTTTTGGGATTTCTGACATGAGGTCCAGTGACTTTTCTCATTGTTTGCTACCAAACTCACCACTTTGGCTAGTTACTCCATCCTACAGCGTCTGTCTGTTCCAGTTCAATCTTACCAGTTATTGTTTTCGGAACAACTCCCCACTCAGCAGATGTCACAGACAGACTGCACAACCACACCATCTTTAAAACAGTGTACCTGGATGAACACTGGCATTCTACAGGCAAGGACAGATTGGGAAGATGGTTCTGTGATTCTCCATCAGGGAGCTGGAGGTGCTGATCAAAGGGATGATACATAGGAGAGTTGTCCTCTTCCCGGAGGACAGACAGAGAGGGTCATGATACCAGACCCTGGCACCTGATCCATGGTCACCAGCCAGGTCAGTGCCATCTCCACAGTGACAATGACCCTCCCGTCTGCACCAGGGTAAGTGCCATGTTCTATACACACACCACACACACACACACCCCACACCCACACACCCCACACCCACACACCCCACACAAAGTTTCTTGCTTTGCTACCTTATTGCCTGCACCATTGTCCCTCACTTGTTCTTACCCTATCCCGAGCCTCTCACACCACTCACCCTGCAAGCCCTCTGTGCTGCCTCCTCACTCCCTCAAAACACCTTAGCAACTTTCAATTACCCTTGCACCAGGACTAACAGGCATACCATTCATTTTCATTTCACTCAATCCCTACCTCCTCACATTACAGGAGTAGATAGTTCATAAGGCAAAGTGAGCCTGATGGTTGGAGAGTCGCCACAACTGGGCTCCTCATCCCTATGAAGAGAGAATCCTTGCTCTCGCGGGAAGATGTGGGATGCAGAAATATTCTTGTCTGTACACATCGTTCTACTGCAACACTCACATTAAGCCCACTCTCAGCATCAATCAATACACACCATTTGTAACCAGTGGCTTTGACTCCTCCCTTATGTCTTGCAGGTACCACCAACATCTAGAACCCTGCACAGCAATCTCCTGAAGCCATCTCCTCTACCTCCGAGGACAAAAGTACTGAGGTCTTTGAGGGCCATACTTCCTCCCACTAGCTCATATACTGACACCTTGGTGAGAATGTTAGACTTCGAGACTGTGAGACCACCATCAGGTGAGCACCTCACAGCAACAGCAGCTGGATAAGGAAGAAATGTCCCAGGCCATTGGCACCAGGGCATGTAGGGGAGGGGAGGTGGTGTTGGACACCAGGCTCCTACTCAGCCCCAGGTAGGAGAGGAGGAGTCTGTTGTGTCGGCAATCAGGAAACAGCAATCCACACGCAAGAGGGAGGAACAGCAGTGCAGACAAGAACATGGCACAAAATGCCCCTCATTACCCAGAAGCTGCAGCGATGCATGGAGTGTTGGCAGCTGCCATAAGAGCCAGGCCGAGCACTCCTTGGGGCAGCTGGAGAGCCTTTCACACCTGAGCTCAGGTGTCCTAGCTATTGGTCCTCAGGATGGAAGGCACGATAATAGGGGGGACTGGGAACCTGAAGGGCACTCCAGATGTTACTTCCTGCAGGAGACAGGACTTTTCCAGGTGGCACATGTCTGGAGGTAGAACCACACACAGATACCCCTCAGGGCATTGTCGAGGTGGCCAGGCCCTCCAGCTTCACCCTGCCTGCTCTTCATACCACCCCGCACTGGCACATGGAAGATCATATTGAGGAGGATTAATCTGCATCTAGCTTATGCCCAAAATGTTGACTCTCCTACTCCTCGGATGCTGCTTGACCTGCTGTGCTTTTCCAGCACCACTTTTCAACTCAGGCAAGAGGACCCTTAGCATATTGGACCTGTCTTGCCCCAAGTACCCCCTGAAGTCACCCAATTAAAATTGCAGGGCCAACAGGCTGCTCTACTGAGCAGGGTGCCTCCACCTCAACTGTAGAGTCAAAGAACACCCTATGCCATAGTGGGAGTGAGCATTAGAATCATAATTCAAATGTGGTCGAGGTCCACAGCACACAAAGGCTCTCCATCACGTTGAATTTGCTTTGATCAAACATGAGCACCCGATTCTTCTAATCCCATTTTCCAACACTTAGCTTAGAGCCTTGTAAGGCCTGGCATTGCAAATTCACATCTAAATCCTTCTTCAATGTTTATAATTATAAAGCTTTGTATAAATGTATTTACATCTGTTTGTTAATCTCTTGGTTTAGGTCCAAAAGATATTGTTACACCATCCAGCATCATGTCATAACCACAGACAAGATTCCATTAATGCAGCTCTGTGCTAGAGCCCATCTCAATGTCAGAGCAGCATGGGGTACACATGGCATTGGATAATTCTGACACCTCTGGCCCTCCTCGTACAGCATTCTTATTATTTCATGGCCTTTGTGGTCTAACGTGTAGCTTTCATTGAGTTACCCAGCTGTGTCCATTGCAGGGAGATGCAACACTGAGAAGTGGGTCTGTGTGCAATGCTCTTTCCCTTTAAAAGTTTTATTATCATTGGGTGGGTCCTACAGCCCCCTCCCTCACAAGTTGAATCACTTACTTCACCCACACAGGCACTGCCATTTTGTTCCCCATTGAGCACCTTCAACGTTCAGTACAATAGAAGGCAACAATGAATGCTCCTTGGCTAATGATTTGCAGCCGCTGCTGCCACCACCACCATGAGAGAGTGAGTTCCTGAACATTCAAATTCCCTTCCTAATAATCCTCACCATAAAGCCCATTAAGCTTTGCATCTCCCCAGGAACTACCAGCCTCACCCCCCCCAAACCTTCCTACATCTGCCCACATTCATTCCCCACCCACAAGCTCCTGGCCAATGAGGTGACCATGCCAGGTGTAATCATACACTGTCCCCTCCTCCCGAGGCCAGGCTGCTCCTTACTGATGATGGACATCTTCCTATCTATGCTTTAACATATTAGCCCCTTGCATACTCTTACTCCCCTTCACAATCTTCATTCCAACTTCCCCAATGCATGCAGCCCCCAGTCATGATGACTAACTTGCTAACTCTTCTTCCCACAGCAATGGCACACCCCCCAACCCGCTGCAACCCTCTCTCTGCTTACTTTCTGCGGATGGAGCTGCTGGACTGAACATGACCCACCACCTTGTATAATGTAACGGGGCAAGCAAGTGCCCAGACTCATGCCTGGTGGTTGTACATCTCCCCAACTGTGTTAGCTCTAATGCTGCAGACTGGCCAATGTAGAGCCACCGGACTGACCATGATCCAGTTCCTGGGCTGCAGAGGCACAGACTGTCTGACTGGAATACCTAGAGTGGATGGTTGACCATGGCTAAACCCCTGGACTGTCATTGGAGGCTGCCTTGACTTACTGAGCTGGAAGCCCATGACTAATGGTGCCTCCTTAGACTTTGGGTGAGGATTACTCCCTTTTGAGAGCTGTCTGCTCCCTTGCTGCACATACAGTGTGTTTCTTGTGAAAGCTGCTGGCATGTGTGAAAAGCATCAAAGATGGGGCGAAATGCTCTTAATATCATGATTGGCCTCATTGGATTTACCAATTCCATTGCAAATCCTCTCATTGACCACATCGCTCTGACTCTACCCACTGTTTTATGAATAAAAATGATTTTCTCAATAGCGTGTATTCTCCAATTTATGGAACTTTAAATATTACAACCTAGAGGGTGGAACTATCGATTGACATAGGCTGGCAGTATGTTGGCATGGGGTTTAGAGGGGCCATGAGAAAATAGGCAGAGGTCAATAGATTATTAATATGTCGATGTGGATGGTGCAAGAGGAGTGTATGGGGCAGGAGGTGGGAGATTGAGAGGTTGAATGTTTTATATCTCTTATTTTAACTGCTGGACACAGTGCTGGAACTCAGAGGTTGACTTTCCACTGAGCCAACCTGGGCAACTGAAAGACTCCGTCAACTGCTCCTGGTTCACCAGGTCTGACTTCCAATCCAGCCTTCCCTCCCAAATCAAACATCTCTAAGGGTCAAGTTCATTGTGCTGAAGGTTCTCCTGACTCTGCACACTCAATCCAGGAATGAAAATCAGGACCTAAAAGGCTCTTTTAACATGTACACCATTTTTCAGCTCTTCTTGCTCTGCTGGAGTATTGTAACTGCTTCAGTTACAGACAACATTCAGATGCATTCACAAATAATGGGTTTTGTATACACTTTACTGTTAGTGAACTATGTTCTGAAAATTGTTTATGCGTTAGAAAATGGTGACAATATCAAGAGGAGCCAGTACTGAAGCATTTTGTAAAATATGATTTAAAAAGTCAAAAGAGTAAAAATATCTGATGCTTAATGCAGTCTCCACTGCACAAGAAGCATCACTGACAATACATTTCATATGGCAAAAGGAATGATTAGCATATCATAAATATACAGACTGGGCTTACACACTGCAGAACTTAAATGAAACTTGCACACACTTTAGACTGATTTAATGGGCTAAGGGGAAACTTGTCCATGGGGTAATATCACTTCAACATTGGATGTGACTGGATCTTCACTCACATTCTCATGGTCTAGCCCGAGTTTGATGGTTGGTGTCTGACATGTAATAATTCATCACTGTCTAGTTACTGAGCCGATTGGGTCTATACTCTAAAGAGGCAGAGGTGGGTACTGCAGATGCTGGAGATTAGAGTGGTGCTGGAAAAGCACAGCAGGTCAGGCAGCATCCGAGGAACAGGAAAATCGACATTTTAGGCAAAAGCTCTTCATTAGGAACCCTGATGAAGAGTTTTTGCCTGAAACGTCGATTATCCTGCTCTTCAGATGCTGCCTGACCTGCTGTGCTTTTCCAGCACCACACTAATCTAGACTCTAAACCCCACAGAGTCCAGTTACGAGAAATGACTTTCTCTCTGTTGACTCTGAGCAGCACATTTAATAATTCTTTTTTGTTATTCTCCTGGAACAGTTTAAATATAATGAATGTAACAGTAGGACACCAAAACGTACCATGTCGGTAACACTAGGCTTTCCAGGAGGCAGTTTAGGCCGTGATGGAGGGCGAGGTGGTGGAGGAGGAGGAGTGTTACTGGTGATGCCCAATGGTGTTGCTGGACGGGCAGGAGATGAAGAACCTAAAAATAAATAAACAGGTTTTTAAATTTTACACGTCATGGGGGGTTACCTTAGCACTGAGGGAGGGTGGAGTTTTGCTCCTTTGAGCCCACAAAAGTTCCAGTCCCTTAAGCGGTCTTTACTGGCCAATCAATAACCTTATTCACCATCCACTGCTTTGCACACACTAGCACATCCCACCACCTCACCCTCTCACACTCACAAATCCCAAGCCCCATCTCCCCACTACCACGAGCTTTAGAAATCTACTCCACCAATTCCTGTTGTATTTTCAGTGATGTTGGCGGTTCACTGCTGTTAACGATTTGGCCATTTTTGGTGGACAGTCAATATGGTACATGCCAAAAGACTGTTCAATTGTACCTGAACATGAATATTATATCAGATTCATGAAAGATAAAACTATAAACAAACATGCTACACAACTGGAAGTTGGAGTGCTTATATTTCCTTAGGATATTGCCATAAGAAGGATATACTGTATTGGGCTTTAAAGGGAGTGCAGCACAGTTTTACTAGATTGCTACCAGTACTCTAAGGATTAAACTATGAGGAGAGATTAAGCAAAAAGGATTGCAGATATTTTCTAATCATCCTGTTGTGACACACTCTATAGGTGGTGAGATTGGAACCTGAGCAACGCGCCTCAAAAGTTAGGACCACTACCACCCTGCCATAAGCACCCTTAAACTAAGAAATTTAGCAAGTTTAAGAATGATTTTATCACAATGTTGAAGATATTAAAGAATGCAGATAGGAAGAAATTGTATCTGGAACTAGACGCCATGATCAAAGAATTAGATTGATCTTTCAAAAGTGACATTAGGAATTATGACTTTTTGGAAATGGTGATAGAAGTTTTGAACTCTCTTCTGCTAGATCCTAAATTAACTGTTAATTTTAAGAATGCCATGCATAGATTTTTGTTAATTAATGACACTGGGGGAATCTGCCACAAAGGTGAGTATATGGAGTTTGTCCACAACTCCAATTGAATAGTGGAAAGGGTAAGAGAAATCAAGTGGCTTACTCCTGTTTCTTTGTTTTCAAAAATGATAGGTGTACTCTCTATAGCATAGTTCATATTTATGGCCATTTTACTGCAAGGACAATATAAAACTTTTAATTTTTAAATATATATTTAGATTTTTTTCTCTTCTGACATGCAGACTCTTGCTGTTCTTCCTATAGGAGACTAAGCACCATGTATCGGCAAACTGTGCACAACACCACTGTCAAGTCCAATGTCTACCAGTTTGGGGGCGGCGGGGGAGTTTAACATTGGCAATGGCACCAAGTGGGTAACATCAATTTAGCCACTTGTTGTATAAGTTAATCTGATATGTATTTCTGCTCAAGTCAATAAAAGACAATATTGGGTCTGTGCACAAGGAGCAGATATCTAGGTGATATAGATATCACCTAGATTCACCATGGGCCAGTTACACCCATTAACCTCCAGTAGTATTCCCAGGATAGCACTGTAAGAACCATACCTGAGTCTTCTCCTCCCAGTCCAAAGACACAAAGATAATATTAATATCCTAACTGCAATCAGTTAATGCAACACAGATCAATGTGGAATTTAATGGTCTGTGAGATCAAGCAATACAACAGACAATACATTTCCTTACGAAGTGAGTGTATATTTTCATTCCCATCCCCATTGGATATATTTGTGAAAGGCGATTGATGTACAAACAAATAAAGGATTAATGGAAGCTGCAACATCAGCACAAAAAAAGCCATATAACCATAAACTCTTGTTATGGTTATAAACCAATGAAGAAAAAGTGCACTCAGCAAGACAAAAATCTGCTCTAATTACACAACAGGAGAGGTCTGGGGGAGGTAATAGAAATTGGCTGACAGCAAGTTGTTTTGAAGAGGTGAAATCTGTAGCATTGCCAACATTCATGATTTACTCATCCTTCATGCTGGGAATTTACATTAAAATTCCTGTCTGAAGCACATTTACTTGAAAATGAAAAATACAAATCACTGGACTCAGGAATAAATTGTCTACTATGGTGACACTGTCATCATAGCATTCAGTCCTTCACTGCAGTCAATAAAAGCGACCCAGGCCAGAGTTCAAACCTGGGATCTTCTCAATCAGTATGGATCAGTACTATGCCAGTTACCCATTATTGGGAAAGTTCAGTCTTATTGTGGTTCTGATGTTCTATTTATATGGATAATGCATCACTGACAGTGAAAATGAGACATCAACATTTCATTATCATTAAAAAGTTAGTTTCGTATTTCTGATTACATCCAGGGTATGAATCTGTAAACGCAGAGAACAGCAATGGAGCAGCAGAAACTATGACCGTATTTGGTTAACACTCCAATGGACTCAGCGACTTACAAAGAGGGGAGAACAGAACCCAAGGATACAGGCCCCCACACCAGCCATTCTGTCCTGTTACTGTAACAGCAATAGGGATGATTTAAATAAAAGGTTTTTTTTTTACCATTGATGTAGTTCCAAGTCCCATTCAAAGGCATAGTTTTAGTCAATGTACTGTTATTCGATCCCAACGAATCTACAACTAGATTTTGCAAGGATATTTTAAAACTGTAGCACCTTGTACAATTGATCAGTCTGTCCTCAAGTGAAATCTTAATTCCTTGATGTGCTGCTGGATGGGAAGACACTGCAGGATGTACCATATCCTACATAAAGCCTAAAAACCTGTCGGCCAGTTTCATGTAAAGGTTGGAGGTGAAGCTTTTATGGGGAGGGGTGCATGGAATGTCACTCACGTTCCTTCAAAAGAACACAAAAAAGCAGAGCTCAGCACAGAATGGAACAGCACAAATACAACAGGACAGAAGCAGGAAGAAGCCACTCATGTTGCTGACAGTGAGGCTTCTTAGTGGAGGCTGGCTCCAATGTGGGCATGCTGATGCAGTGTTTAACCGAACACCACGTACCACTGCTGTTGGACACGCCACTGCCTGAACTGGGTCCTGGAGAAGATACCACTGTTCTGTAGGTAGGTGGTGGAGGGGGAGGGGGCGTGGTCTTTTGTCCCAAAGTGAGCTCTTTCAGGGAGGAGGACGACTCGCTCTTTTCACTCTTGACCAAAACCTGCTCGGAACTTTTTTTCTCACTCCCATCATGGTCTAGAGGCACAGAAACACTCGGAGGAGCATCAAGGGACCTGTTTTCACCCAGAGCCACTGGTGAGACCTCATTTCTAGAAGGTTGATCAGAGAAATCGATCCACTTGTTCTTCGCCAGGATAACTCCAGATCTGTGAGATATAACTGGGCCAAAAATATCATCCAGGTCACTGATAGACAACAGTTTGTCTGGCTGGGGCTCTGCTTTGCCCTGGTCACTCCCTACAGTCCCATGGGCTGAATTCGGTAAAGGTTGCTGCGTTGCTGCATCAAGGTCTGACTTGGTGCCTTTCAGAATTGTGCGGTCTTAAGTGCAAAATTCAAGAGTGAAAACATCAGGAATCAAGAGGACAAAATATTAAACACAAAGTTAAACTCAATAACATATACAAACAATCAGTGTCAAAAATTGAAAATTCCAGTGTTTACTGAAGAAATAGATTTGAAACATTTTTTAGGAAATACAAAAATGGATTTTTCATAATGCTCTGCTACCCTGCACCACTTTCTCCTATTCCTCTCTCCATTCTTCTGAAAGCACTGGCCCTTTTGGGTTACTTTCTGATACTTTGCTCTAGCAACTATTTTTTCCATGCCTGAGCCAATACAATGAGTGTCACACATAATTCTGTCAATTCTACAGTCATACATGTACTTTCCAGAAAAGAGAATTAGATATGCAAGTAGGACACTGTCAGATTGTTGTCTTCTTCCTAAACGGTGTTGAATCCTATGTAGCACCCTACCCCCTTGTCCTTAGAGGGTCCTAATCGCTGTAGGATCAAGGGACTGGGCACAAGGCACAGAGTTTCCATGGCTTTCCTCTCCCTGTGATATCCTCCCTGAAGACAGCAACCTCTCAAACTGCACTTATCTTTCCTCCAGGAGATCCTTTATCCTGGGAATTTGGAGGTATTGGGGTTATTACAGCAGCTGCCATGGCCTGCAACATGGCTCTGCTGATTTCTGGAGTTCTATGGCCTGGGAATGGCTGGCAGCTCTTGGCAGCTGGACATTCTTGTTCCAGGATTCTAATTTCAGCTACCTCACTGCAGATAGATCCAATGTGCTCTCTCACCTTTGTATCTCTCAGGAATCCCACTTGCTTTTGGACTTAGACCAAAAACAGAAATATCCTGGCTAGGAGATCCATTTACTGGTTGAATACACTGGGGTTATCTTCAAAATACAATGGTTTTTCAAAATTTGTTCACAAGGGAAGTGAGATCCAGTGAACAAACCATTTAGATTACTATTTTCCAAATGTTATAATATTTAATGTTTGTGTGAACTGAAAGAGGCATAAAAAGGCTGAAAAAAAAAGTCACTTAAAAATGAAAGGTAGTTCTCCCTGTCTTGTAGGTTAATTTATGGCTACTCATAGTTGCATTAAATCTATACCACAAAACAGGTCATTCATTCAGCTAACTTGTTTATGTTGCCATTTTATGCTCTACTCAAGTCCATGGAAAAGGCCACACACTAGGTAATTAACAGGCTAGCTGTATTAAACTCAAGGGTTACAAAGCATTAAACTAAAAAGCCCTACCTGAACCTTCTGCTGATGGTGACCCTGTGCGAGGTGGGGTAGCTGGAACATTTTTTGGAGGAAGTGGTGGGGGAGCTGCAATGAAAAACCAGGAAAAAAAAGCAAGTTGTGAAATTAAAGTCTTATAATGTTATGAAGTTTTGAGGCTGTGTCTTTAAGTTCTGAGTGAAATAGAAGAATGAGGTCATGTGACCTTCTGAATTCTGCCTGACAATAAGCTGTGGTGGCTTTAAAAGGTTAAAGCAAGACTCAGTTTCACTGGGAGAAGGTGCAATCAATTCATATCTGCAGCCAATGGTAAGAGCATCTGAATTGTGGATAAATTATTAATCTCCAGACTCACAACCAAGTGTAAAGAATATCAGCTTTTCTGGAAGGGTATACTTTAAAATACTTACTTAACTTCAAAAGGAAATGAACAGAGTTGGGGATCTGGAAAATAGCTAATTAGTAATCTTTATTTAGATACAAGACCCATGTTATTCATACAACTTGGGTGATGGGCTTTGAGAAGGAAGAGTCTACAACAAGTCATTGCAGTACTGGGTTACCAGGATTTCCTAAAATATTCCTGACACCCTCAGAGACAAGAAAGTCTCCAAGAACCTGAGAGAGAAAGAGAGAGAGAGAGAGAGAGAGAAAGAAAAAGTGAGAGAGAGAAAAGAGAGAGGAAAAAAAAAGAAAAAAAAAAGAGATTAAAAAAAAGAGAGAGAGTAAGAAAAAGAAAGAGAGAGCAAGAGAGAGATCCAGAAGTCAGTTAGGAACTCAGATTGGAGAGACTAAGTTCATGAGGATTTAATTAAGGCTGGATTTGATTAGCTTTGACTAGAAAGAGGAATCTCTATGGTACCTCTCATCATAAAAGTTATTTTGGATTAAAAGTAAACTGGTTAGAAAAGAAAAAGGAAAACAGATCACCAGGAATGGAGAATATCTTGTGACAGGTTCCAGGAGAGTAAAGGTACAACTGTGACATGTGACTTTGGACATGTTAAAGGCCATATGGCTTAAAAGTCACATGTAGTTAGAGTTATTTACAAAAACTGTTATTTCAATGTTGCTTTTAGTTAATTACAATAACTGTCTTAAAATTTGAAATCTTATGTGATCTTTTATGATGCTCCCTGAAATTCATATATCTTTCCAAAAGCGCTCAGTCTCTATGGGAATTATAACAAAAGAGAGAACATTATTTGTTGAGTTTTACACTATTCAAAGATAACAGTAAGGAAACTTATCATTAATAGATTAAAAAAAAAATGATTTAGCAATCACGAAATCAGTAACATATCAGTGATGAGGTGGAGAAATAATTTGCAGGCCTATAATGTGGCTCATCAATTTTGAAGTCTAGTCATTATTGTTTTGAGGGCAAAACACACTAGCTAATTTTGAACATAGTAAACAAATAAATAAGAGAAAGAGAACTCGCTGCTTGCTTCAATAAAATGGCACAAAATATTTTACAGGTGGAGCCTCAGCTAACAGTCTCATTCATATTACATCACTTCTTAACATAAGAGTATCCTCTCAGAACAGGACTGAAGAATCAGCATAGATCAAGTCCTGAAGTCAGGCTTGAACCTACAACTTTCGGATTAACTCAGCTTATCTTGACACTTAAAGGTACATTTCCTTTTTTTTTAAAAAGAAAGGGGCAAATGCAACATAGAAAATATCAATGATAAATACTATTCCCTTAGTTGGTAAATGAATTTTTCAGTGTGTAAAGCTATTGTACAGGCCAATTAAGTACTGGACTATTTCCCTGTGGACTGATCAATGATCATCAACTGCACGAGGACAGTGTGTTTCAAATTCAAGACCTGAAGCCATAAGAGCAGTGCAAAGAGATCAGATGCTTCTTAAAAATTCAGGGCTGGTACTATCTTGCAATTATTTTTCTTTCCTCTTGTACACATACACATTCATTTAATGACATGCATTGTACTGCAGTTACATAACACATAGGCCTCTACAGTCGTCACTGTAATTTGAGAAATGCTTTGTTCCCAGATGCTGTACTGAGGAAAAGGGGGTGGGGCTGAAAAGTTGGCAGTGGTAATGTGGGGCAAGGGATTATTCCTCAGTCAGTGAGTTCTAATTCGAGCATGGGGTGAATTTCAAGCATCAGTGACTGGGTGGGAGTGGAGTTTTAATATTTTATCAACAGAAATAGAAGCAGTTGGGCCAGGAGCCTGAACACTTCATCTTGAGATTCCAGTCAATTCGATTGTGAAAGGGGAAAGATTTAGAAGGGATCTGAGAGGTAACTTCTTCATGCTGGAGATGTTGCACGTATGGAACGGCTGCCATGGAGGATGGTGGAGTTGGGAACAGTTGCAACAGATAAAGGGCACTTGAATGTGTAAAGGGGAGGGTTTTGGAGCGGCATGGGGCAAATGCTGTCAAATGCAACTCGGACAGATTGGGATGGCTGGTCAGTATAGATAAGTTGGACGAAGGGTCTGTTTCCATGCTGTAATTAAGTTGTTGAGTAACATTAGTTGCATTTTCTTTGAACTGCAGCAAGACATTTCCAATTTAGGCATGAAAAATCTGGGATAAATAGCTTAAAAGGTTAGATGGTAGAGAAGCACTGCCAGACATTTAGGGTGTTACTTTACACTTCTCAGCAAATAAAGGCTTTATGAGAAGTGTAAATCATTACTAACTTGGAAAGTAGAGGATGGTATCAAGTTGAAAGTTTAGGTATACAATGTTGTGAAAATTATGGTAGACCAGAGGGAGAACATTTTAGAAACTTGTGAAAGAAGATTTAAAATTGGTAAAAATAAATTGAGTAAAAGAGCAAGCTTTTTTTTCCCCAAAAAGATAGTAGTAGTATAAAATAATTCCTCATCATTCAACAGCTTCCATTTCAGCAGCAGGAGTCAAGAGAGCATGAGTTGAGAGAACGTGAGCCGGGGGCAGCCAGGAAGGTAAATTTGAATATAAAATATTTACCTCGTGAGTCCAAAGGAATGGGGGTCGGGTGGCATTACTAGTCAGGGATTGTATCACAGCTGCAGACAGGAAGATCGACGAGGAGGGATTGTCTACAGTCAGTATGTGTGGAAGTCAGAAACAGGAAAGGAGCAGTCACTTTATTGGGTGTTTTCTACAGAGACATAGAGGAGCAGATTAGGAGACAGATTTTGGAAAGATGCAGAAGTAACAGAGTTGTTCTCATGGGTGACTTCAACTTCCCTAGTATTGATTGGAACCTCCTTAGTACAAATAGTTTGGATGGAGAAGTGTTTGTCAGGTGTGCCCAGGAAAGGTTTCTGACGCAATATAGGCCGACTATAGGGGAGGCCATATTGGATTTAGGTTGAGAGTGTAGTGTTGGAAAAGCACAGCTGATCAGGCAGCGTCCGAGAAGCAGCAGAACTGAAGTTTTGGGCACAAGCGCTTCATCAGGAATGAGGCTGATGAAGGGCCTATTCCCAAAATGTCGATTCTCCTGGTCCTCGGACACTGCCTGACCAGCTGTGCTTTTCCAACACCACACACTTGACTCTGATCTCCAGCATCTGCAAACCTTCTTCCTCCATATTGGATTTGTTGCTTGGCAATGAACCAGGCCAGGTATCTGATCTCTTGGTGGGATAGCATTTCGGTGATAGTGATCACAACTCCTTGACTTTTGCTATAGTCATGGAGAGGGACAGGAGCAGATGGAATGGGAAAATATTTAATTGGGGGAGGGAGAATGACAATGCTATTAGGCAGGAACTGGGGCACCGAAATTGGGAACAGATGTTCGCAGGGAAATGCACAACAGAAATCTGGAGGTTGTTTAGGGAACACTTGCTGATAATGCTGGACAGGTTTGTCCCACAGAGGCAAGGAAAGGGTGGGAAGTTAAAAGAACCTTGGGTGACAAGGGATATGGAAGAATTCATGAAGAGGAAGAAGGAAGCTTACTTAAGGTTGAGGAAGCAAGGATTGGACCGAGCCTTACAGGGTTATAAGGTAGCCAGGCAGGAACTGAAGAACTGACTTGTGAGAGCTAGAAAGGGGCATGTAAAAGCTTTAGCGGGCAGGATTAAGGAAAACCCTAAGACATTGTACACTTACGTGAGGAACATGAGGACGGCCATAGAACAGTACAGCAAAGAACAAGCCCTTCAGCCCACGATGCTGTGCCGACCATTGATCCTCATGTAAGGTAAACCTAATGTATGAACCGTCAAATTTCTGTGACTGCATGTCCAGCAGTCTCTTAAATATCCCTAATGACTTCGCTTCCACAACTGCTGCTGGCAACGCATTCCCTGCTCTCCCAACTCTCTGCATAAAGAACCCGCCTCTGACATTCCCTCTATACTTTCCGCTAAACAGCTTAAAACTATGACCCCTTGTGTTAATTTCTGCCCTGGGAAAAAGTCTCTGGCTATCAACTCTGTCTATGCCGGTCATTACCTTGTACACCTCAATTAGGTCCCCTCTCTTCCTTTTTTCCAACGAAAGAAGTCTGAGCTCAGTCAACCTTTCTTCATAAGATAAGCCCTTCTCTCCAAAGCATCCACATCTTTCCTATAATAGGGCGACCAGAACCGGACGCAGTGTTCCAAGTGCGATCTAATCAAAGTTTTATAGAGCTGCAACAAGATTTCACGGCTCTTAAACTCAATCCCCCTGTTAATGAAAGCCAAAACACCATATGTTTTCTTAACAACCCTGTCCACTTGGGTGGCAATTTTAAGGGATCATATACCTGCACACCAAGATCCCGCTGTTCCTCCACATTGCCAAGAATCCTGTCTTTAATCCTGTACTCAACTTTCAAGTTCGACCTTCCAAAATGCATCACTTTGCATTTATCCAGGTTGAACTCCATCTGCCACCTCTCAGCCAATCTCTGCATCCTGTCAATGTCACGCTGCAGCCTACAACAGTCCTCTATACTGTCAACGACACCTCCAACCTTTGTGTTGTCTGCAAACTTGCTAACCCATCCTTCAATCTCCTCATCCAAGTCATTAATAAAAATTATCGAGACAGCTAACTTTCCCTGTATCCCATTCCTCCTGACCTTCTGAATGAGCCTACCATGGGGAACCTTATCAAATGCCTTGCTGAAGTCCACATACAGCACATCCACCGCTCGACCCTCATCAACTTGTCTAGTAACATCCTCAAAGAACTCAATAAGATTTGTGAGGCATGACTGCCCCTCACAAAGCCGTGCTGACTGCATTTAATCAAGCCATGCTCTTCCAGATTATCATAAATCCTATCCCTCAGAATCCCTTCTAACACCTTGCAGAAGACAGACGTGAGACTGACTGGTCTGTAATTGCCGGGGATTTCCCTATTTCCTTTCTTGGAGAGGAATTACATTTTCCTCCCTCCAGTCCTCATGTACGACTCTGGTGGAGAACGAAGATGCAAAGATCTTCGCAAGTGGCGAAGCAATCACATTTCTTGCTTCCCAAAGCAGAGGACAAATCTGGTCTGGCCCTGGCGACTTGTCAATCTTAATATTTGTCAAAATGTTCAGCACATCAGCTTCCTCAATCTCTATCCATTCCAGCATGCTTACCTGCTCCTCAATGGTTTCATTCACTGCAAGGTCCTTTTCTTTAATAAAGACAGAAGCAAAAAAACTCATTTAGGGCTTCCCCTACCACCTCAGAATCTATACACAAGTTCCCTATGCTATCCCTGATCGGCCCTACTCTTTCTTTGATCATTCTCTTATTTCTCATATACATGTAAAATGCCTTTGGATTCTCCCTAATCCTTCCTGCCAAGCCTTTTTCGTGCCCCCTCCTGGCTCTCCTCAGACCATTTTTGAGCTCCTTCCTCGCCTGCCTGTAATCCTGTAGAGCTGAGCGAGACCCTTGCTTCCTCCACCTTACGTAAGCTGCCTTCTTTCTTTTGACGAGAAGCTCCTCCGCTCTCATCATCCAATGTTCCTTTATCTTACCCCTTTTTGCCTGTCTCAGAGGAACATATTTATGCATCATTCGCAACAACTGTTCCTTAAACACAGTCTCCACATGTCTATAGTGCCCCTTCCATGGAACAATTGCTCCCAGTCCATGCTTCCCAACTCACGTCTGATAGCATCAGTTTCCTGTTCCCCAATTAAATACCCTCCCATTGTGCCTGCTTCACTCCTTCTCCATAGTTATGTAGAATGTGAGGGCAGTAGTGGTCACTATCACCAAAATGCTCTCCCACTGAAAGGTCTGACACCTGCCCCGGATAGAGTGAGGTGGCATTGCAGAGTAGAGTGGAAAAAACGAGGTAAAAACAATGACTGCGGATGCTGGAAACCAGATTCTGGATTAGTGGTGCTGGAAGAGCACAGCAGTTCAGGCAGCATCCAAGGAGCTTCGAAATCGACGTCTCGGGCAAAAGTCCTTCATCAGGAATAAAGGCAGTATTCCTGATTAAGGGCTTTTGCCCGAAACATCGATTTTACTGCTCCTCGGATGCTACCTGACCTGCTGTGCTTTTCCAGTACCACCCTAATCTAGACTCTGGTTTCCAGCATCTGCAGTCATTGTTTTTACCTAATTCAGTCCTTCAGGCCTGCTCCACCATTTAACATGATCAGGGCTATCCACTTTCCTCCATGCTCCATATTGCCCTTTACTCCACTTTTCATCAGAAATATATTGAATTCTTTCTTGAATCTGTTGATTGATTCTGCCCCCACTGCACTCTGGGGCAGTGAGTTCCACAGATTCACAACCCTCTGAGAGAATTAGTTTCATCTCATCTCATTTTTTGAACCGACCTCCTGTCATTCTATATCTTTGTCCTCTTGCTCAAGACTGTCCCACAAGAGATAACATCATTTCAGTGTCCACTTTATCAATCTCCTTTAGCATTTTATATCCCTCAATCAGATCAACCCCTCATTCTTCTGAACTCCAGCGAGTATAAGCCCAAGCTATTTAACGGCTCCTCATACAACAGCCTGTCATCCCTGGGATCAAGCTGGTGAACCTCCTCTCCAGCGCCATCACATCTTTCCTCAAGTACATAGACTAGAACTGGACACAATACTCCAATGTCGTATATAATTGTAACAACATTACTTTAATAATCCAGTCCCTTACAATAAATGCCAGGGTTCCATTTGTCTTTCTTATTATATGCTGCATCTGGATAACCACTTTCTGCAACTCATGCACAAAGATGCTCAGATCCTTCTGCACTAACATACTTTGAATCTGCTTCTTATTTGAAAAATAATTTGCCCTTCTGTTTTTGTAGCCAAAATGGACAACCTCGCATTTATGAGGGATGAAGGGCTTATGCCCGAAATGCCGATTCTCCTGCTCCTCGCTCCCACCTGCCCCCTTAACACCATTTGGTTCTCACCAGGAATGGGACACCCACACACAGCTGGAACCTGCCTTTCCCTTCGCCAGGCAATGATGCAGAGATATTACTGTGCAGTCCCTGTTTTAATAAGAAAGGTTGGTGCCAGTTGGCAGGAGCCTGAACTGATATTTGTGCGGTTAAGAGGCATGTCTGTCTGCCCTTCATTATAGGCCTTCTTCAATATCCGGTGTTGTCCGCATAAGCTTTTAGTTGATTTTGTTTCAGGTGAATGATGCGGCGTGAGGTTAGGGGATGAGTAATTATCGAAAAACAGTGAATCTTTACAATCTGGTAATGCTCTCCTTGTCCTTCTGGCATTTAAGTAATTTCTGATTGATCGTTAATTATTGGTGATTGATTCCCCGGAGAGGGGTCCTGGAAAACTATTTCTATTCCCCCCCCCCCCCTTTTCTTTTCTCCGACGGTTTGAGCAATGCTGAAGGATGTAAGATTCCTGTGCTGCTGTGAATGGGTGTGATTGTGAGTCTGTAAGAGTGTGACTGAGAGTGAGTGTGATAAAATCTGGGAGTATCTTGATCCTGCATCAGACGCTCAGGTCATTGCCAGAAGTTGGGAGTCAGCGGAATAACAAATAGATCATCACATCATAGAAAGAGAGGGGGGGGGGGGGGGGTAGAGAGTGTTAGAAAGATAAACAGAAGGAAAAGACATGCTGAGAATGGAGGTACTGAACGGAAAGGAGAAATGATTGAACGAAGCTGGGCGAGGGATTTTTTTTAAGGTCCCTTGCTAATTGCTGTGCCATTGATTTTTATTCACAACCGCGACTCTCCCTCCCTGACTCGCCGTGACAATGACTCTTGAAGATAGCTTCAGTTGCATTGATGGA
This sequence comes from Chiloscyllium plagiosum, assembly GCF_004010195.1. Lineage (NCBI taxonomy): Eukaryota > Metazoa > Chordata > Chondrichthyes > Orectolobiformes > Hemiscylliidae > Chiloscyllium > Chiloscyllium plagiosum. The sequence goes on from NC_057720.1 coordinate 56,267,981, forward strand.
ATGATTCTGTCTCTCTCTCTCTCTCCCTGAGCCCACTATACCCTTCCCTCACATATTGAAGGATTCGTCGATGAGGAAAGAGAGAGAGAGGT
>NC_057720.1:56268522-56334671 GCF_004010195.1 Chiloscyllium plagiosum
CGGCAGTTGGAAATGAAGAGGTCGAGGGCAGGTAATAGGCCAGCGCGGGGTGTCCAGGTGGATGCAGTGTGTTGGAGGTGGGCGAAGGGGTCCTCGGAAGGTGGGCGGGAATCCTGATTGTGAAATTAAGCTCGGAGGCGGAGGTAGAGTGGAATGCCAGCGTGAGGGTAAGGCTGATCAGGGATAGTGGAGGGAACTTGTGCTTGGAGTCAGAGGAGATAGCGGAGGTCTTTAATGAATACTTTGCTTTAGTATTCACTACTGAGAGGGACCTTGACATTTGTGAGGACAGCAAGAAACAAACTGATAGGCTTGAACAGGTTGATGTTAAGGAGGAAGATATGCTGGAAATTTCAAAACACATGAGGATAGGCAAGTCTTCTGGGCCAGACAGGATACACCCAAGGTTACTACAGGAAGTGAGGGAAGAGACTGCTGCACCTTTGTGTCCACACTGTCCACTGGAGTAGTACCAGACGATTGAAGAGTGGCAAATGTTATTCCCTTGTTCAAGAAAGGGAATAGGGAAAACCCTGGGAATTACAGACCAGTCAGTCTTACATCTATAGTGGGCAAATTATTGGAAAGAATTTTGAGACAGGATTTACAATTACCATAGCTTGATTAGAAACAGTCCCTTTCAGGTCATGCCTCACAAACCTTACTGAACTCTTTGAGGATGGGGCAAAACACATGGATGAAGGATAGCAGTGGACGTGGTGATTTTAGCAAGGTGTTTAATAAGGTTCCCCATGGTAGGTTCATTCAGGAAGTAAGGAGGCATGGGATACAGGGAAATCTGGTTGTCTGGATACTGAATTGGCTAGCCCATAGAAGACAAAGGGTGGTAGTTGATGGAAAATATTCAGCCTGGAGCTTAGTGCCAGTGGTATTCCACAACGATCCGTTCTGGGACCTCTGCTCTTTGTGATTTTTATAAATGACTTGGATGAGGTAGTGAAAGAGTGAATTAGTAAGTTTGCAGTTGACATGAAGGGTGGAGGAGTGGTGGATAGTGTTGAGGGCTGTTGTAGGTTGCAACGAGACATTGACAGGAATACAGAACTCAGCTGATAAGTGGCAGATGGAGGTCAACCTGAAAAAGCGTGAAGTGATTCATTTTGGAAGGTCGAATTTGAATGCAGAATATTGGGTTAAAGGCAGGATTCTTGGCAGTGTGATGGAACAGAGGGATCTTGGAGTCCATGTCCATAGATCCTTCAAAATTGCCACCCAAGTTCACACACAATTGTTAAGGCGAATGATGCGTTGGCTTTCATTAGCAGGGGGATTGAGTTTAAGAGCCACAAGTTTATACTCTATCGAGCTCTAGTTAGACCATACTTGGAATATGGTGTTCAATTCTGGTCGCCTCATTATAGGAAGGATATGGAAGCTTTAGAGAGGGTGCAAAGGAGATTTACCAGGATGCTGCCTGGACCGGAGGGCATGTCTTATGAACCAAGGTTGAGGGAGCTAGGACTTTTCTCATTAGAGCGAAGGAGGACGTGAGATGACTTGATCGAGGTGTACGAGATGATGAGAGGCATAGATACTGTGGATAGCCAAAGACTTTTTGCCACAGCAGAAATGTCTATCATGAGGGGGCATAATTTTAAGGTAATTGGAGGAAGGTTTAGGGGAGATGAGAGGTAGGTTCATTACAGAGTGTGGTGGGTGCATGGAATGCACTGCCAGAGATGGTAGTAGTCGGATACATTAGGGACACTTGAGTGACTCTTGGAAAGGCACATGGATAATAGTAAAATGAAGGGTTTGGAGGTTAGTTTGATCTTAGAGTAGGATTAAAAGTCAGCATAGCATCGAGGGCCAAAGGGCCTGTACTGACCTATGTTCTAAAGCTATTGACGGTCATTGGAATTCTGGCTTCACAGGACATTCCGACAGGAACTGTACATATGACAGTTTAGGCCTTCACTGAAACTATGCCAAATGTACTGCATATGACATTTTCCCGATGACTGCTCATGTTATTTGCTATTTCTACCAGTCTGTGGCACTGGTAAACTTTGTTTGAGGCAGTTCACTGCCACCAATCCTCCCTTGTCTACAGCCTATCTAGTGATTAGTGGTAGAGGATACTACCACTAGATAAGACCCTGGGTCGGACGGGATTTATCCATGGATCCTCTGGGAAGCCAGGGAGGAGATTACAGAGCCTTTGGCTTTGATCTTTATATTGTCATTATTGACAGGAGTAGTGCCAGAACACTGGAGGATAGCAAATATTGTTCATTTGTTTAAGAAGGGGAGTCAGGACAACCCTGGAAATTATAGGCCAGTGAGCCTTACTTCAGTTGTGGGTAAGGTGTAGGAAAAGGTTATAAGAGATAGGTTTTACAATCATCTGGAAAGGAATAATTTGATTAAGGATAGTCAACACAGTTTGGTGAAGGGTAGGTTGTGCCTCACTAACCTTATTGAGTTCTTAGGGAAGGTTACAAGACAGGTGGATGTAAGTAAAGCGTTTGATGTAGTGTATATGGACTTCAGTAAGGTGCTTGATAAGGTCCCACATGGTAGGTGATTGCACAAAATATGGAGTTTCAGGACTGAAGGTGATTTAGTGGTTTGGATCAGAAATTGGCTAGCTGAAAGACAGAGGGTGGTGGTTGATGGGAAATGTTCAGCCTGGAATCCAGTTACCGTTGGTGTGCCGCAAGGATTGGTTTTGGGGCTACTGCTGATTGTCATTTTTATAAATGATCTGGATGTCTGTGTAGAAGGATGGGTTAGTAAATTTGCAGATGACACTAAGGTAGACAGAGTTGTGGATAGTGCTGAAAGATATTGTGGGTTACAAAGGGACATAGATAATATGCAGAGCTGGACTGAGAAGTGGCAAATGGAGTTTAATGTGGAAAAGTGTGAGGTAGTTCACTTTGGAAGGAGTAACAGGAATGCAGAGTACTGGGCTAATGGTAAAATTCTTGGTAGTGTAGATGAACAGAGAGATCAGAGTGTCCTGGTGCATAAATCCCTGAAAGTTGCCACCCAGGTTGATAGAATTGTTAAGAAGGCATATTGTGTATTGGCGTTTATTGGTCGGGGGGGGGTCGAGTTCCAGAGCCACAAGGTCATGCTTCAGCTGTACAGGACACTGGTAAGGCCATACCTGGAGTATTGCGCGCAGTTCTGGTCACCATATTATAGGAAGGAGGTAGAAGCTTTGGAAAGGGTTCAGAGGAGATTTACTAGGATGTTGCCTGCTTTGGAAGGAAAGTCTTACAAGGAAAGGCTGAGGGAACTGAGGATGTTTTCATTGGAGTAGAAGTTTGAGAGGTGACTTAATCGAGACGTACAAGATAATCAGAGGGTTAGAAAGGACGGACAGCGAGAGCCTTTTTCCTCAGATGGTGAAGACTAACATGAGGGGATATAGCTTTAACTTGACTCAGTAGTAGGGGCGTGGAACGACCTGCCTACAACAGCAATAGACTCGCTGTCATTAAAGGCATTTAAATGGGCATTGGACGTACATATGGATAATAATGGAACGGTGTAATTTAGATGGGCAGCAGATTATTTTCACAGGTCGGCACAACATCAAGGGCCGAAGGGCCTGTACTGCACTGTAACGTTTTATGTTCTGTGTTCTATGATACACCATTGTGCAGCATGTAGAGGAGAAAACATGAAGGTTTATTGCATGATAGCAGTAAGCACAACTACATTTGGCTGGACATAACACAATGCCTTACTCCCAATTTCTCTACCTCTGCCACATTTTTCCCAGGAGCAGCAATTCTATTCCATGACATCCCAGATGGCCTCCTATTTTAAGGACTGCAATTTCCCCTCCCACGTGATCAACAACACCCTCTAGCATATCTCCTACACTTCCTACACTCCTGCCATTGAACCCCAACCACAACAAGGATAGAACCGCCCTGGTCCTACCTTCCACCCCACTAATCTCTGGATACAGTACATTATACTCTGCCATTTCCGCCAACTAGAATCAGAATCTACCACCAGAGATGCATTTTCCCACATCATCTACTGTGTCCATTGCTCTTGATGTGGTCTCCTCTACAGGATGGAGACAGAACGCCAACTTGTGAAGTGTTTCAGGGAATATCTCGAGTATGCATGCACTCAACAATCCCTCTGTCCTGTGGCAGACCACTTCAACCTCCCCCTCCCACTCCACCCAAAGACATGCAAATCCTGGGCCTCCTCCACTGCCAAATCCAGCCTGGAGAAAGAACACCTCATCTTCTGCCTTGGGACTCTTCAACCACACAGCAACAACGTTGACTCCATTAGTTTCCTCATCCCAGATCCAACCCTCCACCTCAGCACTGCCCTCTTGACCTGTCCATCTTCCTTCTCACCTTTCCAGTTCACCCTCCCCACTGACATATTCCTATCATCCCCCAGCTGCATCCATCTTTTACCTTCCCAGCTACCTTTCCCCCAGCCCCACCCCAACGTCCACATTCCTGATGAAGGGATTATGCCCAAAACGTCGATTCTCCTGCTCCTCGGATGCTGCCAGACCTGCTGTGCTATCCCAGCACCACACTTTGACTCTGACTCTCCCGCATCTGCAGTCCTCACTTTTTCTCAATTACTAGGGTAAGCTAATGCAGGTATATCTGCTGGTTCCAAAAACTACTGTTGAGTTCCTCGACCAACATCGATAAAACATTCTGGTCATCAACTGGCTACAGTTTGTTGCCAAGCACAAATTGCTACTCTGTTTCCTACGATAGCTAGCCATCAAAACATGATTGGGCTATAAAAAGAGCGTTAGGATGTCCTGAGATTGTTACATAAGCTATATTTCACCTTTTCTATTTACTGACTGACATGCAGCACCCTGGTGATTAAGTGCTACAAGCAAGCTTTTCAGCCACTGACAACACTATGCCAATGGAGAGTCAGACTGGAGGTTATACTCCAGAATTTGGGACAACTTTGATACAACTATGGACAGTAGACAATGAAGAATGAGTTCTTCATTAAAATAAAATGCAATAAACTTTGCTCTGCAGTTGCTGCAGTTTTTTGCTTAGTCAGAGATACATTGTTGGAGGAAACTGTTCAACACTAACGACCATGTCTGTATTAGAATGAAAAATTAAACTGTCCCCATTGAGAAAATGTTTCAAATCTAATCACATAGTTGTTCATAAAGGATTCAAAATCATTCATCTGTTCAAACATCATGGGTTGCTGTGCCTTTCATTATACCTTCAGGATGAATTATATGTTCATAAGCTATGTCAATTGAGTTTATGGTATCTATCAACAATTAACAATGCATCTCTGAAGAGTAGCTCAATTCTAAAACTTGAACATAAAAAAATAATTACAGCAAACAAAAACTGAAGAGACATTAAGGATAGATATATTGCAATTGTAAATAACAATTCAATTAACTGTAAGACAGGATGGGTCAACTTATGCTGGCCTATTACTATCCAGTAATTTGCACATTCTAGTTAATAATTGTTTAATTATACATTCATTTAAAATGCTTGTAATGTGAATTTGAATGATCTTGTTGCAGAAAATATGCAGTAGCTGTCCACTTACTTCCAATAGGAAATGATCGTGTTGACAAAGATGACTGTCTTTCGGAATCAATGGCTTGGAATGGCCCCCAGATCTCGGGTTGATCAATGACAGCTTTAAGATATGAACAAAGTTAGCCAGAAAATTCTCACTGGTCATAAATACACTGAATAAGCTGTATGTTTTATAATCAATAGATTGCACCAGAAGTCATGTGTCACAAGCTGTATTGATCACAACTGTGAAGCCAGAACTATACCAAATGCCTTACTGAAGTTTGCAGGGTCACTGGGAGGATTACTCAGGTTTGGTCACTCAGCTGTCTATATCTATTGGATTGTTTGGTGCTCAGCCACCCAGGTGAGGAACATTAGCACTGAACAAAGACCAATGCCTAACATTTTAACATATCTTGGAAGTGGTAGCATTCAGACCATTTACACATAACTGACTAGCAAGACAAGCATAGGTCTTAGTAAAGGCTGGTGGCTCCTCTATTTGCTTGGTGTATTAGATGTCACACAAACAATAAGTTTTTAAACACTTCATTGGAATTTTCATGTTGCACTCTTGAATTCACACAGTTCCCAACTATGCATAAATGACCTTGGACTGTGCACGTCTGCATTATTTACTGTGATGGAACCAGGTTTTGAACATCATAATTACATGTCAGAAAAATACAAATAAGATGAAAACATATGAGAGAGAAAAAATATTTATCTCTAATCACATGTAATCTTGACTCTGCACACCACTTCATATCCATGCTCTGTATTACAGCATCAGATTTTAACTTCATCTTCATGATTTTATCTATTATTTATTTGGAAAGCTGTACTTTCCATCCTCAAAGCTGTTCTCTCATGATTGATATCAAGGACTTGCAACTTTTGTTTTTAATCCTTGCACCCTCAGTAGAAGTCAGTGTTGATAAATCTGTCTGAACTACATGAAGGAAAACTCCAACAAGGACATATCAAGCTAAAAATGTCAAATATTAACTAAACGCTCTGTATGATGGAAGTGAAAGCTGAACAATAAAGTTTTTTCGCAATCTAGAAGGACAACGTGCAGTGCATTAAGAAGATATGGCATGCAATAACGTACATACGTTATCACACCCTGCACAGGCATACATTTATTGTTGGTTCAGGCATTGTATGTCATGTACCTTCTGATTTTATGCCTTCAAAAGCAGACTCCAATGGTGGGCCAAAGAGTGGAATCAGAGATGCTGTATCCTCTGACCCCTTCTTACTACTAAGAGAAGAGAAAAAAAGAAATGAGAAAGAAGGAAAAATTAATTAGACATGAATAAACAAGTTAAAAGCAAATGAGAATTGCTACATCTTGGTCTGACAAAATCAGGGTTTCTTATTAATCTTTTGTAAAGGAGAACAGGGCTAGACACTGTCCTGCGGAATCTTTAGACTCACTACACCTGGGGATGATGGTCTTAAGAATGAAGTCATTCAGAGCGTTGGTTGATTACTTGGACAGAAATAGTGTCCAAGGGTATGTGAAAAAGCAAGAGATTGGCACTAGGTAATGATGCTTAATTGAAGAGCCGGTGTGGGGACAATGCAATGAATGGCTTTCTTTTGCACTGTAACAATTCTGTGATTGATTCAGTGATTGAACTGTGAGCCAGAATATACAGTTGTCAAGACATCTGCCTTGGAGAAAGAGATATATAAAACTACATGAAACATATTCCTTAAGTCTTTCAGTTCTAACCGAAACTTTCACCTGCTGCTTGGGTAAACATGGTTATTTTGAGCTTTGTGTGTTCCTGAAATTGGAAGACAGAAGCTGAAACAGTATTAAATCCTAGCTCCAATAAGATACTGTCACCATGAACAGAAAGGCAGAGAAATGCTGCGTAGCAGTTTCAATGGTCATGTAAGCAGGGGCACGAGCAGTAGGCAAAATCGTTAAGATAGGAAGCTTCAAATCATTTTTCAATTATTGTACTAAGGACGTTAATCAGAACAGTAAGCCAGACTGTTTATTCATATTATCTTATGTTGCAAATCAAAAAAAGTACTTTTTTTACATTTGACTATTTGAGTTGTAGACCAACTTTTGACTGGGTGATAGTTGACAAAAATATTTTCTAAATTCGTTCATTTCACGTTGTTTAGATGGAATAATATGAACAAAAATGACTAGACTTACAACATTAATGCCTTTAACTGTGGATTATAAGCAAGATTGAAAGTGGCAAGAAAAGGAAAAGGAAAAGACTTGAAGAGGAATAGTAGAATATTTCAATCATATCTCGCACTATTTGATTTATGTTGTTCTTGGGATCAGGTCCTATAATTTACAACATATTTTGTCATTTATAGGCTCACTAAACATTTATAGTTAATAGCAAGCTAACAAGTGCTGAGCAACACAATAGCAAAACTATCAGTGGGATAAGACTCTGTGACAAATAATGGCCTCACGGTCACGACACCATTTTATTTGTTATCTAGCTTCAACAGATAAAAACATTTCCAAGATTGACTGGATTGATTGAAAATAGTAGTGACCTTTCGGTTTTGCGGCATCCAATACACAAAGTGTTGACAAAGCGCCCAGCTTGTAAGGAGTAGGGGATTCAATCTAAAATTTCCCCAAAGATAAAAGCTTGAATATGCTGGACTAAACATGCCTGGGATTAATATAATGATGGCAAAGTTAAGTTGCAAACACAATGGGGTGAAACATAGCATAGAACTTTGATGTTACATTGTATGTACTGAGAATGCACCGACTTCTACTCCCTTCCTTATCATAATTATTAAATGAATTTAAAAAACCTGAGAAAATGCAAAAAATAAATTAATTTATTTAAAATTGTGACAAACTTAGTGATGGGTCAAATGGCCTACCTGTTCCTACATCTTATAGTAGAATGAAAGTCAGTGGTTGGAAATGTTGGCTGAAATTTAATCCTACCAACTGGGACTCACTTTGATGGTTGGAAAATTAGTCTCTTCCTCATGTTGCATTTATGGGAAGGCTCAATAAAACCTCTGACATTTAGCTGTCCAGAGCTATATCTTCTACTCAGGCAAGCTCCCAGCAGGGTGAAAGCCTACCCTGAGAACAGCTTACCAAAGCCAGCAGCAAAACAAAGAGCAATGGCTGTGACTGGTAACATCTCAAGGTCCAGTGATGAATCACTGCTGAATCACTGGACACAGGTGAGCAAGATGAAATGTGGGTTGTAGGGAAGAGGTCACCTGAGAGGGATGGGAACGGAGCTGGCAGAGGAATGATTTTCAAAACAGCCATCTGTCCTGAAGTTGAATACCACGATTGGGCACTGATTACCTGTCAATGAGGCTCCCCTCCTACCCCCCCCACCCCCCCAAGTGAGGCCAATCTCTTTGAACCTATTGCTGAACTTCAGTGGGTTCAGAAATAATTGGTGGCAACTGAACTATTAAACAGCCTTAGTGATATCCCAATACCAGTGTGTGGGATTTCTGAATTGGGCCTGTCCTGCCCCACTTGATGGTGGATAGTTTTAACAATACCACAAATGTCATACCAGAAATCTGATGAGGATATACCCAGGCAATACAGTTACACCACCAACCCAACCTTCATGCCTCCTTCTGCACACTCCTTATATACTGCATAAGCTGCTGAATATTTCTAACATTTTCTGCTTTTATTCAATGAAAAAAAATTCTTCAGCAGGTTTCTAGGGGAAGAAAATGTACTTGGTTCTATCACTAGTACTTCCTAGACAGATCCAGGGGAATAAACGATCATTTATACCAACCCGACAACTTCTGAAGTGGGTGTTGACCGTCTTGGTCGAGCTATTTCTTCACCTGCACAAAAAACAATTCATTTTCACCATGCAAAGAATTTAGAGTAAAACATTAAAACATAAATGATTATAACTTATCTGTGTTAAGTATTCAAATTTCTTTGATGCCACACATTAATGTGAAGGTGTTGGTTGTTGGACTGGGGTGGGCAAAGTTAAAAATCTCACAATACCAGGTTATAGTCCAACAGGTAGCTGACAAAGGAACAGCGCTCCAAAAACTGGTACTTCCAAATAAACTTGTTGAACTATAATCTGGTGTACACCATACATTAAATAATTTCTCAAAGTTTAATAAGTAAAGATAAAATTTAATTCTGTAATAACTCAATACATAGTAACCTGGGTTCACTTAAAAAGCAAGCTTTTATGCACTAATAAAGTCTTAAACAGCACTAAGTAATGAAGAAAATCAAGATTTGTTATCTGATGTCATGTATCTCTGACCTCTAGTCTCTGATCCCTCTCTCCCTTTGTAATGTTTGTACTGATACAATGAGTTAGAAACAATCATTGCTTATACAGCCATATAGTCATAGAGGCATACAGCAGGGAAAGAGGCCTTTTGGCTCAACTCGTCCATGCTGACCAGGTTTCCTAAACTGAACTCATCCCTTTTTCCTGCATTTGGCCCATATCCCTCGAAATCTTTCCTATCCATGTACCTGTCCAAATGACTTTTAAATGTTCTAATTGTAATTGCCTCTACCACTTCCTCTGGCAGCTTGTTACATAAATGCACGACCCTCTGTTTGAAAACGTTGTCCTTTAGGTCCCTTTTAAATCTTTCCACCTCACCTTAAACCTATGCCTTCGAGCTTTGCATTCCCCTATACTGGGGAAAAGGCTTTGGCTATTCACCTTATCCATGCCCCTCATGATTTTATAAATCTCCATAAAGTCACCCTTTAGCCTCCGACACATCAGGGGAAAAAGTCCCAGCCTATCCAAACTCTCCTTATAAGTGAGACCTTTCAGTCTTGGTAATATCCTTGTCAATCTTTCTTGGACTCTTTCCAGTTTAATAAGATCCTCCCTACAGCAGGGTGACTATAATTGTATGCAGTACTCCAAATGAGACATACCCAATGTCTTATACTGTAACAGGACGTTCCAAATTCTGTACTCAATGCTGTGACCGATGAAGGCAAGTGTCTCAGATGCCTTCTTCACCACCCTTTCTACCTGTGATGCTACTTTGAAGGAAATATGTACCTATACCCTAGGTCTCTCTATTCCCTTAGATATTCCATTTTGTGGTCCTCCTAAAGCTGCCAAGGAGGCATCAGATATGCTGTTCCTCTTAACATTGGGATTGGAGATTTCACAACTTCTAACTTACTAACTTAGTGGCTTACCTCTCATCTATGGGTTTTTTAAAAAAAAAAAAAATCACAGCTGAGTGTCTCCTTTTCACCAAAGTGCATTTATGGAATTTTGCCTTTCCTTTCACTACAAACACTTCTGCTATACTGTTAACTCTTCATTTTTGTTTATTAATGACAATGATAACAACAACTTACTGGATAAATTCCTTTTGATAACTGCCTGGAGAGAAATAGAAAACATATTAATTTATGGGATTTAAAATAAAAGCAAAGACAGACCGGTCTGGCTATATGATGCCAATTTTGTGCCAGTTACAGAGATAAATAGAATAAATTCTCAGGGTTTCATCTGTGTTCTGACAGAAGGAATTTGGGTTTAGGATTTGGGTGAAATTTCCCCGTGCTTTTGAAGAAGTGCTTTCTTTGATAGCCTTACCAAAGGTAATGTGCTTTTCTCCTGTGAGTTCATGTCCCACTATTGGACACTCAAAGACATAGTCTACACTGCCAGCTCAATGCAGTATTGAGGGAGTGTTACCCTATCAGATATGCCACTTCTTGGTTGGGATGTTAAACGGAGGCCTAACCTCTTTCTCAAACGTGTTAAAAAAATCTCATGACACTATTCAACAAAGAGCAGAGGAATTCTCTTTGGTGCCCAATATTTATGTCAATCAAAAATTCTAAAACTGTTTATTTGGTCATTTCTTGCTTGCTATTTCGGGGAACCACGCTCTATGGAAACTGACTGCTTCATCCCCTACCTCACAACGCAACAGTGACTATGACGTGGATATGCCAGTGTTGGACTGGGATGGACAAAGTCAGAAGTGACACAATACCAGGTTATAGTCCGTAAAGGTTATTTAAAATCACAAGCTTTCAAAGCACCGCTCCTTCATCAGGTGATGTGGAGAAACTGCAACAGCAGAGCCAGACCAGTCAATTTGCATGAATAACCTCAAATTATAAAAGGTCCTATATAAATGCAAGCTATTTCTTCTACTATCTGGATAGAAAATGCATCAGGACGCCTGCTTATCAGATTACGTGCACCATCAAGTGGGTCAGTTGGCCTGGATTGTTCACCCTTACCTTATTCACTAGTGCAAGTTGAGGACATGACAGTCTGTTGACAAGAATGGCCACCTGGCTTAGGAACAGGGGTGGAGATGATAGAGTCCATGGAAACAACAAGATTATCAATTTGTGGAGAAGAGGCTGAAACTTTTCAAAAAGAATCCCTCAGATTAGCCTTTAAACTAGAACTGAATTTGCAATCTGAACTCCAGAGACAAAACTTCAGTTGACAATAGGTTTAGAATCTCATTGAGGCTCCATGTGCAATAGCTACAGCAGAGGTGATTATTTATTGGGTCTGGCATGGGGTGAGAGGATGTAGGAAGAATGGGAGGGAGACATAAAGGAGTTGGTCAACCCTCAATTAGTTTTGCGATGATTTCTATCTCATTCTTGGCCTAACTTCCAGAATTGCCAATACAGTCCCCAATTCTTCAAATTGTAATTGTACCTTAGCCTGGCAAGACTAATCGAATCTCACTTGTGTATTTTCAGGACTGAAAAGAGAGCAAAAAAAAAAAATCTTTGTTGAATAGAGTCTCAAATGTTTGATTTGATTATCGTATGTACCTGTACAGAAAAAGCTGGAACATTCAACTTCCCATCAAGGATATTTTTCAGGCTTAACATAGGCTAACATGAACATGTGGTCAGGTAGAAATTAGAAGACAAACAGTCCAAAAATGTATTCAAATTATTTTTGATTTTGTCTCTTTCAGTAAGTCTACATTTTGAAGTGATTTTCTGTGGATTGCCTTGAACAAGTTAGCAGTTCCTTATGAATCAACAAAGATTTTCTCCATTTACAACATAAAAGATTCAGAACAAAAGACTAAAATCATAAATTATATGTTCAAGGCTCACACTGACACAAGGTGGTAATTTTGATTTTGGGTGGTCACGTAAAAGATTTCACATTGATTCTGTTATACAATGCAGACATTTTTTCCTTCCGAACAAGCACTGCAATTATTCAGGTAAAGGTTCATGACCAGTTCATTGGAGAAATTAAAATGGGTAATAATTGCAACATTGTCAGCATTGCTCTCATCCTGAGAAGAAATGAAAAGAACTCTAACGAACAGAAAATAAATTATTTTCCCTTATAAATGAACAAGAGGTTGTCGCAAGGTAATTGTAGAGAAAAGGGTTGAGAACTCAAAAGATTCATCAACTCCTCTTCCAATTAAAAATCCTTAAAATACATATTTTTGACAATATCAAGTGATATTGGTTGTCATACAGATATGTGACTGTTTGTTTAAACTCCTGAATAACTGCAGGCCATCAGTTTAGTCATTTGTAATAAAATTATTATTTTAAAGTGGTTTGAAATTATACATACTCTTTGGCAGAACAATATAAATTATACGTTGGTAGGCAGTACAATGTGGTAAGAACATGAGAAGAATCTAAATAGCATTAATTTCTGTTGAGTTTTTAGTTGCTCTGCATAAGTTGCAGTCCAAAGCAATAAACATAATATGATTGAAAACCCCTTCTCCCAACGTACCAAATGATTTCAGAATGAACAAAAACTGAAGCATTCTAAATATACAAATCACAACAAACAGGGATACTCACTGGACTGCGCCTCTGTGATCGGCAAAAGGGAAGAGAGAAGAGATACCTGGTCAGAGAGTGATAGATTTGTGAACAACCCTTTCATTGTTAAAAGGTTAAAGTGCACATGAGTTTAATCATCAGAGTAAAGGAAGAATCTCACATTTTTAAAAAGGCAACTGTTCTATTAGATCTCATTCACAAATGCAGTACCTTAGGCTGGGAAAAGTGAACATTCAGTCTGAAATCTCAGTCCTATTTGCTGATCAATGGACTTAATGTCATGAAATCCAGAAGGAAAAACCAGTAAAAGGTGGTGACTGAGGCAAAATTATCTGACTCAAGTTGTACACTTCAAAATGGAGTTTTGGTATAACCAGGCAAAAGTGAGGACTGCAGATGCTGGAAACCAGAGATTAGGTCAGAGTGGTGCTGGAAAAACACAGGTCAGGCAGCATCCGAAGAGCAAGAAAATCGACGTATCGAGCAAAAGCCCTTCATTAGGAATTTGGTATAACCAGTACATTTGTTTCCCAGCATTACTGTTTTTTTTCTTATATTGGTTTTCCCTGACAAGTATCAAATTTAGATGTACTCCCTCTCACAACTCCTTGTCCCCCATCACATATCTTTCTTCATGTTGCATATATAATTTCCTGCTGGGAGGAACAATAGAGAAAGAAAAAGATTGGGAAACACTGAAGTCTTATAAGTTTTAGCGCTGTGCTGGGGTTTTCAATAAAATATCAACAAGAAAAAATGTAACATTAAAAATACAGCCCAGGGTTTTCTACTTTACTACTGTCAACATATAATTTCCTGCTCATTTCTTTAATGCAAGGACAATCACAATCCCGAAACAGAAGACCCATGTCACATACCCTTGAGGGTAAGATTGCCAATATTTACACCTGATTTATAGATAGAGAGTGCGAGGGGGAACAAGCCTCACCAACGGTTAGCGTGGATATAGCCAGAGACTTACTTTTCAAACCTAAGTTCATTAAGCCTTACACCAGGAGTCACACTTCACTAAATTATCTCTTCCTGTCAGGTGTACGTTTTAAGGTTAAACAAACCTAAAAATTGAACTGTCTGCTCAAAACTACATAATGGCCACCCTTTCTTCACTTCAATGCCATTCTAGTCAGTTAGAAGTGTTCAGGACCAATGTTAAGTCTGGGCTCTAGAGGACATCTTTTCTTATCATTCCTTCTGCATCGTTATGTTTAATAATGTTCTCTCACAAGAGTGTAGCTCTGAGCTAACTGCAGGAACAAAACGAGTGTCTTGACAGTTGGGATAAAAGGATAGGATATACAGGGAAGTAAAGATCCGATGATAAACAGATAAAGTCACAAAATAAGGGAAACGAATAGCAGATAGTTGAAAATTCTTAGCCGAAATGATTTTGCCATCAGTTGTCCTATAATTCAAAAGTTGTCTATCAAACAACTCGGAGGACTGTCAGACATAAAGTTGCAGATTGAGATTTTATTTAGTGGCAAAAGCTTCAATGCTAATCCCTATTAAACCTAGACTAAAAAGAATGCTGATGGAATAAAATTTAAAGAGATAAAAGCTTGCACCTTAAGAGTTCAGGATAAGGATTAATATGTGATTCTTTCATGGAACATGGGGTCAGTTCTGACTCATACTACTCTGCTGGCTTTGTCAAATTGGTCATATTTATACTTATGGTAGGTCTTCTGGGTTCTGTGGGAAAATTTGCCTTGACAGCACAGAAAGGATGGTTGTGATAAGTTGTAGAGTCCTGCAGTGCTGTATTCCCAGTATCCACTGTGGTAATTAAAGAGGAGCAGAAAAATAATCTGATTCATTCAGATAGGATTAAAAGCCAGGTCTGTTCATTTGGAGAAACGTAGGATGGAATCTTATCGGGGTTTGAGTGATGTGGACGATGCTGGGAGTTGGACAACAATTTTAGTGAGGTCTATCTCAACATCAGGAGCATCTCATGCCATCTTTTACACTTTTGCTCAGTTTCTCGCTGGGCAGTGACAAGTTGGCAATTAAAGAGTATTATGACATGTTAAACATCTTATTTATAGCCCAACATGCATGAATATTCAACTAGGAGAAAGTGAGGAATGCAAATGCTGGAGATCAGAGTTGAAGAGTGTCGTGCTGGAAAAGCACAGCTAGTGGGGTAGCGTCCGAAGAGCAGGAGCGTTGACATTTCGGGCATAAGTCAATATTCAACTTCCTACCTTACCAAACATGCCAAATGAGCTGGATGTCGAGAAAGCTCAATACTGAACCCAGAGGAGGTAGCTGCTACCTTCAGCTTGCCATGTCCTCGAAAGGATCTCCTTTTTACCGACGTGTAAAGAGCATCTCCAGGCATGCTCCATGGTCAATAGCTGTACGCACTCCTTGTCACAGACCCTGGCATCTGACATTGGCCAACCCTTCCCAACTACCATGGCACTATTTTGATAAAGTTTAGGTTGCTCAGGAATCACAGACCTGCATTGCAGCCTGCAAGAGTGATAGCACTCACTGTAGCACAGACAATGTGCTCACAGGGTAGACCAGGATGTTTCCTAGGTCTGTGTGTCAATATCTGTTTCCAGTAGGTGCTCACAGGGTGCTTAAACCATCGTGTACTGTCCAGGTCAAGATGCCAGCATTTGATTCACATTGAGTGTATAAACTGTTGCCTGTCTTCATTGCCCCTTGTCTTCCATTTTGCTGGCTGTCAATAAAAGCTCATGTTTGGATTAGTCCAGTATGGGATCTTCTCTTGCAAGATGCTGTTGACAACTGGGCATTGAACGAGTAACAGGTACTCAGAGAGGATCTTCAGACAGGATCTAAGTAAGGAGAGGTAAACAGTGTGGCGTAGGTTTTAAATAGTGATGAGTAGAAGAGAGTGGGGTTGCATGTACCAGTATCATCATGATGCTCTATGTCATTGGCAGCTTGACCTTATAGCTACTGTGCCATTGTGCTGTTGGTGAAGGATAACACTGGATTGCCAACACTTGGCCTGGTGCACAGCAAGCTCTTAAAATTGGCATAGTTGCAACATTGTTTGGCAGATATCTGCTGAGTGGAGTGTTTGGGAATGGCACATGATAACATGGGGCTATGATTGGATACAAAAGACATCATGGGGGCAGGGTTGAAAATTAATTGCGTGTTTGGTCAGTGATGTTGAGAAAGCCTACCAGACCTTGTGGCAGAAATCCCTCAAATACAATTGATGCAACTTGCACTTGCCAAAAAATTAAGGTTTAGTCCATAGATTTCAGGATGCACTAACAGGGTACTAACAAAACAATCAAACGATCCTATTAGAGTCATAGAGTTATACATCATGGAAATAGACCCTTTGGTTCAACTCGTCCATGCTCACCAGATATCTGAAATTAATCTCATGCTATTTGCCAGCACTTGGCCCATATCCCTCTAAACCTTTCCTATTCATGTACCCATCCAGATGTTTTTAAAATGTTGTAATTGTACCAGCCTCCACCACTTCCTCTGGCAGCTCATTCCATACAAGCACCACTGTCTGCGTGAAAACGTTTGCCTTGCGAATAGTCTTGGTCTTTTCCCCAGGGTAGGGGAGTCCAAAACTAGAGGACATAGGTTTAAGCTGAGAAGGGAAAGATTTAAAAGGGAGCTAAGGGGAAACTTTTTAAAGCAAAGGGTGGCATTCGTATGGAATGAACTGTCAGAGTGTTGGAAGCTGGTACAATGTCAAGATTTTAAAAGGCCATCTGGATGGGGATATGAATAGGAATGGTTTAGAGGGATATAGGCCAAATGCTGGCAAATGGGACTAGATTAATTTAGGATATCTGGTCAGCATGAACGATTTGGACAAAAGAGTCCGTTTCCTTCCTGTACATTTCCATGATCTTATATATGTTACACAAGAGTGGAGATTCTAGGTGGAGATCACATTTTAAAGAAGATAAATGAAATAATAATATACTGAGCATGGTTCATGTTGTCTCCTGGAGAAAGTGAGGTCTGCAGATGCTGGAGATGAGAGATGGAAATGTGTTGCTGGAAAAGCGCAGCAGGTCAGGCAGCATCTAGGGAACAGGAGAATCGACGTTTCGGGCATTAGCCCTTCTTCTTCCTGAAGAAGGGCTAATGCCCGAAACGTCGAATCTCCTGTTCCCTAGATGCTGCCTGACCTGCTGCGCTTTTCCAGCAACACATTTCCATCTCATGTTGTCTCCTGAACTAGCTGCAATTGCCAAAGAGAGTCAGAATTACTTTCCAGATGTTATCCTCCTTGGTGTTCAGCCTTTGTTTCTAAGTTTATTGATCTTTCCAAGAGATTAGTTGCTGCTGGTGTGTACATGATTTCTAATCATATTTCATACAATGCAAATATTCAGGCAAGACAAACAGGCAAGTCTTGTAATAATCAGTTTATGATGAATTGTATTGTCTTTTGGGTCACTTAAAAACTTTACCTATCAAAACAATGTTGAATTTCTGGAATAACCTTTTGGCCCTGGGGAATAATGTTGTCATGGGACAAATGGCAGAATTGTCAGCTTCAATTTATTACAAACATTACAAAATATAAATGTTTTACATAAAAGGCAAAGCTTGGTTACATTTTAAATGGATCCGATTTGTAAATTAATGCCCATAGGAAGAAAATAGCCTACTTGAGTTGTATGGATATAGTTCGAGACAAAGTAGTGAAATGTTAGGATTTCAATTGAAGCTAGTCAACATGTTCAACTTTTGTCTGTCTTCAAACGTTGTGGCAGATAACACTGTGGTGTTGGCACACCTGTCAATGGCCTTGATACATCAAAAATAAAGTGCCAGTAGCTGGTAGTGTGATAGGGAGCGCTGGATGCACCCCATTGAAAATTTTTAAAAATTGATCCCACAAGGTTTTAAAAACAGCAAATGAAGTACACCAAAAGAACTGAAGGATTTTTTTTCAAAAGCCAGAGAAGTAATTGTAATATAAACTGGAGTTATTTCAGGGTTCTAGTGGGAGCTGGAATAGTTTTGTTGAACTGTTTGAAGGCCCTCTAGAGTATAAACGTGGGGAGGGTCCCAACCAGAAATAGTTATCATCAAACGGTAATATACGACAGTAACATAACGATGTATACTATGTCTGTAGTACATGATTTTCTCTTCCAAGGTAGCATGTCTGACAACAAATTTTCTTCAAAAGAGTTATAAATCTATTTATCCCAATATTTCAATATACAATGTCTGAAACTTATCCTTTAAAAAGAGGAGAGACATGCAAGCAAAACTGCATGCTTCCCTTTTTCAAAAGCCAAAGCAGAGGAACCAGACGGCTCCTCTAAAGAGTGAAGCATTTATTAGAAAAATGAAATAATAGATTTTCCCTCCCAGCATTTTGCATATTCACAAATAAAGGCCAGGTTTACATGAGAAACAGTTTGACAAATTATCTGCAAGCAGAATCTAATCTAATCTAATCTACAGAATAAAAATGATGCCCAACAGTAACATCACATGTCATAATTGTGAAGACAATGGACAGCTCTTGGCCGGGGTGGGTGGGGGTGGGGGTGAAATATTGCTAAAACCTTTTCTGACTGTTGTGTCACTTTAAATGTTTTGTATAAAGGTAAAGCATTGTTAAATTTTTAAAGGATCTGATCAACATCTTCATATGGTTAATTCATTTACAGTTAATAGATTGTGCACTACATGACTGTTTAGTATGTCTTATTCATTCACTTTGCAACATCAATCCACTCAATCTGATTAAATTTACCAATTACAAATCACTCTTTCATTTCCAGCACAATGATTTGATTAAAGAAGCATCATCACTGTGTGACATCTTCAGACTTGATATTGTATTTCATGTTACATATTAATAGAAAATTACATTTTGTCATTTCCTTATGTTAAAGGATTTTTGACAATGTAAATTATCAGATGAATCCTTTCAATCATAGCAAAAGGTTGAAACATGGCTGTTTTTCTAAGATACACATCTCTTAATAGGTATAGTACAGGTGCATGGTTCTGCAATTTTACATTTCAAAACACACAACTTTTTAGCCAAAGAGTGATGGTGCTAACTTATACTGATAGTTTGTGTTTTATGCTGTATGATAGGTGTGGACATGTGGTGCCTGGCGATGTAATGTTTTTTTCCGTATATAGGAATGAGTTAGTGTGATCAACTACCTCTTTCCCTTGTAGCATCAGGGTTTGTGTCTAGTCCAGACTGAAGGAAGAGTCTGTTCTTTTTGCCTGCTATGTGGGCCTATCGTGGAACACATTTTAATGCCGTTGTTAGCAACTTTGAGACCACAACATTTAGCCATCATAGCTTTTGCATTATGTTAGTTATCTCATTTAGAGAAATCAGAAAAGTGGATAACACAGGAACATTCTTCAGAGATTGGTGCACATCCCTCAACAGAGTACTGGAAGTTGTTCACTGCAATTGGCTGTATTACCCCTCGTGGTTGCTTGATGCAGACAATAGACAGAACCAGGGAAATGAGTTCCACTGCACTGCACTAAGTTCACTCTGTTCAGTAGAAATAAAGTTCCTTTTATTTGTCGTGATGATCCAGTTAGTGTGCATTGTTGAACATCTGTAACAATAAAGTGATCAGCTTCAAGAACTAGGAAACAGCAGCAAAGTTGAGATGGGGTATCTGTTTTGGGGAACTGATACTTTAAAGGAGAGAAGCCAACATGACAACTGGAGTTTGTCAGAGAAGGGCTACCCAGAGACAAACTGGGAATGTTTGGGTTGAAGAACCAATGGAGGAGTCAACTAGACCATGGATAAATGAATAGGTTAGCAATGAGAATCAGAGAAATCTCTGGGGCATTGAACATTTGATGGAGAATTTAATTCAGGGAGACTCAGAGGCAGCATTCAATGTTAAAGGGGGAGTACTGCACCTTTGAGTGGAGATGGAAAGAGAAAAAAAAGCTGAAACCACTCAGGAAAGAAAGCAAAGACAATGAGCAAGTTTGAACTTGTTCATTACTCACTGTCCTTCACAAATAAGGGAAAAAGGCAGAAGTTAAGAAACAGGGGAAAAAAACTGCAGCAAATCCATGGGAAAGGTGGGTAATTGTGAGGCATAAAAGGGATGGAGTATTGTTCAAAAATTATCAAATGGGAGGAAGAAAAAAGTAGGACTGGGGTGATAGATAGCTGTTTGGCATTTCAATCACTCCAGAAGAGTATAAGGACAGGAAGCATTAGATAGTTAATGCTCTTTCCAACATGGAAACTCTAATGGATGATCTACTAATCCATGGATACATAGACACATTGGAAGAAATCATCACAGATCAACATTAAAATTATGCTACCAGATGAGCATAATGTTGAACAAAGAGAAAACTACAATGGAAGATACCGAAATGCAAGTACGTGAATCACGTACTGATGGCAAAAGGATTTTGCCCAGATCCTTACAAGTTGGAGCTGAAGCAGAGATGCAGAAACTGACAAATGGGATAGCAATATAATGAATTGTTGTATTTGTGAAATACTTAGCAAAATAGTCTAATTTGTTATCAGAATCTCTATGCAATCTCACTGCTAAGGACGTGCAGTCATATGAGGACACAGAAGAAAGCAGCTTTCACTAGAATCAGACAGCTAGTGAGGACAATGCTAGTGCACAGGTATATGATGTCAGCAATGAATTCACCTTGCAGTGTGATGCCAGTTGGACAGAACTTGGAGCAGAACGAACAACTAGTTCCATTTGTATCTGGGGCACTAACACAAACCAAATGTGCTATACTCTGAGCATTTTAATCACACCAGTGAGAGAGAGAAAATATTACATCAGACTACCTCGATTTGCTCCAAAGCATCGACAGAGAGAGCTACTTCTTTTACAGGGATATTGTCTGGACATGACATAAAAGTTGGGAAAGCAGATGTTCATTGTTGACAAGCTCTTGACAGCATGTCAGTGATGTCATAAGTTGAAGATGCTAAGAGACAACATGAAATCTTCCAGATCCAAGATGAAGCAAAAACATAAACACTGTCTGGAAGTCATCAACTCAGCAGCGTTACTGATTTTGAAAGACAACTCCATGCTTAAATCAAGCAAACGCCAGTAAATGGAACTCTGCAAGTGCTAAAACAAACAGCAAAGAACAGATAGCCCGAGAGCACCAAAGATATACCTGTTACTATTAGATATCACTGGTATACAGAGTGGAAGTGATAGTCCAAAATGGAATCTTGTAAAATGTAAATGGAGTCATTTTCCTAATGGGGATGAGAAATGAGCTGTTCAAGCACATTTAACACAATTTCTTGATGGCTAGCATGAATCTGAGGAAGACAAGTGAAGTGCTCTACTAGTGACACCTGGCCACATTAGCCCATACAAAGTGTTTACCAAATACAAAAAGGTAAGCAAACTGAAGAGCTAGTTATGACCATGACAATCCAGACAGGCCATGGATGAAACCTGGGAAGACTTCTTCCCTCTTGCAGGAACTGAATATCTTATCACCATCAACTACTGATACTGGGAGACCAACTAACCAGCATGGGAAGGCGATGACCTTGTGACATTATCATTAGACTATTAATCCAGAAATTCAGCTAATGTTCTGGGGAGTAGGGGAATGCTGACAGGGGAGATGGTGGAATTCGACTGCAATAACAAAAAAATTGAATTAAGAAACTACCATCGACCATGAAACCCTTGTCAATTATTAGAAAAAAAGAATTGGGTTCACAAATGTCCTTCAGGATAGGACATCTGCCATCCTCACCTGGTCTGGCCTACATTGTAACTCCAGACCCACAGTAGCATGGGAGAATTTCAACTGACCTCAGAAATAGCCTAACAAGCCACTCAGTCATATCAATTGCTACAAAATCTCAACAAAGAAATGAAATTAGATGAATTGCCTGGCATGAACCAAGGCACTGGAAAAGACAGTGACAGCAACTAACCCTGTTGACCTTGCAAATCCTCCTTACTAACAAAAACAGAAAGAATTGCAAATACTTTAAATCTGAGGAAGGGTCACTTGATCCATAACCTTAACGCCGACTTCTTTCCACAGACGCGGTCTGACCTGAGCTTTCCCAGCAATTTCTATTTTTGTTGCCTCCTTTCTAACAACTGGAGGCGAGAGCCAAAACTGGGTGAGCTGTCTTACAGACTAATCAAGCACCAGCCTGACATTGTCTGTAAGTTATGATTCCTTGAATATGACTATGTCACCACCACTACTACTCCTGGATATGTCCTGTACTATTGGCAGGACAGACCTAGCAGAGTTGGTATTGCCATGGTATATAGTAAGTAAGGAGCTGCTCTCAGATTCCGCAACATCAGTAAAGTTGAAGATGTTATCAACAGTGCTATCAAGCAACACCTGCTCAGCGGTGCCAGTTTCACCAGGGCCATTCAACTCCTGAACTCATTACAGCCTTGGCTCAAACCTAGACAAAAGAGCTGAATTCCAGAGGTGAGGTGAAAGTGACAGCCATTAACATCAAGGCCACATTCAAACCAAGTATGGCATTAGGAAGCCCTAGCAAAACTGGAATCTATGCAATCAGGAGGAAAACCCTCCACTGGTTCGAGTCCTTTATCTGACACATAGGAAAATGGCTGTGGTTGTTGGAGATCAGTCATCTCAGCTCCAAGGTATCTCTGCAGGGGTTCGTCAGGGTAGCATCCAAGGCCCAACCTTCTGCAATTGCTTCATCAACACCTTCCCTCCATCATAAGGTCAGAAGTAGGGATGTTTGTCAATGATTGCACAATGTTCAGCACCATTTGCAACTCCTCAGATACTGAAGCAGTCCATGTTCAAACGCAAAAGGATCTGGACAATATCCAAGCTTGGGCTGACAGGTGACATGCAACATTCATGCTACACAAATACCAGGCAATGACCATTTAAAACAAGAGACATCTAACCACTACCCCTTAGCATTCAAATGGTGTTACTATCACTGAATCCCTTACTATCAACATTGTTGGGGTTACCATTGACCAGAAACACAACTGGACTTACCATATAAATACAATGACTACAAGAGCAGGTCAGAAGTTAAAAATGCTGTGGCGAGTAACCATCTACAAGCACAAGTCAGGAGTGTAATGGAATACTTCCCACTTGTCTGGATGAATGTATCTTCAACAACACTCAAGTACTTTGACACCATCCAATTTAAAACAGCCCACTTGATTGGCACTACATCTATTCCTTCCATCATCAATGTTCAGTAGAAGTGCGTACTGTCTGCAAGATGGACTTCAGAAATTCAATAAATCTCCTTAGACAGCTCCTTCCACACCAATGACCATTTCCATTGAGAAGGACAAGAGCTGCAGATACGTGAGAACACCACCTGTAAAGTTAGTCTCCATATCACTCACTATCCTGACTTGGAAAAAGAAATCACTGTTCCTTCACTATGTCGCTGTGTCAAAGTCCTGGAATTCCCTCTCTAAGGGAGGGTCTACCTACAGCACAGGGACTGCAGCAGTTCAAGAAGGCAGCTCACCACCATCTTCTCAAGGGCAACTGGGAATGAGCAGTAAATGCTGACCCAGCCAGTGACGGCCATGTCTCATGAGGGACTAATAACATGTCAACCATTACCAGTGAGATTATAGAATACCTGAAACTACACCTCAATTATTGAGGCATTTTAGACATTGTGATGAATGCCAATAGACTAAATTCAAAAAAGTTTGCATTTTAGTCACTTCGTAGATGACTGGAAAATTGTCAAATTGTCAAAGTGTCTGAGGCAGCATTAAACACTCACCAAAGGGATCATAAATAAATTGAGCAAATTCAGCACAAACTTAGACAAGGCAATCCCGGAGTGGAGAAATATACCTAATGAAAGCATGGAAAGTAGTCCAGTGTAAGGACTAATGTCACACTGTTAAACTACTCTTGCAAAAATGATGAATACTACTGAGGCCAGAAACAGAAACAAACTTGAGTGATAAAATCAATGTGAAATGACACAAAGCCAAATTTAACTTCGATTTTAAAAAAAATTGCCAGAAACGAGCATTGAAAAGCTAGTCAGATGCAAGTGGTCTCCATCGAAGTCCCACATTGCCATGTGGGTTGACTATGTAGAGCAGTTGAAACCTCAAATGAAAGACCGGATATATTAATTATTGCTAGAGACATACAAACACTAGAGATGCAGTTGCACATCCAAAAGGAGCAATATGGAACAATGCTCATTCTGGGAAGTCCACTGTTCCACAACAACAGAAATTGATCAGTATCAGTTACCCTGGTAACATCCCTTGGCAAGGGAACAACACACCTCAGAAAAGGGTCATCACCCTGGGAATGAGCAGATACCAGAGGAACTGTCAAAAGTTAATGCACACATGAACCATTAAAAGACCTGCATAATTGAAAAACCGTTATGCAATTCATATCTAGAAATGGACAAAAGTGGAACTGATTAAGGGTTAAACATTATCTTTTTAATAAATGACAATTTTCTTTGTAACCATGTCTATTCGTTAACGTGCATAACCTGTAACTGCAACTGATAGTGCCTGTAATTTTTTGTTTCTCAAAAAGGGCAAGTTTGGAGAAATGGAATTGCATCCTGCAATTGGCCAGTTTTCTGTTTTCATGTGACCACTGCCACGGCTGTAAAGGTTTGTGTGTGCAGTCCAAGGCAGCCATTAAACACATTAGCAATGGACATTGGGACAATGGTCACTAGGAGTTTACAGAATAGGGCCAAACAGAAACAAAGTTGTGTTGCAGTACTAGGAGAGGAGAAGGAGATTAAGTGCAGATGTGAAAATGCCTTACAAATTTCCAAAACACAATTAGGATTTCTGTTTCTAGGTAT
The DNA here is from genome assembly GCF_004010195.1 of Chiloscyllium plagiosum. NCBI lineage: Eukaryota > Metazoa > Chordata > Chondrichthyes > Orectolobiformes > Hemiscylliidae > Chiloscyllium > Chiloscyllium plagiosum. Next base: position 56,293,736 of record NC_057720.1, read on the forward strand.
GGGTACTGCAAAGTGTTTCTGTGTTGCTTCCAAAGAAAATATTTCCTTGCTCTTTGCTATTCTTACTGATATAGTGACTGAGAATGATAGAGTGAATAGAGGAATTGAGGTGCCATAGATTAGTCAAAAAAACATATTGAATCCCAATTCTCATATAAGCTATTTCCAGAAAAGATGAAAACTTGAAGCTTCCGGAAGAGTGTGTTACTGGGACAAACTTTAATAAAGATATTTATACCAGAAATATATGCAAAATGCAATAACATAATCTTTGGGGACTATTTAAATTTCTACGGACATTTTTTGGCCAAGTCTGAATTGCATTAAGTTTGGTGAAATAAATCTCACCACAAATCCACGCATGTTTCCTTCCTGTAACTTACCAAACTGGGCACCTTAATCGACATTTCTGACCCAAAGAAGAGAATCAGAGTATCTCTGTCTCACCTTATCACGTGATGTACCCAGAAAACTCACCACTCACTGGAAATCTGCCATAATATCAATGTCTCTTGTGGAACACTGGCTTTACTCATGGACAGAGATGTCTGATAATGGTAAGTTAGCACTGATGTCTCAACATGAACCCGGAGGTCCTGATTGAAGGAGCGGTGCATTCTTTTCTTGGAGAAGGGGCAGAGAGGGCCACGCCACTGCACAATGTCAGTCTGGTCAGACATGACCACCCTGCTCAGTGCCCTATCCAGGATTCAAATGACTTGGCAGCAGCATTAATAGAATGACTTTTGCTGTGCCTCTAGAATAAGTGCCTACTCTGATCTTTTCTATCTCACACTGACTCTATCCCACCTATGAAGTCACCTTCCACCAAGGCTTGAGCTATGTCAGCCCCTTGGTTGCATGTAACACCTTTACCCCACTTACTCACTTTATCTCCCATCTACTTTCAACAGTAATCCTGCATCCTGTTTCTGCCAATTCCTCATTGCCCTGGAAAATCTCACCACCTTTGCCCCATATACACTAACATTAATAATTCAGCCATCCATATGTTTAAAACCCATCTGCCCTTATTATAGGATGGACACCGCACAACAGGTAGGAGCGAAGGTGAATAGGGTGTGGCTGTTCTGGCTGTCAGTGCCTTTACACACCATAAAGAGAGGGCAGTCGCCCTCAGTGAAGGGGACCAGGACAGATCCAGTGCAGATGCAGAGACATCTATATCCCTGCTATTGGGCAAGAAAACTTTTAGTAACATTAAAACACTGACTCACCAAGCCATAGTATAGCATCAAAGTATAGTATACAGTGTGGAAACAGGCTATTTGGCCAAGCAAGTCCACATCGACTCTCTGAAAAGCATCATACCCTGACTCATCAGCATCCTTGCCCCCCAACCCCACCACCCTATCTGTTAATGTAACATGCCTGGATTTGTGGTGAGTTTTATTTCACCAAATATTAATGTAACTGTGCATTTCCCGTGGCTAATCCACATCCCTGGACACTGGGCGATTTTCACATGGTCAATCCCTCTAACCTGCACATCTTTGGACTGTTGGAGGAAACTACAGAAGCTGGGGGAAACCCATGCAGACACTGGGAGAACATGCAAACTCTACACACTCGAAATTGGAATTAGACCTGTGTCCCTGGCACTGTGAGGCAGCAGTGTTAACCACTGAACCACTGTGCCAGCCTGTGAGTTGAATTATTAAGTGGTGTAAGGAGCTATTCAATTCAGAATACAGAGGAACCTCGATTATCTGAAGGGCACAGGCAGTGAGTATTTCATTCGGTTAATCGAATCCTGGAAAACGTAGTGAGTCAAGCATCGGGACCTTGCGATCTTGTTCGGATAATCTGAAATTCGGTTAAAATCAAATGCCAAATAAATCAATGTTCATCTGCATATACATTGTACATGGAAATTAATGTGTGTTTGAAGCAGTTTATTTTTGAGTGTTTATAGAGAAAAAATTCATACAATTTTTACATGAATTCTTCACATGGAAACATTTTTATTAAAAAATCCCAATTCTTCATGTTTCACTTTAAAAATAAAAAGTCACTGAAGGCTGGATAAAATCATAGGATATGGACTTCTTTTCTGAACCGTCCTTCAGAAGACAGCCAATTGTGTACATACATGCTAATGGATGCTGCTTTTGTACTTTTTCTCCTGGTATTGGTAATGACTTGAAAGATCTTTTAATTCCTTTATTTGTCTATTTAACACTTTATAGAATATTAGATTAAATTACTAAGTACGAGCAACTCATCAAATCATAAACATTGCCCGAAACATCAATTTTCCTGCTCCTCGGATGCTGCCTGACCTACTATGTTTTTCCAACACCACTCTAATCTAGACTCTGATCTCTAGTATCTGCAGTCCTCACTTTGCCATATTTTATATCACGTTAATTATAGCATTATAAACTATGGGCTGGATCATACCAACAATGAGCTGTGTCAATTTTAGCCCTGAACCCTTGGAGCAAGCCCGGAGATGTTGGTGATTGATGAAGGTCCAAATGAGCAAGCCGCAACCTGGTGTCACAAGGTTACTGCTCTGACTTCAATGTTGGGAATTGTCACCGTCTGGTTTCTATTTTTTTTTCAGTTGCCTGACCTCAGGAGGCTCTCATCTCCTGATTATATATTTTATATTAAACAATACACAGTTTACAAAACAATTAACATTAGCAGCTGTAAACAGAGAAACAGTAATTTTACAAGGGAGAGGAATGGCAAAGCCAGGCCCCAAACCCTAACGTTCAACCAGTTTTCAGGGAAATGAGGACAAACCTCAAATCCCAGTTTCATTCATTACAACACAGTAACAATGACATTGTACATATAAGACAGTCAAATTACAGTAAAAAAAGTTAATCTAATACAGACCGCTAGCAAACCCACCTGTCCCTCCCACCTTCCGGCCACTCTAAGGCAGCCCACCCCTACGCCCCTTCTGACTCTCGGTCCACTCCCTGCCCCTTCCGGCTTTCGGTCTGCCCTGACAACTTCCTGGCGGACTGTCTGGTTTCTATTTGGTGGATGGGAGAATGAGAAACTGATGATCAATGAGCTGAAATGAATTATCATGAGGATGTTAATGCATCCAAATAGGATTCTCAGCATTCAGTGTTTATTTGGAAATTGGGACTTCATTGTTTTTTTTTTAAAACTCTCAACAGTATGAAGCTTCTCAGTGCTGGTCAATTCTCCCAATTTTCTTGCCAATGTCCAAATCATTCCAGGCTGGGAAGATTCTGCCCAGTACTTTGTAGAAGATATCTTCATTCTTTTCAAATAAAAAAACTGATTGATTGAATTTTGAAGATCTGAAGCCATCTCCGTACTGCAGCAGGCACTGCCACCAATCAGTGGCTGCAACAGTTTCTGTCTTTTGTGTCTGACAGCTGCAGCAGTGGAGAGGCAGCCAGAGGAGATCTCCTCGACTTTGGTGGGAAAGCCCATTCAGTGCAAGGAAGCGACACTTGCAAAGCAACCCACTGTACTCCCGTTAGCAGCAACACCAACAGGTTGGTGCACTTCGTAGCTGAAGAGAGTGTAAAATGGGAGACTGCTGAGGACTTTACACACACAGATTGATGAGGAAGAAGTGTTCTAAACCACTAGCACTTGGAGGCATCCTAGTCCCGGGGCAGACTCCCTCCACCCCATCCGAGTAAGAGGGTGGGAAAGCTTTGGTTGGGACATATGGCATACATGGGTGGCACTGACGGACATAGTGGGAGTTTGTGGTCAATGTTTGTTTTTCACTATTAATCTGGTTGCCCGTGTCTGTGTGGGGCCTAGGGTGTGCCTTGTGATAACACTCCTTGGTCCTTAAGGATATGTTATGCCAGGGGTATAAATGGAGCACAATGACATTATGTGTGTACACAACACTGGATCACCCCACACTTCAAAATTGATAGGTTGGCTGTGTGCATAGGAGTATCTCTCAGGCAATTCCCCAGCAGCATCAATATCAGGGGAGGTGGCACATACAGTGAGGGTCAATGCTGCACATTGATTATTGGTTAGGGAGTACACGGCCTGTGTCATCAATAGCTCATGTGTGTGACATCAATGTTCTTCCCCTGTGAATGGCCAGTGACAGATGCAGCTCCCTCCTTCACATCTCAGCTCATTTACCCCTCTCATTGTGAGTGTTCCTGGACAGTATGCTTCATGATGGAAATGATTCTAAACTGTCCTGTTCTTTGCCACTAACTTTGAGCATCACCGTTAAATGTATCAATAAAACCCTAGCATCGCCCTCCCCTTCATCCCGCAGGTGCCCATTGGGTCAACTTCACATTTCCCTACATCACCTAAACCAGATAAATGTGCCTATACCTACCTCAATTTCCCCCTCTCCGCCATACAACTACTAAGCCTCTTCCCCTTCAACATCTGTCAACTGTGGCAACAAGACAACCACTTATCTGGTGTGTGACCTGACCAATGCTAGTCCAAGGCAAGGCACTAGGTAAATGCATACTGAGAGCGCAAGGGAGCAGCCTGATCCACACCATTGCCTGGGTGTCTCTCCTTGTGAGACTACTAAACCCACGAAGCCATGCATTGTTGGTTGCTGATGTGCTCTTCTCCAGAAGGGTGAGATGACAGGGCACAATGCCGCGGCATTGCATTGAAGCCAGGCTGTTGGCGATGGTATCTGACTTTCAGAGGGCCAATGTCCATGGTTAAAAAGGTACATATGGCTGGTACTTGTGGGTCTGCAGTTTGCCATGCACAACATCAGGGGTTATTTGGAGCATGTGGTGAGCTGAACCCACCAGGTACCTGCTCCGATTTTCATGTTGAGCTTTCCCCACAGCAAATTTACATCATGGGTTTGTTGATATCATAACTTGAGGGGAGTTGGGCTGTTAAAAAGTCGTTTAGCTAACAATAAAGAGTGTGAATAGGGAGCTCACTGCTCGCTGGGAAGAATCTCACCAGACTACTTGAACAGGTGGAAGGTGAGATGATCTTGATACCGAGATGACAATCATGCTGATTCTGCCACACATCTCACCCTAGCACACACTGTCCAGTTGCTTTTAAGATTCTGCCTGGTGTTTATGATGTTATGAATAAAATTAAAATACTTCATACCAATATTCATAGCTTTGCCACTTACAAAAGTCAGGAAAAATTCTTTGAATGATCGGCTTGGTTAGTTTGGTGGTATTTTCCAATTGATGTTGATAGTTTTGCCTATCCTGGTTTCAGAAACTATAGGACCAGTTACAACTCCATCTGCCTAAGCAGGAATTAGGTGACTATACCCTAAATCTAGAGAGCTGCATCTTCTGCTCTGATCCTGCTAATTTTCATTTTGCCAAGGCTGTTTAAGGGTCAGTCAGTGTACCTGCTTGAATGGGAGTTAATGCTCCCTCTAACTATTTGCTGTTTATGGCTGATTGCACTGGTCAGACCAATGTGTGAGAGATTTAAAATATATTGTAAAAATAATATTGCTTGTCTATGGCTTGTTTGTCCCTACATTACATTCCAGATTGTTGTGCAGTCACACACCTGAATAGATTAAAAGGGGAATACTGGGTGGAAATTGCATTAAATTCAGAAACCAAGGTCCTATTTGATTCAATTGTCTCCAAATAGTTCTACAGGAAAACATGGGTGGCAGTCACATTCATTCTCTGCAATGAGCTAAAACAGACCCTTGTGTATTTTGATTGAGTTGATTAATTTAGTCAAAGGCTATTTAAATCAATAAGCATATTTAACTCATCAGCAAATAACTATTTAAACCGATGCTACAGTCAAACATTTAATTCAAATGAAAGGAATTGAGGAGGTATTGTTGTGTAATTATCACGGGATTTTTTAGGACCTTCTTGACCTACATGTCATGCAACAAGTGAAAAACTGAAAGGCCAACCATGTTGATCATAAAGAATGAAAAAGAAATAGGACCAGATAGCCTGGGTTTAAGTCCCACTTACTGGGAAAATGGGTTATGACACTTTAGAATAGGTTAACTACAAATATCTACATCCACCTTGCTCAATAGGGATAAGGTCACTGGAATAGTAATCCAGAACCCAAGCTACTCTTGTGGTACTTTCCCTACCTCCAAGCCATGGGGGGGTCTGTGATCTCATCTGTGTCATAATTTGTCTGAAGATTTTTAAAACCTATTAGCTACACAAAAAAGAATAAATCGTTAATAAATACATTAAAGAAATTTGTGTGTTTAAGTTGGAAAAAATTATTTGTCACAATTCATTAAAATCCCACGAGTTCCAGTCAAACTTCAAGCGAATCAGACCTACACAAAACCTTAAAGGAAAATTAGGAATTGCCAAAAGTAGACAGTTGACGAAGATCAAATTAACTTGTAATCTTTAATCAAAGTCTTGACAGGATGTTGGTCAGGCCACTTTTGGAATACTGTGTGCAGTTCTGGTCTCCCTCCTATCAGAAGGCTGTTGTGAAACTTGTAAATCTTTTCTGAACCCTTTCAAGGATGTTGTCAGTGAGAGAGGGTTTGAGCTATAGGGAGAGGCTGAATAGGCTAGGGCTGTTTTCCCTGGACCAGAGGCTGAGGGGTGACTTAGAGGTTTATAAAATCATGAGGGGCATGGATAGGGTAAATCAACAAGGTCTTTTCCCTGGATTGGGCGAGTCCAGAACTAGAGGGCTATTGGTTTAGGGTGAGACAGGAAAGATTTAAATGGGACCTAAGGGGCAACATTTTCACACAGAGGATGAGGAGTGTATGGAATGAGCTGCCAGAGGAAGTGGAGGAGGCTGGTACAATTACATGGGTATATGAATAGGATGAGGGGTCAGGCAGTATTTGAGGAACAAGAAAATTGATGTTTTGGGTGGAAGCCTATCAAGAGCATTCTGTCTGGATGTATCACTACCTGGTATGGCAACTGTACCATTCAAATCCAGACAATCGCAAAGGCCAACCTCCCATCTAGCGAATCCATCTACCAGGCCTGCTGCCAAGGAAAGGCCGCCGGCATTCTCAAAGATCCATCCCATCCTGGCAACGTTTTTCTACAACCTCTACCATCGGGGGAAGGTACAGAAGCCTGAACACATGCACCAGCCAGTTTCAAAACAGTTTCTATCCTACTGTTGTTAAAATACTGAATGGACCCAAACTCTTAACATTCACCTGTACCTGTGTTTTTGGTTTTGCCACTTTTACCGATTATTTACTTATCTATGCTACTTAACTCTGATCTGCCTGTTTTGCTCACAAGACAAAGCTTTTCACTGTGCCTCAGTACACGTGACAATAACTTCAATGCAATTCAATTCAAGCCCTTCATCAGGGCTTTCTGATTCCACACTCCTGGTCACTGTCAGAGTCAGACTACAGCATAAAACAGACCGTTCGGTACAACCCCTCCATGCCGACCAGATATCCTAAACTAATCTAGTTCTGTTTGCCAGCACTCAGTCCATATCCCTCCATGTCCTATTCACATGGGAGAAAGTGAGGACTGCAGATGCTGGAGATCAGAGTCAATGAAAGACAAAATGCAGTAATCAGATAAGGCTGCATATATAGTGCAGGTTTGTATGGGTTGTTCAGGTCAGAATGTATCACAAATACCATTTTGTCAGTAGTATTGTAACTGTGTGATAAGTAGATATGAGGGAGAAAATTCATAAAATGGAGCAGTTTCTGCAGCAATTAGTATCTTGCATCAAAAAAAAGATATAAATATGCATTGGTTGTAGATTCTTTTCTTGCCAAAGACCTCTCTTTTTGTAAGATATTTCATCATGTCTTCAAGCGACATAAAGCACGTGGGAAACTCTTGTTCAAAGTGCTAAGAGCTGTATTTCTAAGTAGGCAATACCCAGAATAGGGTTTGCATGCACTATAATATGTCATTGGAGAGAATCTGGTCATTTTGTTCTGTAATCAAGATAGAAAATGGAAGGGCGGTTGTTATGGCAACATTGAACACCAGAGATACTGTGGCCTCATTTATTCATTGTTAATGCTGAACCTCAGTCTGAAGCAAGTAGCTGTTGAAAACTGCTTGAATATCAAACCTGGCATTCATTTTTAAACTTATGCCGTTCAAAAAATATTTGACTTTTCAACATTACAGTTCTTCAGACTAAGGGATTATACAGTGACTGATTATAGGAGAGCAAACTAAAACCAGTCATGAGGATTAATGTTCTAGGGTGTATTGTTCTCATGGAAATGATGCACTTGTTACTAAAATGGCAATTGCAATAGGATTAAACGAAACATTTATTTTGCATGATTTTTAAATGAGGACAAGTCAAAGTAATTTTCCTAGGAAAGGAAATATATCAAAGCAGCATAACAAGATAAAAGACAAAACGGACAGTGAAGAGGAAAGGGTAATTGAAGATCATGTTAGATGCAGATGTACTGGTCTGTAAGACAGAAGACAATCAAAGGCACGTCTGTTTTAATTTTAAATTGTGTGCCGTGGGTCTGGCTACGGCTACACACAAGCTAAGGATATTATAGTTCAGTAATAAGTAATTATCCTAGAAATTCAATGGTTTTGTACCAATTTTCCAGATTCAAACCACGTAGCACATTAGAACATAACAGCACAGGTTATAGGCCCTTCAGCCCACAATGTTGTGCTGAACTAATGTCTTCTGCCTGCCCATGATCTATATCCCTCCATCCCTCGTGTTTTTATGCGCTTATTTAAAATCCACTTAAACGCCCCTCTTGTAACTACCTCCACCACTACCCCTAGCAGCACGTTCCAGGCACTGACCACTGTGTAAAAAAATCTCACCCCTCACATCTCTTTGAACTTTGACTCTTACCTTAAAAGCATGCCACCTAGTATTAGACTTCTCAATCTGGGAAAAAGATTCTGACCATCAACCCTACCTATGCCTCAATTTTTAAAAAATTATAATTTGTCCAATCGTCCAAAATGTAATTGCAGTCTGGAAGTGCATGATCTGTCCTACAGGTGAAAACAGAAATACAGCCATCCAGGGTCTGTTCTTCATTAATTCATGCTTGTTATCACTGGCTAGCTCAGCGTTTAGAAGCCATTTGTAATTGTGCTGCAGCAAGTGGTGGTGAGCTACCTTTTCAAATCACTGCAGTTCTTGGAATATAAAGACACCCATAGCGCTGTTAGGGAGGCAGCTCCAGGAATTTGAATCTTTGACAGTGAAGGAATGGCGATATAGTTCCAAATCAGGATGGGACGTGGCTTGGAGGGGGACTTATAGCTGGTGTCCCCATGTGTCAGTTGCCCTTCCAGATGTTCCAGTTTATGGATTTGGAAGGTAGTGTCAAGGGAGGTTTGGTGAGCTGCTGCAGTGCATCTTGTCAGTGATGCACAATGCTACCATTGTGTCAATCATGAAGGGTAGAAATGTTGAATGTGTTGGATGAGATGCCAGTGAAGTGGGATGCTTTGTCCTGGATGGTGTCAAGTTGAGTGTTGTTGCAGCTGTACCCATCAAGTGTGAAGTATTCCATCACACTCCTGATTTGTGCCTTGTAGATGCATGTAGGCTTTGAGGAGACAGAAGGTGAGCTATTATACAGTCACAGATCTATTGCATGGAAACAGACCCTTTGGTCCAACTCTTCCACACTGACCAAGTATCCCAAACTAATCTAGTCCGATTTGCCAGTGTTTGGCCCACATCCCTCTAAACCCTTCCTATTCTTATACCCATCCAGATGCCTTTTAAATGTTGCAATTGTACCAGCCTCCACAACTTCCTCTGGCAGCTCATTCCATACATGTACCACCCTCTGCATGAAAATGTTGCCCCTTTGGTCCCTTTTATATTTTTCCCCTCTCACCCTGAACCTATGCTCTCTAGTTCTGGACTCCCCCACCCCATGGAAAAGACTTTAACTATTTACCCCATCCATGACCCTCATGACTTTATAAACCCCTGTAAGGTCATCCCTCAGCCTCCCAATGCTCCAGAGAAACCAGCCCCAGCCTATTCAACCTTTCCCTATAGCTCGAATCCTCCAATCCTAGCAACATCCTCATAAATCTTTTCTGAACTTTTTCAAACTTCACAACATCCTCGAAGGAGATGAGAATTGAATGCAGCATTCCAAAGGTGGCCTCACCAATGTTCTGCGTCATGACTTCTCCACTCTGATACTCAAAGCACTGACCAATAAAGGCAAGCATACCAAATACGTTCTGCACTCCCCTGTAACTTCACTGTCAAGGAACTATGTACCTGCACTCCCAGGTCTTGGTTTGGCAACTCTCTCAGGACCTTAAAGTGTACAAGTCCTGCCCTGATTTGCCCTACCAAAATATAGCAACTTGCACCTATCTAGATTAAAATCTATCTTCCACTCCTCGGTCCATCAACCTTTTCACTGTCCACTTCACCACCACCAATTTTGGTATCATCTGCAAACTTACTAACTAAACCTCCTATGTTTACATCCAAATTATTTACATAAATGACAAAGAGCAGCAAACCTTGTGGCACTCCACTGGTCACAGGCCTCCAGTCTGAAAAACCACCTTCCTCCACCACCACCCTTTCCTATCTTCTAGCCAAATTTTGTATCCAAATGGCTAGTTCTCCCTGTATTTCATGTGATCTAACCTCATTAACCAGTCTTCCATTTGGAACTTTGTCGAATGCCTTACTGAAGTCCATATAGACAATGACCACCCCTCTGCATTCGACAATCCTGTTCTTCACTTCTTCAAAAAACCTCATTCAACTATTCCTGCAGACTTATGAAAATCTGGCCTACTTTTGTAGCCACAATTTTCAAATGGCTGGTTCAGTTCAGTTTCTCAATGATAATCCCCAAGATGTTGCTAGTGGGGAATTCAGCGGCAGCAGTGCTATTCAGTGCCAAGCTTTGATGGTTAGATTGTTTCTTTATGGGGATGCTATTGCCTGGCAATTGCTTGGGCATGAATGTTACTTGCCAGTTATGAGCCGAAGCCTGAATGTTGGCCAGGCCTTATTGCATTTGGACAGTATTCTCTGTGTCTGAGAAATTGTAAATGGTACCAAACATTGTGCAAAACATTAGCAAACATATCACCTCTGATTAAAAAAAAACAAAAAAAAAAAAACTGTGGATGGCGGAAATCAGAAACAAAAAAACAAACAGAAACTGCTGGGAAGAAGAAAAAAAAGAGTCAGGTCTGGAACGGGTCTGAAGCAAAGGTCACCAGACCAGAAACATTAACTCTGATTTTTCTCCACACATGCTGCCAAACCTGCTGGGGGTTTTTCACCAATTTCTGTTGCTTTTGATCCCACCGGTTTCCTCCGGGTGCTCCGGTTTCCTCCCACAGTCCAAAGATGTGCAGGTCAGGTGAATTGGCCAAACTAAATTGCCCGTAGTGTTAGGTAAGGGGTAAATGTAGGGGTATGGGTGGGTTGCGCTTCGGCGGGTCGGTGTGGACTTGTTGGGCCGAAGGGCCTGTTTCCACACTGTAATGTAATCTAATCTAATCTAAAACCTCTGATCACATAGTGGAGAGAAGGTCACTGTTGAAGCAGCTGAAGGTGTTTGAACCTAAAACACTTCCATGAGGATCTCCTGCAGAGCTACCCTGGATCTGAGATGACTGACCAACAACCACAACCATCCTACTTTGTGCTTGGTATGACTCCAACCTATGGAAAACTTTCCTCCTGATTCACGTTCATTCCATCTTTGCTGGAGCTCCTTGATGCCACAGTCAAAACAGTCTTGATGGCAAATGCCGACACTCTTGCCCCACCTCTGCAGTTCAGGTGTTTATTCAGGTTTGGACAAAGTCTATAGTGAAACTAATTAAAAATCACACAACACCAGGTTATAGTCCAACAGGTTTTTTTTTGGAAGCACTGGCTTTTGAAATGCCGCTCTTTCATCAGGTGGTTGTCCAAACCATAACGAAGTTAGATGGTGTGTGTGTGTGTGTGTGTGTGTGTGTGTGTGTGTCTGGAGAAATGCAGTCTCAGTGAGTAGGTTATTTCTGAGCACATGTTACTTGACAGTACTGTTGGTGATCCCTTTTGGTGGTTAAGAATAGATGGTCAATGGTTGGGTGGGAGTTGTCTGCTTTTGAGTACACAACATACCTAGGAAAATTTCCAGATTTATTGGGTAGATGACTGTTGTAGCTGCATTGGAAAAACTTGGTTAGGGGTGCATCTAGTTCAAGAGTACAGGTCTTCAGTACTAATGCCAGAATGTTGTCAGAGTGTTTGGTGCTTTCAGCCACTTCTCATGTGGAGTGAACTAAATTGGTTGAAGACTGACATTTATAATGTTGGGGATCTCCAGAGGGGGCAAGGATGGATCCTCCACTTGGCATTTTTAGCTCAAAAAAGATATAAAATGTTTCAGTTTTGTCTTCTGCCTTTGCATTAGAATTCCCCATTGTTGGAGAATTAGGACATTTATGTAGTTTCCTTGCTCTGTTAGTTGTTGAAATGTCCATCACCATTCACAATTGGATATGACAGGACTACAGCTTAGAACTGATCTGTTGGTTTTGGCATCAGTAAGCCCTGTCTATCACATGCTGCCTCTGATTTGGAATGAATATGAATATCCTTTTATTGTCATGTGCATTCAATAGAAAATACAGTGAGAAGAGTGTAACATTGCTCGTACATAAGCGCCATTGTAGAACAAAAGATAGATAACTTAATGAGTGTCCAACTTGTCCTTCTCAGCTGCTACAGCATACTGCTGCCAGAGTACCAACTCTGGACTACACAAGCCCACGCCATGCTATGAAGAGAGTGTCCTGCTTCAGACTTTGCAGCCCATACCATGTGCAGAGAATGTCCCACTCCAAGCTACGCAAGCCTATGCCATATCACCGCAAAGAGTGTCCCACTCCAGGCTAAAATCAACCTACACTATGTCCCTGTCAGGGATACACTCAACATGGAAGCCAGAGTCCCACTCCAGGCTTCACAGGCCAACCGACCAACTGACTACGTAGCCATGCTGCCTCTGAAGACGCTGTCACTCTGGAGCTCATTGAAGCCACCTCCTGCCAAACAGCTGTCTTTATCAGGTATGTTTGAGAAAAGAAGAAAGGGGTAGAAGGAAAACAAGAAAAAGAAAAATGCAGATGAGGACGACAAGTCTGGGCCCAGGAACCCGAATGCCGCCTACTCCGCTGCCACCATCTTGTAGGCATGCAAATGGTCCAATGCTGTAGCTTTGCCACATTGACAGGTCATTAGTATTTATGCCAGATGCTGCTTCTGAATTTCCATCCTACCCTCCTTTAATGAAGAAGGCTTGATCCCTCAACTAATTATAATGATACAGTTGGGTATATGCCAGGCCATGAGGTTAGAGATTGTGGTTGAATAGAATCCTGCTGCTGATGGCCTATAGTGCCTCATGGATGCTTAGCTTTGAGTCGCTGGGTATGTTCACATTTAGCATGATGTTACTGCCACACATGGTAAAGGACAACTTCAGTGTGAAGATGAGACTTTACCTCTAAAAAGACTGTCACAGTCACTCCCATCAAGAATGTTATAGAAGGAAGCATCAGCAGCAGGTAGATTGGAAAGAACAAGATCAAGCATCTCTCTTCTGTTGGTTCCTTCAATATCTGTTGCAGACCCAGTCTAGCAGTTGTGTCCTTTAGTGCTTGGTCAGCAAGGGTGCTATCAAGTCACCCTTGGTGCTTCCTCCCAGTATTGAGGCACATACGTGGAGACAAATTGATTTGGTAGGGGGCTGGGATGCAGCATGGGAGGGGCAATGGGTGATACTCAGTAGGTAGTTTCCTTTTCCATATTTGACCTGATGCATGAGACTTAGTGTTATCTGGTGCCAATTGATGACTGCCAGGGCAACTCCCTCCTGACTGTATGCTACTGCGCTGCCACCTCAGGTGGGTTGCAATTACTAATGAGACATGGTGATATCATCTTTCAGCTACAATTCCCTGAGCATGACTATGTCAGACTGTTGTTCGAGTAGTCTTTTACACAGCATTCCAAATTTAACATTTGGATGCTTGTGCTAGTGAGGAGAGATTTGTAGAATCAAAAAAAATCTGTATTTGCCATGGTTATTTCTGGTACCAAGGTTGATGCTGGGGTAGTCTATTTGGTTTTATTAGTCTTTCCTTAGACTTTGTAGAATTTTTGAAAAACATAACTGAGTGGCTCGCTAGGCCATTTAAGACTCAACTACATCATTGTGAATCTGGAATCACATGAAGGACGAAGGGTTCCTTTCCCTAAACATCAGTAAACAACCAACAATAGAGTTACATGATTTCTATGCATGTCCCCAGAATATTACCCTGGTCGGGTGATACTAGCACCATGTTACTACTTATGCCTGAAATAGTCATTAGGTACTATGCATGTACAAGTAGGTGGCTAATGACTGAAGCACACCTCCACCATCTCAAAAGAATGAAGCCTGAGGTGAATATTAAGTGGGGCCCTATCTGGCAAAGGGACATTGCCTGTCCTTCATTTCTAAGCTATTATGCTCCTTGTTCTGAACTTTAAAATACATCCAGTAGACCTTTATATGAATTTCATTTAATGTCTCCAGTCTCCACAGAGGAATCTAATTTTCAAACCAACCTAGAAATTTGTAAACTGCAGTTACGCTCTTTGCTCATAGACCTGATTTGACAATATCACATCCAGCTGGAGGAAACTAGCTGAAAATTATCCATGTGCTTGATTTTACTTTTCATTGCTTGTAACGTTTTCTGTCACAGCCAAAATTTTCTGGAGGCTATGCAAGAAAGCAAATCAGTTTCCGACGCTACTTTATGACCCTTGATGCCAATTTAATTTACAATATGGTCAGTAAGCACAAATTAGATCCATTTGAACAAGGAGTTTTAATGATCCAAGCAGTAGGCAGGATACAAACAGTCCCATTTTTAAGGAGACTGTCTTCTATTTTGACTGCTTGTCCGTTAAGTTATCGTTTGCTCCTTATTTAAAAGCACAGGCTTGGAGTCTTTTTGATTCACTTATAAACATGAAGATTTTGGTCATTGGTCAGCAGGGGGAACTATGATCACCAATACCATAACCATGGCCAGATTCCCCTTTCCCCTCTCTCATATCATCAGTATTCCACACCTCCTTTATGGTCAAAACTCTTCACTCTACACACTGACCCGCCAAACATCATATTCCTCATCAGCACCAGCCACTACCACCCTACAAGCTCCACCAGGGCTGTTTTTTGCTCACCAGGTTATACACACACTGGTTGAAATGTCCCTCATTTCGTTTCACCCTCCTGGTGAGTCTCAAGAGGTATTAATGGAGGTTGTTTGGCTGGGAACCACTAAATTAAAGCATCTTATTGTTGACTCAATCTCACCCCTAACTGAAATAACTTGCCTTCATTTGACAATGACAGCTTGGTTAAATTCACGTGACACCTAAATTTGAAAGTGGCTTGTGTCCCCTCCAACCATGGCATTAAGCAGATCATTTCAGATACATAACTGAAATTAAACTACCCCTATTTGCTAGATTAAAGTCCAAACTATTAGAAGAGGCTGTCGGGGAGAAACTCTTCACGGGTTCAATCACAAATAGAGTGGCATTGAAAATAAATTTGATGTTATATAAAACAGGCTGCTAATTCACTGTAATCTCAGTCTGCATGATTGACAAAGATTAGATACAACCATGTTACACTGTTCTGATGACAGCAACTAAATGAAAACAAAATAAATTCAAGAATTTATTGCATGGGATCTCCACGTCGATCTTCAGCTAAAAGCGTTTTTACAGAATATCACATGAAATTTGAAAAGGAAAGTTGCTACAATTTAAAGTTATTCCAGTTGAAACTGGATAACTTCCCATTCTAAAAGCAATAGAGATGGTATCTTAGTGAAGAAATCTTATCAAAGGAAATACGGGATCAATTGAATTTCCTAAATTGATTGGGCTGAATAAACACTGTCACTGAGTTCCTAGAGCAGAGCCACACTCAAAACTTCCTGATATAGGAAACTGGGGAGTGAAACTTTTTGATCAATACCCACTTGTAAAATTTATCTTTCAGCTCTAAAATAGAACACCTAAAATGTTTGCATGCAGTGGCTTCACCTTTTATTTCAAGAAAAGTGTTAACATGTATTACTGAAAGCATAGAAATTAATGGTATAGTAATACATGAAGTATTTGTTCGTTAATTCACACTGAGGATTTTTGACCCAACAAGATACTAGTGTGCAACAGATGGTTTGATTAAGAGCTTGGGAAATGATATTACAAAACATGACTTTCTTTAGAATTTTCCTGACTAACTCTAAACATATTTAGAATTCTAGGGCATTCTGAGGTGAAGACCACTGTTATATCAATCATGTACATTATCTCATTTGTCAACAGTTAATAGTGGAGAATCACCTTTGAGAGGTTTTGTACCAAGGGTTACACTGTAGCTTCAGAATAACCTGTACTAAACTGATTTGATCAAATATAGAATTACGATGGGGCATATAATCAGCTCCAAAACCCATGACAACACTGGTCTAAACATGGATAATAGAGAACTTTTAGAGACAGTTAAGGGGCAAATTTTATGAGTTACATTATCATCGAGAAGCTTCACTTTTCAGCAGCATACATCAGGAATTTTTTGATTTCCAAAGGGGAGGTACGGGTACCTGCCCTTTATGTCAGTGCATCTTGTGACTGTGAGAAGCCCTAGTGAAATTGTTCTTAATGGCATTCAAAAGGAAAACCATACAAGTTGGATCCAACAAAGAAATATAAAGGCCAATCATCTCAGGTCCAGGAGTTCTTCAGGGTAATGACATAAAGCCACCGAGGATGGCTGGACCTATGAATAAACTTTCCTCCATCATCCGGTCAGAAGTGGAGTTCACTGATAATGGCACAATTTTCATCATCAATCATAGCTCCTCAGATGCTGAAAGTTTGCTCCAGGAAATACCAACACATAGTCAGCATTCAAAATGGTCTGATAAGTGGCAAAAAAATACATTAATATCACAGAGTGTAAAAGGAATGACTACTGCAAACAATATAGACTTGACATGCAATGGCATTACCATCATCAAATTCCCTACTATCAACATCCTAGAAATTATGAATGACTAGAAACTGAACTGGAACAGGCTTATAAATAATGTAGTTCCAAGTTATGCTCAGCTGTTAGAAATGTTATTGCAAATAAATCCACTCCTGGTTCTCTGAAGCAGAGTCACTGACAAGGCACAAGGTAGGCATATGATTTATGACTTTGCATGTTTCTGGGTGAGTGAGCACCAGAATTGCTCAAGAAACTCAATATCAATCAGGAAAAAGCAGTGCCCTTGACCAGCACCTTATTCATCATCTTACTGATTCACTCCTTGTGGCAGAAGCATGTACCATCATGCACTGCAGCAACCTGCCAAGGCTACTTTGACAGCATCTCACAAACCTGTGACCTCTACCAACTAAAACAACATGCACTCGCACCTGCACATTGCCCTCCAAGTCATGTACCATTCTGCACTCCAATTGAAATCTCAGACAGATAGACACTGGACAAAGTTAAAACTATTTTCACAGAATTGTTTCTCATTATGTTGAAAGAAAATGCAAGTACTCACCATTGGTGAAGGTGACAGAGAAATGTTTCCCACAGAAGCCTTCAGCTCATCCACTGACGCTGCCACACACATGATAGAATCTTTAGCCTGGAGAGGTCTAATCTTAATGTTGAATTTTCGCCGCGTGTCTTCCTCTGATTCAGACTCACTTGACGAATAAAAGTGTTTCTCTTTGGTAGGTGAAACGCAATTAAGGAAACATTTTCTTAAAGCAGGACAATTAAACAGCCATGAATGAACAACATTCATATTACTTTCCTCCCATTGCCCTGCAGTTTTTTTTTTTGGCTCCTTTTCATTCCTTGCCTGTTCAAGGAATAAACTCCAGCACAAAAGAGACTTGATGTATCTTGTATATAGAACACAAAACTAGCACACAGGTGCTGAAGGTAATCAGGAAGGCTAATGGAATGTTGGCCCTTATTTCAAGGAGGTTGGAGTATGAAGTAGAGAAATCTTACTGCAACTGTACAAGGGGCTGGTGAGACCACATCTAGAGTACTGTTTTGCTTCCCTTATTTAAGAAAATAAATTATTTCATTGTAGGCAATTTGGAGAAAATTCACTAGATGGCCCCTGGTATGGAGGAATTGGCTTACGTGCAAAGAATAAACAGGTTGGGACTCTATTCATTGGTATTTAAAAAGAATGAGAGGTGGTCTCATTGAAACATATAGGATTCTTAAGGAGCTCAACTGGTCAATGCTGAGGGGATGTTTCCGCTTACGGAAAAGTTTAGGACCAGAGGGAACAATCTCAGAATTAAGGAGTTCCAAAGTAAGACTGAAATGAGGAAGAATTTCTTCTGTTAGAGGGTTGAATGTCTTTGGAACTCTGTGCCACAGAGCTGTGGGGCAGAGTCCTTGTGTATATTAAGGCCTAGATAGATAGATAGATTCTTCATCAATTGGGGGAGCAAGGGTCATGGGAAAGGACAAGAGTGACCAGCCATGATACTATTGTCCACTTGGCCCAGTAATTTAATTCCTCTGATTCTGCATGACCAATATTTTGCACCTGTGGCAGTGGAAGCATCATCCATGTAGAATCTAGATTAGAGTGGTGCTGGAAAGGCACAGCAGGTCAGGCAGCATCTGAGGAGCAGGAAAATTGACATTTCGGGAACTCTATTATCCTTTCTCAAATTCCCCACTCGTGGGAACCCATGGTTTATGATTCTGTCCTTAGACCTTTTGCCTCCCTATTCTACTCTAAAACATACTTAAATTGCTTACTAATCTGGTTTTGTACTTATTCAGAACAGAAAAAAATGAAATTGAATCAAAACCTCAATGTGTTCTGCACATTTAAAACCTGTTGCAGATGTTTAGTGCCTCTGTTTGATGGATGTGGTTCAATATTGAACTCCTGGTAATATACTGGAATTCAGAAACAAAATAGACAGAAAATACTCAAGATTTGCAGGAGATTAGTCAGCACCTCTGGAGAGGAAAGTTAATAAGTTTGGGAAGGTCCAAAAGGATATAACCTGATTTGTCATCTGGTCTGATACTGTAACCTTCATCATCGACTTCTGGGGAATTCTGAAAATCAGACAAATACAATGAAACGTTAAGATGATTTTTAATTGAGTGCTTTTCTGTGGTTGCATTCATATACAAATGTTTTGCTGTTGATAAAACAATTTAGAATGGATTGATTCGCAACAGCTGCCACCTTTGTCTCGAACTGTTCATGAATTGAGTTTCAGAGATATATAGGGGAACAGAGGTTTTAGTCTGCTGAGACCTTATATTTAACTAAATTTCAAAAGAAATGTTATCTTCTAAATGTTTATGTTTTTAACTTGTGGCATTACATTTGCCATCTCAATTTTTAAGTAGCAAGAATTATTTCAATTTATTTTATTTATTAAATTAACTCTTTGGCATGGAAACACTATGCCTGCTTACAACTTGCTGTGTAATATCATTCTTAGATCTAATCAATTAGTTAGCAGGAAATAATAAATAATATCCAGTGGTAAAGCATTCTTGTGGCTCAGTGGCAGTGTCCCACCATCGGAGCCAGAAGATCTGGATTTAAGTCTCACTTACTCTGGAGGTGTGCCATGACATCTTGGAACAAACTGATTTTTAAAAAGTTTATCTACCTAATGGTGCACATGTTCAAGTGAAGCAGACCAAAATCCTGCACATGCATAATAAGATTCTGTAGAAAGGCAAACTAAGTCTTTGAAGAATTCCTACTACTCTACCATCAAAGATCCTAGATATCATTATTACTAAAGAGATATTCTCCTGAGTGTGTGAATTAAGCCTGGCCAAATGCATTCCACTTAAAAAGTGTACTTCATTTTTGTTCCAATAATATTAATTACAGAATCAACTTGTAGATATTTTTTAAACCAATCTGTTCAGAGATGCTATTATACGTCTCTGTGGTGGTGGGACCTGAAATCTGGCCTAGAGGTAGGGGAAAATACCACTATGCCAAAATAACCCCTCTAGAGAAACTTGCGTGACAATTACAAATTTTAAGCTAATTTCAGACATGGCTTTTATTTTCTTCAGTTTCATTTAATTAATGTTAACTGTACTACAATGCATTTATTCCATCTGTGCCCTCACAAATGATATGTATTTTTAAAATTTTCAACTGTTTACATATATTGCAGCCCCATCTCATTTATTCAATTCTTTGACTTAATTCTATTCAGCACTGACTGCAAAGGTTCATGAACTGACCATTATGTTTTCAAACTGATTACCTTCTGTAATGACCAGACAAATCACAGCTAATGACTACAAAGCATTAAGGCAATTTTAATGATAATTAGATATTTTGCTCAACAAGATGATTATTAATGGATACAGGGGCTGAGCAGGAGAGTGGAATTAGATCAGGTGAACCATGTTGAAAAAACACAGGCTTAATGGCATAAATAGACCACTTCTGTTTTACAGCATTACCTTGTTCTATTAGAGCAAAACCAATAAGTGTGAAACGATAAAATTATTACGTACAATGGTAGGTATTTAGCTCACTTGAACACCTTAACTCAGTCATAATGATCTTACAGTAGTTGTCTCTACCAAGGCTCCAAATGTATTTTAAAAATGTTCCAGCATTTCCACTTTTTCTTATACTTTATATGGAAATCAGTTTCATATTTTGATTGTGATTCTATAATGAGTTTCTCAAATCTATCATTTACTAGTTTGAACCCATGTCCTACTGTTCCTCTCTTACTATTTAATTTGAAGTTATATTCTGAATGTAAATTTTCCAATCCTCAACTAACTTCCATTAACAACAAAATCACCTCCCAGACATCTTTCAGGTCTGAACAGTACACATTACTTCCAGGATTGCCTCATAACTCAAAGTTTGACTGGGGGGGAGCAACATCATTGTTAAATTCTGAAGTTGTGCAGTCAACAATCTCAGATTTCTCAGCAGCCAGAATGACAGAGTAGTTAATGTATGGTCTCATCAAATACCTGAATAATTTGACCATAACGCTGATGCATCCTATTGTTTTGACAATGTAGTTCCTAAAATTGTTTCTAAAGTGCGAACATTTAAAAAGTGTGTTGGTTAGAACAGGATTAGTTTAAATGGTGCTGCCATTATGCAATTTTCTTATAACACGGGATTGCATGAGAATGGAACTACCGTGTTATCGCAGAAACAACTATGTACCGCTTCATATATATGTGTCTGCATCATATTTCATATTTACCCTTTGGACCACCACCTCACTATACTGCCCTCCTCTTTGGTATTTAAAGAAGTTTGATTATTTTACATTGAGTTTCTGACTCGGTTATGTGGAGAGAAACAACAGTGATCTTCAGGGCATTCCACTCAATGGTCTTTCACACTTCCCCTCCTACGAACTACACACCTTTGTAAAACTGCTCTCATAACAACCCTTGACTTTGTCTTTTAAGCAATTTACTATCCACTCAAAAAAAAGTCACCATGAACTCCTATTGATGTCACTTACTTTGATAAAATGAGATGTTCTCTTCACGGATTGTCTGTTTTGAAAAGTTTTGTCCCACCCTTTGTGATGAGCTGGTGTTTAACAGCCTACCCAAAGGGGTGTTTGGTGACAGGTCAAGACCCCACCATCTTCCCATTCCTGTTCCAATTTCATCCAAGCATCAAGGGCCACAGGGGGTCTTCCCTTTATGTTGCTATTTAACCAATACTGGCCATGTGGGGATTCAAAGAAGCCAAACCTCTTGGTGTTGCTTTCAGCATGGGGTCTCATTCAAACCCATTCCGAGGGATCTGGTACGAGGAAGGAGGAGGAGATTATTGAGAGCCCCTTTGCTGTCCTTGTTGCTGATTCACAAGCCCCCCTCCTTCACATATCCATGACTGGAACCTGGAAACTCCAGTCTCAAATGTATGTCTTATTGTCAGCAGTAATCCCCTTCATGGTGGCACTGTCAAGCAACGAAGAGTTACCAGCCTCTGACTGGATGACAGCGCCTGGAGTCAGGACTTCCTGACCCTTGGATTTTATAAAGTCATAGAGTCAGTCAACATGGAAACAGACCTTTCAGTCCAACTCGTTCTTGCTGGTTGCCCTAACTTAACTAATCCCATTTGCCTGCATTTGGCCCATATCTCTCTAAACCTTTCATATTCTTGTACCTTCCAAATGTCTTTTAAAAGTGTATCTACATCTAATACTTGCTCTGGCAGGTCATTCCATATGCACAGCACCCTCTGTGCGAATAAGTTGCCCCTCAGATCCCTTTTAAATCTTTCCTTTCTCACTTTAAACCTATACCCTCTAGTTTTGGGCTGTCTTACCCTTGGGAAAAGACTTTGGCTATTCACCCTACCTGTGCCCCTCATGATTTTATAAACCTCTGTCAAAAGGTCATCTCTCAATCTCCTATGCTCCAGCCTATCCAGCCTCTCCTCATAACTGAAAGCCTCCGTCCCAGTAAATCCTGGCAAATATTTTCTGCACCCATTCCAATTTAATACCACTCTTCCTTTAGCATGCCACTGGCCATGCCGCATTGGCACTTAATTCAGTAGGCCTTCCAAAATAAAAAAGTGATATGGAATTCTCGCTGGCTTTCTTGTCACAGACAAAATCCCATAACCTCCATTAGACAGCTAAAATCACTAGAATTGGGAAGGTTAAGGGGTGATCTGATCAAAGCTGTCAAGGTATTAACAGGAAAAGGCAGGATAGATAAAAATAAACTATTTTCACTGGTTGGAGATTCTAAAATAGGGGCATAGTTTAGGAATTAGGGCCAGACCATTCAGGAGATACGTTAGGAAGCACTTCTATACAGGGAGTGGTAGAGGTTTGGAACGCTCTTCCACAAATGGTCCTGGGTGCTAGATCAGTTGTTAAGTTTATATCTCTGATCTAAAATTAAGGGTTATGGGCCAAGGGCATGAATACAGAGTCAGGCCACAGATCAGCCATGATCTCATGGAATGGCAGAACAGACTCAAGGGGCTTAGTCACTTATTCCTGTTCCTACTGTCCTATGTTCTGAGTGGAAAGGGATTATCAGAATGATCTGAAGAGTGTTAATATAATTCTGTTATTGATTTGTGCTTGTGTCATCATCACGTTCGTTTTTAACTTGTTAAACTAAAAAAAAGTGTTGTTCTTAAATTGGAGTGTCTTAAAATAGTACAAAGGTAGTGACCACAGGATCCTTGAATAGACTTTTTACAGAGCCAACTTGTAAATATAAACTCACAACCTATTTCATGAGCAAGTGAATTGTAGCTCCCAAGTTTCAGGGAGATTGTATTCAATAATATGGATGCATAGACAACAATTAAGGCTGTTAAAAGAAAAAACACCTTATCATTACAATTTAGAATTAAACTCACGCTGAATAGAACAGAAACAAAAGACAGATCTATAAATATAGCTTTCATTTGATGGAAAACAATCATACAATGTAACATCACGGAAGAAAGCCATTTACTCCAACATATTTATGCCAGCTTTTTGGTACAGCTATTCAAATAACTCCCCATAGCCTTGTTATGTTGCTACTCCAATTCTCTTTTGAGAAGTATTATTGAATTAGATTCAATCATTCATTCTTTGAGGCAGCACATTCCAGATCACAAGAACTTTCTCTGTAAAAAACAGAATTCTTTATGTAGTTACCCTTGACTAATTAACTTTAAATCATTGTCCTCCAGTTACTGAGCGGTCACTGGAACCACATGATTTTAAACACCTCTATCAGGTCTTTATTTTTTTAAAAATAAATCTATTTATTAAAGACCTTTTTTTAAATGTTTTACAAAATATCTAAATACAAAAAATGAATAACACCGACAAACAAAAAAGTAGAGGCAGTACAAAGTCATAATGCGATACTATTATTAATTAACAACCTACTGTTCTACCAGAAAAAAAAACTTATCTACTTAACTTAAGCTAAACTACAAACAAATAAATATTAACAAACTAAATTCAAGTAACTTAAATTAAATCTCACTGCTTTATTCTATTTCACTCATCACACCTCCATGGAGGCTCCCATCCCTGGAAGCACCAGTTATAGTACCCGTATTCTTTTCTCCCAGTCTCCTCCTCCCAGGGCCCCACAGGCACCCATACTGATTCCCACAGATATACCATGGCCCTAATTAATATTGCTGATAAGTATGCGTCAACATAATTTGAAAAGGGCTGCCACGTCTTGTAAAACTGCTCCGTTTTGTAGTGCACCATACTTGTGAGGCAGTCTTTAGGGAGATGCTCGATCACCAGTCTACGCCACCCCATAAGACCTGGTGGTTTTTCCAACGCCCAATTCACTAGAATGTTCTTACTCGCACAGGGGGTAAGAATGTTACACAATCTCTTCCCGTGTTCACCCAAAGAGGGCAAATTTGGCATGCCCAAAAGAAGAACTACCGGAACCACGTTTACTTCAATACCCAGGATGTCCTTTAGCTCCCTTACTATAGCATTCCAGTACCTCTGGATCTTACAACATAACCAGTAAGCGTGCCTATATTAATTTTACATTTGGGACACCCTGATGACACTCCTTTCTTGAACATCAGGTCTCTTTTTAACCTTTCTCTGCAGAGAAAAGTTTCAATATTTGCAGTCTCTCCATTAAATTAAAATCATTTATTCCTATACTAATAAATTTCTAAACATCCACCCTAAAATGCGATGCCAGAATTGAACAAATGAGTCCATTTGAGACCTAAACAGAGCAGTATGAAGGTACATCATAATTTTTTTTTGTACTCTGAAGCTTAAGTATCACATGTGCTTTTTCAGTAGCCCCTTGACTTGTCCTGCAACTCTCAAAGATCTCCATCTTCCTGCATTCCCTTGAAGATTTCACCTTATTTCTCTACATTCTTTTTATTAACATCTTTCACATCACACTTCTCTGTAACTAAACTCATTATTGATTACTATAACTGTTTCCAGTAATCCAATAGGTAATCAACATAATCAAACTGGTTCCATGTAAATATCTGTTGCTACTGTTAGAAACAGCTTTTAAAAATGTTAAAATTCAATGGAATAACTTCTATTATTATAACTAAAACACATCAAATGATAAAATTGGAGCAAATATTATGATCAAGTAGTCTATGTGACAGAATTAAGGGAACTTATCCTTTCTGAAATAACTAAGCCTGACTATGCATGCAGAAAAATATCTGTCAATTCCATTTCCTCTTTAGCTCCAGACTTAAAAAAAATTGCTGAAAGTCCCCAAATAAACCAGGACTTAAAAAAAAAAGTTGCATCTGAAATAAAATGAATTTTACACTCACATATCGCTCCCAGTCGATTTCTGCATAAAATCCATTTGGAGCACCATTACTTTTCTTCTGCAAATAATTGGAAAAAAAGGATTTTACTAGTACTATTAATGTTTCCATATTTAGATTAAGATAAATTATTTGTCAAAATTGTAAACTTTTCATTCAGTGACAGTCATGGTAAAGACAGGGGAGTACACTGGCAAATTTGGGGTTGTTGGTATAGTTATAAAATGAATAACTAAACCATACTTGGTGATCAAGATAATTTCAGTCACCCCTAATATTTGTCTAACCCACGGCATGATGATGATTCTGCCGATCTGCTCAATATGGTCCTTTGAGGGGCAATTGGAAGTACCATTCGCCATTGGTACCATTTTGACTTTAGAAGCGTTAACTGGTGGAAAACAGTTCCAATCTGGCCTCAAACTTTAGTCCTGAATCCATACACTCCTTACATATCAATGATAAATGCCTAACTGATATTTTGCTGATGTTTGCTGTCAGAAGAGTATTGCTTCATGAAAGTGAAAGTGAGGGCTTCTGGCAGTCAACAGTGACAGCTGTGCTGGGCTTGACTGTGTACTACAGAGGATAAAAAAAACTCATTTTCCTGCAGGCAGCAGTATGGAACCTGCAGGAAGGATTTTTCATTCTCTCAGTGGTAACCAGACTTGCTGAATGATAACAAACCTATCCAGTCAAAAAGCTTCCTGCTGTGATTCTCTAGAGATGATTGGAATATGAGAGTGCATATGAGGCATGGTATGCTTCATATACTAATTCATTCCACTACAAAAGGCAGTTGGAAGGATATTCTTTTCTCTTTTGCATCTACCACCCCAACCTCATGCAGTTTTGGACAGACGCGTGGATGCGCACACACCTCTATTAAGTACTTGGGAATATTTTTAAAATCATGCTCACTGAAAGGCATAAAGCAGGAAAATATTACCTTCTTAGGACTCATCTAGTGTGGATATATATAAATATTTATAATTTTAAAAAAAGACTCAAATCTACTGAGAGATCTATAACGTAACCAATCTTTCACCTTTATTCTCAATGATTAGTCTTTTCTAAAGCATTGTAATTGTACCTTCAACCTATGCACAGTTTAATGGTCGATTTTCAACAACAGCAATATTTCTTTGGATCAAAGAATCCAACTATGTTCCTTCTTTACTTCTAACACAATAAGCAAAATCAGCCATGGAATTATTATATTCAACTCAATATTCTGTTCATAGAATAACTAAAATGATTGAGTTGCCAAATGAATTGATGTATTCGTACCACAAGCAATATTAACGTCTTTTAAAAAAACATTCGATGCCATCGTGTAGGCTACTGTTGAACACGATTTTGCTAATCAATTTTTTTTTAGGTTTGGCAAAATTGCTTAAAGAAAATTGTACATGCTGTTGAACCTTTTCATCTTGCACTCATCAGGACAGAGCAGGAATGCTAAAATTTCAAAGGGGAAAAAATTATACTGTATGAGATATAGGATGCCAATCTGTTGGCAAGCAGGCTTTAATTGGTCAAACTCTTGGCATGCAAAAGCATTAGGGAACAATTAGCTCAAGGCTGGTGCATTCTCTATGGCAATGCCTCAATCAATCCTGGTGAGTGCAAAACAAAAATATTTGAAAGCCAATATTTAAGTTCTGTACTAGCAACTGACTATTTGGTGTTATTGAGAGGTTTTGAACTCATTCTCTTCTTACACATTTTTGTTTTCTAGTTACACATCCATCACAGCAGAAGGGATGAACTGTTGTCAAATTCATGTTAGACATATCAAGAAAATAGATTAGAGTGGTGCTGGAAATGCACAGCAGGTCAGGCAGCATCGGAGGAGCAGGAAAATCGACATTTCAGGAAGGAGCCCTTCATCAGGAATGAGGCTGGGAGCCTTGGGGGTGGAGAGGGGGGGGTGAGGCTGGGGCTGGGGAGAAGGTAGCTGGGAGTGCAATAGGTGGATGGAGGAAGGGGGTAAAGTGAACTGCCTCTCCCACTCTGCCGAGGACATGCAGGTCCTGGGCCTCCTCCACCGCCACTCCCTCAACACCCAACATCTGAAGGAAGAACGCCTCATCTTCTGCCTAAAACCCTTCAACCCCATGGCAATGTGGACGTCACCAGTTTCCTCATTTCCTCTCCCTCTGCCCTTACCCCAGTTCCAAACTTCCAGCTCAGAACCACCTGTCAATCTTCCTTCCCACCTATCCGCTCCACCCTCCTCTCCGACCTAAACCTTTACCCCCACCCCCATCCACCTACTCCCCAGCCCCAGCCCTTTCCATTTATCTCTCCACCCCCTAGGCTTCCAGCCTCATTCCAGATGAAGGGCTTCTGCCCAAAATGTGGATTTTCCTGCTCCTCGGATGCTGCCTGAACTGCTGTACATTTCCAGCACCACTCTAATCTTGACTCTAATCTCCAGCATCTGCAGTCCTCACTTTCGCCTACATCAAGAAAATAGCTACTCAACCAAAATCATGAATGAGGTTAAATACACAGTTTGTCCTTAATTTAAATCAACCTAATTAATTCAAGTTCTATAAGGTGACAATAGGAACAAATTTATATCATAGGTACAACTTTAAAATTAACGTCAAGCATTATGAATCATTCTGTCTTTAACTCAAAATGATTTACTATCGATTGCAATCCAATTGTCAGTTTGATGTTACCGCAGACTCTGCTTGCCATATCCTAGATTATATCAAATCCCATTCATCTATCCCTTCTCTGCTCACTAATCTATGCATTCATTTTAAAATCCCTCCATGGTTCACTCCTCCAAATGTCTATATTTGTGCTGCTCAACAACCTTCCATATATCTGTCCATCGGTCTTTCTGAGCATCGCTGATTTTAATCTCTCCATTACTGGCAGCCAGAACAACATCTTGCTACAAACTAGCTATCAGGGATCCCTTCCCTAAATCTCTCCACCCTCACACTTTTATTTTCTCCTTGAAGGTTCTTCAAAACAAATCCACCTTTTCACCATGTTTATATTCATGCATCCTAATATCTCCTTGGACTGAGCTTTGCACTCATTCAATTGTGGGTTTGAAACCGAGAGTTGGTGGAGGGTTGTGGAGGTGGGTGGGTGAAGGGGGCATAGGATCAGTGGTGACCTTCCTGTCGCCTCTCCACTCATCCCCAAGGTGTCTGCAACATTACCAGGGTGGGGGAAGATCAGTCCACCTGCCTGCCTTCCCTCCATCCTATTGACTTTGCTTTGTCACCAATTAATGATCATTTAAGGGCTTCACCCTGCAATCTTTTTGCTGTGAAACAGGGAGGCCTAAGCTGAGGGAAGCCTTTCAATGTCAGTTTGAGCCAGGTTAGGGGAAACCTCCATTGTGTCCCTTTTGGCCGAACAGGAGCACTTTCAAAGCTCATCCTCTCCTTTCTCTCCTGGGGCACAGACCAACAACTCCACCAATATTTATAGGTGTGGCGTATTGTAAACCAAACATTCCTAATCTTCTCCTTGACCTGTGAGCATGGCCTCCCCATTCCATCCCCTCAAACCCATGGAACTTTTGAACCTGATGGTTTCTCAGTGCAGCGAGATTGCCTGTATTCCCAGAAAATGCTCTCGTGGGCACTGCAAGGATACAGAGCTGTTGGTCATTCAATTAGATGGTAGCTGTCTAAGACAGGACCTCTCACTGAGAAAGGGATAGAGATCTGGCCTTAAGCAATGAACATTGCTAATTATAATGCTGTCAGATAGCCATCAGGATCACGGGCAGGACTCCAACCAATATTTTAGCCAGAGGCACATTTTATAGTGGCACCCCATAAAACTCAGGCCTTTATCAACTTGTTTGATAGCACTTCAGTGAAGCACCTTGGGACACGTTACAATGTTAAGAGCACAGTATAAATAAAGATGGCTATTGCTGTTGATCATTTGTTTTCAGTTCACTGGCATTTTCCTTTAAGTTTTAAGTGTTTCACATGATATTTGAGGTATGTTTTGCCACAGCTTTAATTGCTGCTGGTCAATGCAGAAAAGAACCATTTAGTTTGTGCACTTAAATTTATATTTCTTTAAGGATTGAAGTCAACCATGAACGGGCCCTTACTTACCATCTTAAATAATCCGAGGAGTGTGCAGACTGCATGGTACAGGACAATCCTGGCATTTACATTCTCCTAAAAGTTCAACTATTCCTTAAAAAAATAACATACTTTTCTCATGCTTATACACTGTAACCAATGGTGTGGGTGATAAAAAAAACTTTTCAATGGAAGACTTATATTGCAGAACATTCTAGTGAGAGCAACTCTGCAATTTGATGGGGCTACTTGTACATAAAAAGGTAGAGGGATCAACTGTGATTGTCAGCACTAAATATATACAACTGCACATATTGCAGTATGAAGTAATTATTATTTTAAGCTTCAACTAACTGGTCCAAACAAATAATTATTTAACCTGAATATTAACCATTCAATAGACACATTTTCTGCATACTTACAGTTCCATCTCGGTCTGGCGAACCCCTGTGGGAAAAGAGAAAACACTTTTTAAACAAGAATGCAGAATTAAATGACGACTAGTACACAGGACAACTATAAACCAAATTAACAGTCTTCCACACTGATACTAATGAGTACCACCACTAGTAGATAGGCATCAGCTAAACAACATTTTTGACTGGTCATTTGTGGGGAAAAGCTGTAGTATTTGACACCTTCATACATGTATTTGAACAGATTAACTTGGTAATTATTTACATTGGGGCAAACTAGTTATCTTTCAGCAGAGAAAAAAAAGGGAGAACTAAGTGATGCAGTCGGTTGGCAGACGTTTCACTTTTAGGCCTAGGTGGTTCATGACTAAAATGACAGGGTGTAATTCATTCCACTGATAGCTGCAGAGGCCCCATCAGAAAGTAGTTTGGCAGAATCTCACTCAATTCTTATTTAGAGTTAGGAACTGTACCCACTAAGCATAGATTGAACTAAACGCACTATTACCCTTTTAAATTTTTTTGTAGAATGTAACAACCGTCAATCATGTGATTTTACTGATATACAATTTTATGAAATGTCATTTAACAGGAACAAAAGGAGCCCATCAAAAACACCCCTCTTGTGATAATGCTCATTTCTCACTTCACACAGTAATCAGCTATTTAACAACTTTAGCAGTTGAGAAGTCCTTATCCAGCATTTGCAGTGCAGTACTGGTGTCTAATTAGTAGAAATGTTGATGTAACTTCCAACTCAGGTTTCACAACACTTAAATACAGATCTGAATATTCTCCCAATTTAAAGCGATATTGTTTAAAAAACAGCACAACGTACTCTGTCACTCTCATTCAGTGGTTACTATATTTGCACCTTCTCGTGAAAACCCTGATTAATTGCATTTCTTTGATTCAATACAAAAGGTAAGTCCCTGCTTAGTTATTAAATACTGTATAAATATTAGAAGTATCAATGCTAGCTATAGTGAAAGGCCACTAATTTAGATTTGTTGTCAGATGTTCGTAAAAATATGGTGAGAATTTTTTTTTGGCATGCAAAATGTCGCCATACTCTGACACTATCTTGAAACAATGTATATGATGCAAGATTTTACTGCGTCAGAGTTCATCTTTCCCTCTTCTTCTTGTCCCCTTCCACTGCTCCTCCTTTTGCTGTTTGCCACTTTCCCCTCCTCCTCCTCTCCCCCTCCCTCCCCCCTCCTCCCCCCAGCTCTCACAGTGTAATCTTAATTTGCTGTTAGGGTCATTTATCAGGATCAAATGGCAAAACACTAAACCTCTTTCGTTGATTTTTTTAAAAAGAAAAGAGTCCAGGATGTCACTAATAGCAGCAGTTCAAATCTTTTCCCCTCGGATGTCAAGCAATTAGGACAATGGATTATCCATCATCACTAGCTTCCTCAGTATTGTTGACTGCACTTAACATTGCTTTGAGAATGTCCTACCACAACCTGCAGAGTTTGTGAATGTTTGAATGTCGAAGTGAAAGTCAATGCCAAATTCTAAAAAAAGTTGTGTGTCATATATCCTGGGAGCGCCTGTGATTTTTACGTGCTAGGGAACCCACAGGTTCTTGCTGTATTGTACGATCCTTGGGCCATATATACAGCTTAGGGGTTCCCTTTCCAAATATGGCTCCTGGCACCTGTGCAAAACACTCAGACTGACACAGAACAAAAAAAAAGGTACAACACTGTCCATGCTTCCATCAGAGCCTTTAGTGGTTTTGATGCCTGGTGGGACCTTGCAGTACAGTCTAGAAAGGGGTCTCACAGTTGAGGCCAACAAAGAAGGGAGTGTGTTGGGAAGCAGATGAAATAGAAGCCTAGATCAAATTTCTGAAGATGAAATGGAAATTTAGCATCATAACATCATCAAGTATAAAGTATGAACAGAAAATCTCCGCGGCCAGAGAGAATGTGATTGAAACCCACCGATAGGCTAAATGTGCTTTGTCATGCCATTCTCCAGCCAGAAGAATGTTTTTTTCTCTCATAGGGAGTGATGAGCCTGATCTATGCCAGCATTCCCTGCTATTTTTTCCAGCAATTAGACAAAGAGGGTTTGAGTATGATAGAAGTAGATTTAAGGGCAGTTAGCAGTGATGCATGGGCAGAAGAAATGGTGAGAAAATCTCTAGGAATTGTATACAGCAGGAAGAGTTAGTAGTTTGAGAGGATGAAATGAGTGAGCGGGCATTCCGCATGTAATAGTAAGGGATGTAGCCCAGGAGCGTTCATCAGATGAGCGTGTAGTGGCAGAGCTAGAATGAATGCTGTTCCTGTGAACGTGAGGTAGCAGAGTCCCAGACTTGTGCAGCACAAAAACAGACCTTTCGGTCCAACTCATCCATGCCGACCAGATATCCTAAATAAATATATGATGATTTGCCAGCATTTGGCCCAAATTCCTCTAAACCCTTTCTGTTCATATACAGATCCAGATGCCTTTTAAATGTCACCACTTCATACCACTCTGCATGAAAAAAATTGCCCCTTAGGTCTATTTTAAATCTTTGCCCTCTCTTAAATCAATGTCCTTTAATTCTGGGCTCCAATACCCTGGGGAAAAGACCTTAGCTATTTAATCCAAACATGTCCCTCATGATTTTATAATCCTCTACAAGGTCATCCCTTAGCCTCCAATGCTCTAGGGAAAACAGCCACAGCTTATTTCAGCCTCTCCCCATACCTCAAACCCTCGCAACATCTTGTAAATCTTTTCTGAACCCTTTCAAGTTTCTCAACATCCTTCCTATAGCAGGGAGACCAGAAGTGC
Source organism: Chiloscyllium plagiosum (assembly GCF_004010195.1). NCBI lineage: Eukaryota > Metazoa > Chordata > Chondrichthyes > Orectolobiformes > Hemiscylliidae > Chiloscyllium > Chiloscyllium plagiosum. Next base: position 56,326,394 of record NC_057720.1, read on the forward strand.
ACACAGTATTCGAAAAGTGGTCTAACCGATGTCCTGCACAGCCTCAATATGACCTCCCAACTCCTATACTCAATGCGCTGACAATAAAGGCAAGGATACTAAATACCTTCTTCACTACTGAGAAAGTGAGGACTGCAGATGCTGAAAAATCAAAGTCGAAAAGTGCTGAAAAAGCACAGCAGGTCAGGCAGCATCCGAGGAGCAGGAGAGTCGACATTTCGGGCATGAGCCCTTCATCAGGAATGTGATGGGGAAAGGGGGCTGAAAGATAAAAGAGGAGGATGGGGTGGGGGCAGGAAGGTGACAGGTGAATGCAGATGTGAGGTAATGGTGATAGGTCGATGGGAAGGAAGATGGACAGGTAGGTCAGGTCAAGTGGGTGGTGCTGAGTTGGAGGATAGGATTTGAATGATTGGGGTGGGGGGCAGGGTTTGGAAACCAGTGAATTCAATCTTGTGCTGTGTGGTTGAAGGGCAGGTGGGTTGAAATCAGCCAACCTATCACACCTGAAATTTTGTTGGGCCTCTTTCTGGCTCTGGCAGTTGCTGGTTTATTTTGATTGCCAAGGAAACCAAATCTGCTCCCTTACCTCAGCCTGCTGTTGGAAATCGCAGATCAAGTTCAGTTGACATTGGAGGTTGATCTGTGTTTTTGAAGAGCAGTGCACCAGATTAAAGCAGGCATGCTTACCCGCAGAGTTTAAATTACAGTGAGATAGAACCAGGAGAGTAAAACGACCTGCACCCTATTTCAACTGCATCATCCAGCAAGTGGCAAATTGAAAAAATAAGCCTCATTATTATATGATTGTTTAGGAATGTTTCCATAATTGAGGTCATAGAGTAATACAGCACAGAAAAAGACCCTTCGATTCAACCAGTCCTTGTCGAACATAATCCAAACCTGAACTAATCCCTTTGGGTGACCATCCTCCAAGGCGGACTTTGGGACAGGCAGCAGCGAAAAGTGGCTAAGCAGAGGCTGATAGCTAAGTTCAGTACCTATAGGGAGGGCCTCAACCGGGACCTTGGGTTCATGTCACACTACAGGTGATCCCATTGCCTGACACACACACACACACACCTTTTACACCACTCCGCACAAACGAACAGACATGCACACATATATGTTTGTGGGATAAATTTGTACTTGCAGAGTTACATTGTACTTTGCTCAACAACTGCATGAATCCATGTAAGATTATGTTCATTCATTTTTTAGATTAGAATCAGATTTAAATGAGAAACATTATGGCACAGACAGCAACACACAAGGGGCTAACAGTTTCAACACCTTATCCGGGCTGACGTCAATTGTTAAAGTTCACCTGATAATGTAACTTAAAGTTGTGTGATTTACATATGAAAGTGAAACTAACATGGTCATTCTAACAGATGAGAGATTCATCAAACAATCAAGGTATTTTTCAAAGTTTAATTTCAGTTATATCATACTGTAAATTTTTGCTATAAATTCTGTGTCTTACAATTGTGTAGTCCACAACCACCTGAAGGAGCAGCACTCCGAAAGTTAGTGCATTCAATTAAAACTGTTGGACTATAACCTGGTGTTGTGTTATTTTTAAACTTTGTACACTCCAATCCAACACCAGCATCTCCAATCATAAACTAACCCCACCTGCCAGCTCCTGCTCCATATCCCTCCAAAGCGTTGTCATTCATGTATCTATCCAAATGTCTTTTAAATGTTGCAAATTGTACCCTCAGGAAATTCCTTCCACATGCAAATCACAGTGTAAAAAATTTGCCCCTCATGTCTTTTTTAAAATCGCCCACCTCCCACCTTAAAAATGTGCCTCTAGTCTTGAAATCCCCCAGAGGGCAAAGACAACTACCATTAACTCGATCTATATCCCTCGGTATTGTCTCAAACTCCTACGCTCCAGTGAAAAACGTCCTAGCCTATCCATTCTTCCTTTATAACTCAAGCCCACCAACATCCCGATAAATCTCATCTGAATCCTCTCTAGCTTGATAATATCTTTCCTATAAACTGGACAAAGTATTCCAGAAGAGGCCTCACCAATGTCCTGTACAACCTCAACAATAACTTCCCAACTCCTATACTCAAAGGCAAGCAGATCTCACATATCTTGCACTAAGTTTAGAACCCTGCCTTCCGGATCTGAAAAAAGTGATTTTGAAGTTACCAGGTTCAATCCTTGACAGGAGACAGCCATGTCCCCTGCAACACTGATGATCTCTCATAAGTAGGCTGGGACATTTTTTCACTGGAGCATAGAATACTGAGCGGTAACCTAATAGATGTTTATAGGTGAGTAGCATAGAGGAGGTGAATAGTAAACATCTTTTCTCTAGGGCAGGGGTGTTCAAAACTAGAGGGCATATTTTTAAGGTGAGAGAGGAGTAAGTTTCAAAAATAACTGAGGGGCAGCTTTTTCACAGAGGGTCGTTTGTATGTGCCAGAGGAAGTGGTACATGCAGGTACTGTCACAACATTTAAAAGACATTTGGATAGGTACATGAAAAGTAAAGATTTAGAAGAATATGGGCCAAACGCAGGCAAGTGGGACTGGTTTAGTTTGGGAAACATGGCCAGCATGGTCAAGTTGGACCGAAGGGTCTGTTTCTGTGTTGCATGATTCTAAATTGCACAGCATTTAGACAATAAATAAGGAAAGAATTGAACAGAGTTATGTCTGTCAAAGCTGTACAACCTTCAACCATTTACCATCTAAGCCAGTATTTCCCACATGTTTTCCTATAGTGACACCATTTTAAAGCTTGTTATGACCCTTCAGTGAGAACTGAAACAAAGGTCTGCTAAAGCAGTTGTACTGCTGTTGTAACTTGGTGTAAAGACCACAGCAGCCATTATTTGAATGCTTTGAATCTCAAAATTTAGTTCACAATCCCATTTGAGAGATTAGGTTGGGATAACCAACTGCCATTTAAAGAACTAATGGCAAACTGTCAACATCTTCCAATGGTAACTTCGCATGAATCACTCACCAAGTAACTGTAGAGATAATGAGGAATATGCATTTCATAGGCTTTACACAGTCATGCCATCTGCATCACAGCAGACAGACTTCTATTACTCCAGCTCTTCAAGAGCTCAGTGCCAAAGATAAAAGTCAGCAACTTAAAAATCTTATTGCAAAAAAGCATTTCAGTCCAGCATCTTCGAAGTCAGACCAGGCAGGGAGATAATAGCCATAATTCAAACTTTATGTTATCTCGACATTCTTAATCCTTTCAAATTCCATTGTGATTTATGGCATCTGCAGAATCCTTTGATTTGTAGAGAGATTCAATGTTTCTGACAAAGCTTTGCAAACCTTTGCAGATTTGAGGAAATGGCATTGATCAAACAGCTATTTGGTACCATCACCATTTTATTATTTACTTATCAACCATCAACAATTTTCATCACACACAAGATCTGAATCATTTGTGTTTTAGATTACTGAGATGAAGCCTGGTCGAAAGATCCATGTAATACTTTCAATAAACTCCTTTGTGGAGATTGGTCACAAAATGAAAAAATAACCATTTAAAAGATACATTTGAGTTATGTGTTTTGCACTCGCATTCGCTAGAGTTCACATTTCAACTTCCTTATTATCAGTGGAGAAAGACATCTCAGTGACCCTGTACTGAAAGTGGAGTCTGTGAGGCGTGGAGGTGAGCTGGGAGAAATGTCTGGGCACCGGGACTATATTGAAGTTTCAGAAAGACAACAGTAAAGCACAAAATATCTCACCAGCCCTCATCTCCCATCCACTGCTCACCAAATCCCCATGCCCAATAAATATTGCCTCATTTCCTATATCTATCCACCACAGCCATTTATTACCTTATACCAACCTAATCTCTCTGCTCACATCCTATGTGTCTTCATAGTCCTTATGTTAACTTAAAGCCAACCCATACCCCACCCATCACCTTATAGCTAACATGCCACATATTTACCATATGCAGATCTCAGGACCCATCGACAGAGGAGGAAAAAAGTAAAAGTGAAATAAATTTCAAAGTATGCATTGCATATTTTATCATTGTGGAAACCCCACTCTTCTTTATGAATGTTTATTTACTATATATTTACATACTTTAAACTATATAATGCCTTACAATAACATTTTATTCAAGTGCTTGATCTGATATCAACACCATTGGAATTAATTTATAGTCCTACTTCAGAGTCTATAATCAACTTTAGTTGTCAAACAAACTGCAAATGTCAAACACCAGATTGTGATTCCACAAAAATCCATTATCAGTCACGTAGCACTAATTCACTGATATAAACCCTCGGGCTTATGTCAACAGACGGATTGAAATAACAAGCAATGATTCTTTCAAATCCTTCAGGCATTCATTCAAAAGTTTTAAAGGGTAGAACTCATCTAAATGTATTGACAGATCCCTTTGACATGTCACTTTCACAGCTTGACAGCTTCTCTTGACAGTTGTGGCAGGTCCTTTTGATAGTTGCCTTTGACACTTTTGACATATCTCACGACATTTTCAAATCAGCTTGACAGTTAATGAATTAATACACGATTAATGTAAATTCCTTCCTACTTTTAACCATTCCAAAGGACTCCTGACTGTAGTGAAGGGTAGCTAGCACTCCAAAGGCGTGCCTGGACCGTAACCAAAGAGGTACTTCAATTTTCTAAAGAGAAACCCTGACTACCTAAAAAAGATGCACAAAGTGCAGCCCGGTTTTTAACCACATCTATCTAGAACATTTTTGGTTTCACAACCCTGAGCTACCAAAATCTGACTTGATTTAAGTGGTAAATTGGTTCCTTAAACTGCTCATGCACAAATCCTGATCCAAACACATTCCATCCCACCCCTGTGAAAATGGCAATTGGAACTTGCAATTTTCCAGCTCTTCTGCCATTACTGCTGGACAGGTTATCTGTTTTGGCAAAAATCCAGGTCGAGGAATCCCAACATTTCAACCAAACCAAAGAAAGCTGTGCCAACTTCTATGCAACACCGGAGCTCAATGGAAAAATACTCCCTCCGATCCTCACTGTGGCTTCAATTGGAAAGATTGGCATCTACCAAAGCAACAAATTAAACAGCTGATGTCACGGAGATGCTTATACTTAAAAAAAGGAATTAGGAAAAATCTCAAAAACTAAACGTGTCCCCTTCTTTACTGTACATTAAGTGAGAGCAATTTGTTCCATAGAATTAAATATAATATTGGATTAACTTTGAGAATACAAATCATTTGCATTTCAATCCTAACAACTGGTTTATTAAGGTTGCTCTGGTTGATGCACAATAGTTATTTTTACCAATTAATAATCGCAATAAAAACTGTGATAGTTGTGACCTATGAATATATATTTTAAATTGTGAATAAGTCATTTTCTACCATATATAACTAGCTCTTAAAGGAGTTTAAATATAAAATCATAGCCAGGAACAAAGACGGACTTACACAGAGTTTCAGCAATATTATTTCCGGGGTTACTGCTGCATTGGGTACTAAACTAGGCTCTATGGATCTGCAGCTGTTCATGCAGCTAAAACGTCTATGGGGAGATACTGGGTGTCAACAACATTAGCGTTTTCTGTCTAGCTGTGATCGAATTGACCATGTAATCGGACATCTTAAAATCCATATATTCCTGTACGTATTGATTTACAATCACATTATTTTACAGTATTTTGGACAAGCTGGTTGTTTTGCATTACAGAATTGTTCTGATTGGGCGCTCACACTGCTATTAGGATGTTAAAACAACCTGACACACATGCCACACAATGATTTTGAAAATTGTATTCCTAATGAGGCTGAGTGCATGGCATAGAACTATTCTTAAATTTTTCACCAGTTGGTATGAACTGACAACCTCACTGAGAAAAAGGATTTTTCATGATGCGAAAGATAATGAATTGGCACAGGTGGGTGCACTGCTCTGAGCTGGAGTGGAAATATATTGCTTGGTCAAATGGAATGTGTTTTGTTTTGCATCTTTCTCCTGGCCATACAAAACAGAATTCGTACTATTTCCTTTCACTAGTATCAATTGAATGAAGGAGCACAAAGTTCACATTCCAAATAACGAAGCATTATATGTTATAAAATAATAGAACATACTCTGAACTGAATCAGCTTAAAGATTTAGATTGGTACATTGAAGGGATCGAATGACTAAACATGATACACAGTTAACAACTGATGAAACTCATTAAATCTCACAGCAAACCATAAAGGTTTACTGCAAATGCATTTTGCTTGAGAATAAAAAGAGAAGGTCAAAGGGATTGCTGTCTTGATTTTAATAGGACCTTGGCTGACCTCAAATTCCCAAAGTATGCTTTCACTAACTCCTGGGACTGAAAAAAAATTCTATAAGTGTCTCTGCCAGCTGTGTGCACAAGAAAAGGTGATGACATCATCAAAACATGACAGAAGTTAGAAGCGTTTTAAATGTACTTTATAAAAACAAAACTCCACAATTCTCAGTACCAAGAAAGTTCTGAGGAAGAGTCACCAGATCTGGAACTTTAACTCTAATTCCTCTTCACAGATGCTGCCAGACCAGCTAAGCTTTTCTAGCAACTTGTTTTTATTTGAATTTACAGCATACACATTTCTTTTGGTTTGGAATTTCAAAACTAACTTTTGTGAATGGGGAAGACCAGAGATCTTTTCATTCAAGTCCAACTGCATTGTACATTTCACACCAGTCTAAAGATTTAATGTCAAGTTTACTTTGGAATTGACTACATTTTTTTCAAATGTTGCTGGTTCATTGCTGATCATCAATTGCTGCTGTCTAATTTAACAAACTGGCTGCTCAAGTACCTTCCCTAAAAGAATTATATACTAACATATAGAAATACCTTATGATGTCAGTATGGGTCAGGCTGAAATCATTTATCCTAAGACTAGGTAAGAATTTCCTGGCTGAAATGTTCCCTCAAATCATGAAGAATCAGACATGAAATTTAAATCATGCAGGCAAATCAAGTCCAGAGTAGTTAAGCATTCTGCTGTATTTCCCAACCAACCAAATCTCCATACATCTCACTGCAAGCTCTGTGAAATCCAGCAAAATCTTCTATTAGTTGAATAGCTGGGGAGAGGATAGTTGGTGGTAGAAATCTCTTATTGAGCTAGGCAAAGTATACCCTCAGTTCTCTCAGTTGGCTGGACAGCTGGCTTTACAATGAGATAAAAACAATGACTGCAGATGCTGGAAACCAGATTCTGGATTAGTGGTGCTGGAAGAGCACAGCAGTTCAGGCAGCATCCAGTTCCTGTGGTGCCAGGGGAAGGTGCCAGGATGGGAGGGTGGGTTGTAGGGGGTGTGGACCTGACCAGGTAGTCACGGAGGGAGCAGTCTTTGCAGAAGGCGGAAAAGGGGTGGGGAGGGAAATATATCTCTGGTGGTAGTATCTTTTTGGAGGTGGCGGAAATGTCGGTAGATGATTTGGTTTATGCGAAGGTTGGTAGGTGGAAGGTGAGCACCAGGGGCATTCTGTCCTTGTTACGATTGGAGGGGTGGGGTCTGAGGGCGGGGAAATATATCTCTGGTGGTAGTATCTTTTTGGAGGTGGCGGAAATGTCGGTAGATGATTTGGTTTATGCGAAGGTTGGTAGGTGGAAGGTGAGCACCAGGGGCATTCTGTCCTTGTTACGATTGGAGGGGTGGGGTCTGAGGGCGGAGATGCGGGATGTGGACGAGATGCATTGGAGGGCATCTTTAACCATGTGGGAAGGGAAATTGCGATCTCTAAAGGAGGCGGCCATTTGGTATGTTCTGTGGTGGAACTGGTCCTCCTGGGAGCAGATACAGTGGAGGCAGAGGAATTGGGAATACAGGATGGCATTTTTCCAAGAGGTAGGGTGGGGAAGAGGTGTAATCCAGGTAGCTGTGGGAGTTGGTGTGTTTATAAAAAATGTCAGTGTCAGCAGGAACTGTAAAATCTGCGCTCACACCTCCTCCCTCACCTCTATCCAAGGCCCTAAAGGAGCCTTCCACATCCAAAGTTTTACCTGCACATCCACTAATATCATTTATTGTATCCGTTGCTCCCGATGCGGTCTCCTCTACATTGGGGAGACTGGGCGCCTCCTAGCAGAGCGCTTTAGGGAACATCTCCGGGACACCCGCACCAATCAACCACACCGCCCTGTGGCCCAACATTTCAACTCCCCCTCCCACTCTGCCGAGGACATGGAGGTCCTGGGCCTCCTTCACCGCTGCTCCCTCACCACCAGACGCCTGGAGGAAGAACGCCTCATCTTCCGCCTC
>NC_057720.1:56338362-56380250 GCF_004010195.1 Chiloscyllium plagiosum
AGAGAGAGAGAGAGAGAAAGAAAAAGAGAGAGGAGAGCAGAACAGAACAAAGAAAGAGAAATGAAAGGGCTAGGCAGACGAAGGGTTTATTAAAAGTAAAACAGGACAGAAGAGAAGATAAATAAATGATAATGAGAGTTCAGAGTAGGAGATAAATGGGTTGGCTGTGCTGAATGCAACATATATTATGTGGTAACAGGTCAAAGTGGGGGAGAATGGGTTGGCTGTGCTCTAATTAACCTACGGTACACCAGGACCAGAGCGTTGGTGCAAGTTAAAGCATGAAAGGATGCAATCAGCCTGTAAAAGTTATTGAACTTGACGTTGAGTCCAAGAGGCTACAGGATTCCCAAACAGAACTGAGACGTGGTGTTTTACCGAGACCCGCAGCAGGTCTGCAAGAGAAATGCTGGTGTGGGAGCACGATGGTGTGGAAGTGGCAGAAATGAAAAGAAAATAAACAAAAAGCTCAGCAGTTTCGGCAGCATTTGTGGGGAGAGAGATCTCCTGCATCTGCAGTTGTGTTTAATCCCAAAGTAAAATCTGGCTTGATAGTTTACATGTTTATCCTGGCCTCTGGTTACAAACCAAAGAACACAGGATTATTATGCAAAATAGAAAAAGTAGACAAAGCTGCATAAAATATAATTTATAAAGATTTACATATCATGAGGAGCTGATTGACATCAGATTTATCAGGTAGACAATTATTTTTATCTTTTTTCAGGATTAAAAAAATCAAATGTATAAACTTTCATAAAATGAAACAAAGCATAACATTTGAGTAAAATAGTACAGTTCTGTTGTGAACGAGAATCCCAAATCTCTGAAATAACCCATTCAGATGATTCGCTGCTTTCTGGTTTATCCTTTCCAAATTTCACAAGACATTTTCTCCTCCACCAATATAAAAGCAAAGAAATATTATTTGAATCTTCTGCTTATCTCAATGCCTGTATTAACTATTTGTTTTCATCAGTCAAGGTGATTCTTGATGGGTCAGAATTTTGGGACTGCATCACCTTGCACTATGGTGGTAGTGGTAGAGATGGACAGCACGGAAACAGGAACAAACCAGTGCATGCCGACTGGATATCCGAAATTAATCTAGTCCCATTTGCCAGCATTTGGCCCAGATCCCCTGTAAATCCTTCCTATAACCATCCAGATGCCATTTAAATGTTGTAATTGTACCACCCTCCACCCCTTCCTCTGGCTGCTGTCTATAGAGTTAGCAATATCAAGAACCATTAACTCGAAGAAATCGTTTCCATTGAAACCTCTGCCTGGCATAGGCGGAGTGGAAATGATGCAAATATACTGTAGGCCTACTTTCAGGGACAGCTGGAAAAGTTTCAGAAGTCAGAAAAGAAAGTGTGAAATGGGTCTCAAAATTAATTGACTATGCACTTGAGTTGATGTTATTCTAATTTTACCTCTAATGCATATAAATCAGATTCCACAGCAATTAAACTGATAGCTACTTACTTTCTCAGGCTGTAATCCCAATAGTTATCATTTCGTAGTAATTCAGATTGTGCCTGCTGGAACCTCTTACAATACCTCACTGAACAGGGTACACAGAACCAAAAAAGGACTGTAGCTCATGAGATGCTCTTACCTCTTATGTTCAAGGAGCCCTTGGGTGCTCAGACTAGACATACGTGGGAAAGAATGAGTTAAAACACAAAATGTTCTGATTTCAATACAGTAGGATTGCAAGGCAGAGGAAAAATGCAGTTGGAATTTGGAGATCACTAAACAAATATATAATTTGTAATCAGGAATAGAAATCACAGTAACCTACATTATGTGATTGACTTCCACAAACACATCTGTAGTTACCCAACAGTAGTGATTAAGATAAAAGTCCAATCAAAATAAACTACTTAAGAAAATTGTTTATGCACCTCAAACCAGATCACTTATTTATTTGTCCTAAACCTCCAGCAAGGTCACTGTTGCTTGTTCGGAGCTTCATGTTATCATTACAGTTTCAGGCACTGAACAGAAAAATCATCAACTTAACTTGCATGTCAAGGTCAGTTATGTGGAGCATAATCTATGTTAAAAAAAAATTGAGAGAGAAAACGCGAGATAAATCATTGCAGGTGTGGTCAACACCAAACTTCGATTTCACAAACCTGCAGACTGCAGAAAGATGATTAAGGGAACATCTTTTGCTAAATATTGTAATAATAGTTATTTTAATAAATGCATATGAGTAGGCTCAAAAATGCTGTATTTAGATTACATTTCATCAGCAGATAATGAACCAGCAATATCTTGTCGAATAATCACAGTTAGCAAATGATGATATACTACCAAGGTATACCGGTTTTGCCTTTTGTAATAATTTACCTTTCCTGTCACATATTTATTAAGGGGGTCTAACCTTTGCAACCAAATGGCTGATTTTAACAGGCAGTGATATTCAATAATAGGTCAGCTGTTTGTGCTACAATCATAAAATGTTTCAAGGCAGTTGTTCAGTCTATTATTTGTTTTTTTCACCTTCATTAATAGTTAATCAGGTCTCAAGTTTTTTTTAAAAAACTTAAAGTTATACTGAATGCTAAGCTTCAGTGCAACACCAAAGATTGGAAAGAATAGAACAATCTTAGCATTACTATATCAGAATTATGGACATTTCTATGTTATTCAGATTCTGTTTTATTACATAGATATGTAGAACTATTTCTTGATTGATCAAATGTTCCCTCCTACTTTTGTCCGAACTTGGTCTTTGTTCTAGGCTATTAATTTGAAAGGCATAAATCTAGCAAAGATTTTTTTAAAAAAGTTTTTCTCTCTTGGCAGACCAAATATTAAGTATTTCGAAAATTGTACAGGCATGAGATAGCTGTGTGTCATGAAAGATTAAAATTTCTCAGCTGCTTTGGCTACTGATAAAGGGTTGCAAAAGGTTGCTCAAGACTCAAAACAGGTTCAACATTCCCTATGAAACAAACAAAAAAAAACAGAAATTGCTGGAAAAACCTCAGCAGGCCAGGTAGAATCTGTGAAGAGAAAAAAAGATTTAGACCAGAATAGATGCTTGCTTTTAAGCAGCACTACCCGATGGGCCAAGGGGCCTGCAGAGAGCTGTAGATCTCTACAACTGACTTAACCCTAGTTACTGGACTTGAAACGTTAATTCTGCTTTCTCTCCGCAAATGCCGACAGACCTGTTGGGTTTCTCTAGCAATTCCTGTTTTTTTTTCCAGATATCCAGCATGCTTTGTTATAGCAATATTAGATCATTTTGGGCAATGATCTATTTTTATTCCCTTTCTGCAAGCCTAAGAGGATTTTTCTTAAAATAAAGAGCTTTATTTTAACATAGTAAACATAACACATTCATGTTTCTCGTTAAAAGCATACTGGCTGATAAATTAATTTTCAGCTGATAGTAAGTTAGCATTTAAAAAGGGCCATTTATTTCTTACATTCCAGAAAACGTGAAACTAGATTTTGTTTTTTCTGGTAAAAGGAGGGCAGCAACAGAATTGTGCTATCTGTCTGAAACGGAATTACAAACAAACGATCTGTACTGGTCCTGCCAAATGACAGTGAACATAATCACTACCTTCTACTTCTTCACTTCAAATTCATTCCAAGCTAGCATTAGATACCTCAGGAACATGAGTCATTGTGTACTTATGAGATGAATTAAGCTGGTGGTTGACGGATTATTCACTTGAGTAAACAATCCCAGATTTTCCATGGAAAATCTAGCAACAGAATCAAGGGAGAGTGGAATTATTTTCACATCATAGGATTCTTCAAAGTTCAGGGCCTTACTGATGTGATTGGACGTCTGTACTTCCAAAACAAAGTGCAATGGCCTTCATGAACTGAAAAAAAGTGATGCCGCTCCAAAATTATCCACATAATTCATTGAACAGAGACCATTACGCAAGTGATGTGAGCTTTCATGCAGCAGTCAGGCTACCCTCCTTTACATAGGAACTCAGGAACAGCAGTAGGCCATTTAGCCCATCGTACCTACTCGCCATATAATAATATAATTATGGCGATTCATCCACTTCAATGCCTTTTCCTCACAATATTATAATATCTTTTTGTGTCATTTCTAAATATCAATCTCTACTTCAAACATACTCAATGATTTGAGTTTCCACATTCCTCTGGGGTAAAGAATTCCAAAGATTCAACTTCCTCACCTCAGTTCCAAGCGGTTTCTCCCCTATTTTTAAACTCTGTCCCCTGGCTATAGACATCCCACACAGGCAAAACATCTTACCTGCATTTAATCGGTTCGGTAATCCAAACCCTTTCAGTGCTTTTTTTTTAAGGTTTAAATGAGATCATCTCTCTTTCTATGTAAATCTGGACTATGCAGGTCCAGTTTCCAAATTCCTCTTCATTGAAGAGTCCTATCATCTCAGGAAAATCCCACAAAGATGGTGGGCCTTTATTTCTTTCTCGCTATGGCAATGGTATCTTTCTTAAATTAAGGGGATCAAAACTGCACACAGTACTTATGGACCAGGCCAGACCCCTCAAAACATTTCAAGAAGGTAGCCCTGACCCAACCTTTTCTCGTTATTTTAAGCAGATAGAAGATGGATATTCCAGGAGTGATGTGGCTGGCGAAACTATGTTGTTTTAAACAACATCAGGACACCCTTCTCTTCTTTGAATTGTGCTATTGGACCTTTCACTTCCACCAAAAACAGATGAGGTCTTGGTTCAATATTTCATCTGAAAAACAGCACCTCCAGCAGTGCAATGCTCCTTCTGTACTGCACTGGGAGTATCAGCCTTGGTTGTTTTATTTTAATGTACTCAGTACCATAAATAGAATTTTAACTCCAGATACAGTTTTCTATCGTGAGATTACACCAACTGAACTAGAGCTGCCACCGTTGTATTATGACACAGTAGTGTGGGAGTTTGGGGAAAATAAGAAAAAAAAAAGTTTTTAAAAGTAAAGATGAAAGAAAAAAAGTGCTGGCCGAGCCAACAATACCCACATCAAATCCCTGAAGAAAACATCCACAAAAGGCATCAAACACTATCATTTAAACAGCCATGAATAGTAGCCAGTTCAAAAAACATAAAACTTTAGTAACTGACAGGATTATCATCAAATGCACTCTAGGTATCTTGCAGCAGCATTACGTATCCTTTGAAAGGTCAAAAAATAGCTTACAACACAATCTTATCAAAACCTCCAAACTCTCATTTTGGAAATGTGCACAAGCTTTACACCGGACAAATTTCATTCCAGTCAAAAACAGAGCAAGGTAATGGTGATAACCTTTGATGGACAACATATTCAATTTCACAATATGGAGAAATCCTTCACAGAGTTCTCTCTTCTACAGTTGAGTTTTCATTTATGCTGACCAACACACTTGACCTAGCTGATTGAATGGTCACGTGTACTGAGGCACAGTGAAAAGCTTTGTTTTGCGAACAATACAGGCAGATCACATAGGTAAATAGCATAGATAGTAAATAATATGTAAACAGCAGCAAGAACCAAAACACAGATACAGGCGAATGCTATGAGTTTGAGTCCATTCAGTATTCTAACAATACTAGGGTAGAAACTGTTTTGAAACTGGCTGGTGCGTGTTCAGGCTTGTGTACCTTCTCCCCAGTGGTAGAGGTTGTAGAAAAGCATTGGATCTTTGAGAATGCTGGCAGCCTTCCCTTGACAGCAGGCCTGGTAGATGGATTCTATAGATGGGAGGTTGATCTTTGTGATTGTCCAGGCCGAGTTCACCACTTTCTGTAACTGTCTCTGATCTTAAATGGTATAGTTGCCATATCAGGTAGAGATACATCCAGACAGAATGCTATTGATGGTGCACCTATTCATGCCAAATTTCCTCAGCTGCCTGAGGAAGAGGAGATGTTGCTGAGCCTTTGTAACCACTGCATTGACATGAAAAGTCCAAGAAAGCTTATTGTGGATGACCACTCCCAGGAAATTGATACTCTCCACTTGTTCCACCTCTGTGCTGTTAATGTGTAGGCAGGCAGGAGTAACGTCCCACTGAAAGTCAATGATGAGTTCCTTGGTTTTGCTGGCATTGAGAGCTGGGTTGTTCTTAGTGCACCATTCTTCCAGGTCTTCCATCTCCTGTCTGTACTGTTTTGTTGCCATCTGAGATTCCACCGACTAGGTGGTGTCATCAGCGAACTTGTAAATGGCATTAGTCTGGTATTTAGTAACACAGTCATGGGTATACAGTGAGTACAGTAGGGGGCTGAGTACGCACCCCTTGGGTAGAATTGTTCTATAGCAATTATTCTAAAGGTAGGTGAAGAATGTTTTGCAAGTGCTCTACTTGCAGATTATGAGACCTGTAAATATGGGCATATATCTTCCAAGTGGCCAAATGATAATGTTGGGAAATTATTAATATCTCACTTTGACATATAGGAAAGATCTTTGCCACAATAAGTCTAATGAGATTCCCTCAAAAACCAACAAAATATACTCAGAGGCACAGAATGTGACTACAGAGCATTCAGCTTCATAGTTGAATTGTCAGCTACGTCAGCTCCCTTCAAGAGAAGTGCAGCATGCAAACATCATGCTGCTTTGCTTTTATAAGGAACTCAAGCTGACAATAATTGCAAATGACGACACCAACTGTGGGCAGGCACTTGCCACTTTAGCAATGTGTGGTTTCTGTAGATCCAGATCACATGTCAGCACTAAAATAAGACATCAGCAGAGATCAACCCACAGCAGCAAGGTACAACTTTATACTTGGCGTTTGTTGCAGATTTTACCTTTTTGGAATAAGCTTGTTTAGTCAGAGAAGCTCAGCAGATGATTTGCTACATTTCCATCATCTCACAAATGGAAAGAATCCAACCAATCTTCAGCAACACACCTAATTATTCCATACCTGAAGCAATTGAAGTTTATCCAAAGGTGGCATGAAAGTCAAAACCAATGTGCTAGATCTTTACAGCTGTTAAAAACAGACATTTATCATGCTTCTAGTCTTTCCTGATGTTACCTGGATATTTAGGTTCCTTCAAGAAATTGCTCAAACAGGGTAATTTTGAGCTAAGACAGTGAATTGAATGCACCTTGGAATGTGGGTAAGTGTACCATCTATTGTATCTAAAGGAGTCGATGGAAAGAAACTAACTGCACAGTTAAAGAGGGACCAATACACGGTGCTCAAATCCAGGGTGTCAACTAAATATGGGGCCAACATAACAAATCCCCATGAAACAAAGAAACAAATGTCCAAAGTTTGAGGCATTTCCTTCAGATAAAGTACTCTTATTGGTCCAGATGTTCTGGCCTCTGGATAGTTGGACACAAGATGTACAACTGAGGTGCATTCAGGCCCATCAGACGTCAGAGACACTGCAGAAGTTGGAGCTCCTATCTGGAAGTTCCCCTGCTCTCAGGGGCCTTTCAAAAAAATCTCAGACCCTAAACTAGAGGCAGAGATCGTACAATTTACTTAACAGATTGTTACCCAGAGAACATTAGACAGAAATTCCTTGTTTAATTCCCGAGCAACTACACAACTAATCTCCTCAACTCCCACATAGCTCCCTCCCTGGCCTGACTATCTCCATCACCCGATAGTCCTCTCTGACCCATTGACTCTCCCACCATGAATGAAAACCAGTAGAAGAATTAGGAAATTAACTGGACAGTGAGTCATCACTTCAGGGCCTCCGTTGGAGGCAGGACAGGAAGACCATCCCTTTCCACTACATGCTTAATATGGAGAATGTGGGAAAGGGATGGGGTGCCCACTTGCTACATTCTCATCTATTTAGATCTGTCCATGCAAAGATTCTTGTCCTGAAATCTTTCACATTTCATGGAAGCTATCAGACCAGTTCAGTATTTCAAGCATTTTCCATTTTCATTTCAGAGAACAGATAGGAGTCAGCCAGTTAACGTAAATATGGAGTCACATATAGGGCACACTCAGTCAAATAGCACAGAAACAGACCCTTGGGTCCAACTTGTCTGTGCCAACCAATCATTCCAATCTGACCTGGTCCCATTTACCAGCACTTGGCCCATATCCCTCTAAACCTCTACAGATGCTTTTCCAACGTTGTGATTTACCAGCCTCCACCATTTCCTTTCACATCTCGTTCCATACACTCACCACTCTGCATGAAAACTTACCCCATAAAAGCCCTTGTGCTGTCCCAACATTCTACATCCAGTAGGTGAGCTTAATCTGTCATTTTCAGGGTGAAATTGTTGAAGTCATCCTTTTTGAATGTGAAGATGTTGTGAAACTTGAAAGGGTTCAGATAAGATTTGCAAGGATGTTGCCAAGGTTGGAGGATTTGAGTTATAGGGAGAGGCTGGACAGGCTGGGGCTGTTTTTCCTGGTGCGCCGGAGGCTGAGGGGTGACCTTATAGAGGTTTACAAAATTACGAGGGGCATGGTTAGGATAAATAGACAGTCTTTTCCCTGGGATCAGGGAGTCCAGAACTAGAGGGCAAAGAGGGGAAAGATATAAAAGAGACCGAAGGGGCAACTTTTTCATGCAGAGGGTGCTATGTGTCTGGAATGAGCTGCTCGAGGATGTGGTGGAGGCTGGTACAATTGCAACATTTAAGAGGCATTTGGATGGGTATATGAATAGGAAGGGTTTGGAGGGATATGAGCCAGGTGCTGGCAGGTAGGACTAGATTGGATTGAGATATCTGGTCAGCATGGACGGGTTGGACCGAAGGGTCTGTTTCCATGCTGTACATCTCTATGACTCTAAATGGAATTGTCTGATGATGTTCCTTTTTCAAAAAGATAGCAATAAACTCAATGCACTTTTGTGACAATGGTCTACCAAAATCTGAGCAGTGCAGGTTGTTTTGACAAGAGAGGATTTAAAACATCCTCCTTAATCAGTGTGCTAAAAAACCTGGGAGTCAATACACCTCAGTTGTGGTGTAACCACAATGGTGATTACATTTTCTGATTATTGCCAGCCTTGAAACAGACATGTGCAACAGTGAACATCATATATTTCAGCTTCAACAGCAGCAATAAATTCTAACTTTAAGGCTCCTTTAATATGAAAAAAAGGGAAATTACTGATAATACCAAAGTACGTTCATGATGATGTGAAACTTAAATGTATTACAAAGATTTACAACTAGCTACCTGTAATCACAGTATAAAACAGTGTAAGAAAGGTGACTGAATGACACGGAAATGTGCAGATGTTAGAAAAGAAGGTAGTTCATACTCACTACAATATATTCCTTTCAACTATTTGGAAAAATTGTCCACTGACAGACAGAGCAGCAAGGGAGCTTTGATTGTTCCATAGCATGTCAACTTGGAGAAGGAAGTGGATTATTTAAATGTAACACTTACGTTGAGTCAGTGTCTCTTTCTTTCTTCCGTATACCAAAAGCCTTCCTTGTACGTTTTTTCAATCCTGTTAAGATAAAAGCATTTATCCTGATGTAAATATAAATCAAATATAAATATAAATCAAATGTCAGAAGTGCTTCTCAGCATGATAGTACTAACCAAGTCCGAATCTTTGAAAGATCAATAGTATTGTTTTGCAGTCAAAACAAAAAGGACAACATAATACAAGAAAGTTCTACAAAAGGTCTGGTTCACTGAACATTTCACACTAAAGATTCAGTTGATAAATTAAAATCCTTAAAATTCTGGTTAAAAATTGTATCTGTGAAATTACTGCTTTTACCTTCATCTGTAAATTTAAAAAAAATTGTTTCTCTTTACAATTGTATATCTCATGGAGACAATATAAAATTTTTCATTGCAGATGAAAGCAGAGCTTGTGGCTATCTTGTCCAAGTGAATATGAGCAATCCATTTGGGTGAAACATCAGGAACTATGAAGACCAAGCTTCACCTGATGTCCACACATCATGAAATTAATCGCTAAGTTGGACAATTTAACTTCTAAGTGTTATATTGGAGACCTTTCATCAACTTTTCTTTTTACAAAGGAAGATAGAGGGACCTAAAATTACTGCAGTGCTCACCTGATCACAGTTTGAGACAAGCATTAGGAGGCCCATGTGAAAAAGATGAAGTTGTTTGCACTGAAATTACTATTTCATAGAATCCCTATAGTGTGAAAACAGGCCATTTGGCACAACAAGTCCACACCTACCTTCCAAAGAGTAACCCACCCTGAGTTATACCCCTACCGTATATTTCCCCTGACTAATGCACCTAACCTACACATCCCTGGATACTATGGGCAATTTAGCATGGCCAACTCACCTAACCTGCACATCTCTGGACTGTGGAGGGAAACCAGAGCACCCAGAGGAAATGCACACAAAGACGGTGAGAATGTGCGAACTCCACACAGTCACCCGAGGCTGGAATCAAACCCAGGCCTCTGGCACTGCTGCCTCACAGTGCCAACCACTGAGCCACCATCCTGCCCATTTCTTTATCATCCGAGTACAGCATCCAGTGGAAAAACCAAAATAGGAGAGCAGCCATTTACCAAGTACTCAAAAGGTATCTTCAGTATCCGCTACTGTTTTTTTCTCCACAAGGATTGAATGTCTTTGGAATGCTCTTTGCCAAAAGGCAGTGAATATCGAAGCTTTGAATATTTTTAAGACACAGATAGATTCTGGATTATCAAGGAGGTGAAAGATTGTAGTTAACATTAGAGCAGCCATTATCTTATTGAATGGCAGAACAAGGTCAAAGGGCTGAGTGGTCTCCCCTTGTTCAGATGTTTATATGTGTATGCTAAGTTTACAAGTCAACCATTAAATGAGTATGATTTCATGTTGAAAATCTACCATTCAAGGATATGAAGGACTATTTAGTCCTATGGACTTAACTCCATAACCTTTATTTTCCCTCTGAATCAGGCACTCTCCCTTTTAAACATACTACCTGTGTCTGTGGGAGAGTTTGATGTAGCCTTTTTATTTTTCTTCTGGGCAGAAAAAAAATTTAAAAATTTTTCTCTTTCACTCGAGAATTTTAGTAATTAGCTCCATTTTCTAGTAAATTGCATTTCAATTGGAATGTGATACTTGAATGAAAATAAGTAGAAGAAAATATTTTGTGACGCAACGAGAGTTCAAAGAAAGTGGAGCTGATCGGTTCTGTTGACATGGGTATGACAATAAGCTCACCGGATAATGATTGTGCAGAAAATCTAAAATGTTTCCCTTCACTCATCCAGAGGAATGGTCACAAACATTAGCCTCATTCGGGTGGAAAGTCACACCAGAATTAAGGGTGGAATTTTATAAGGCCGTGAATGCCATGGGCTATGGCAAGAAATCTGCAAGAGGTCCAGCAAAGATACACTCAAATGTTGGGAGCAAATAGCCATATTTGCCAAATAAGTTTCATGCATTGAGATGACATTAGTGACTGCTTATTATCAGCCTCATTAATTGCATATCTCCCCTCTTTAATGTGCAGCTGACTATTTCACTACTGGCTGTGAGGAAAACACACCGAAAATTCCTGACATGCAAATCTGAGCAGGTAACTGGCAGCTCCAGCGCACCACTTGCTCCTCCAGAACACTACATTGGCCACAATATCTCAGGGCAGGCTCAATTGGAACCAGCTACACTCACTTCCCTGTCCAAAGACACTGGTATCTGATACCTGCCAACCTCTCAGGATCTTTGTAGCAGTTCTCATACACTTATCAGACATTTTTACATTTTAAAACTGCACCTCGGGTGCATTAGGAACTGCTGTTGAAATGCTGCTGCGAGAAGACAGTCTGTTGGTGCCCGTTGTCAGGTATCCTGCTCATGGATTCAACCAGGCTGCATCTCAGGGCTACTCATTTGCTGTCTTAGTGCTCACTCACCCTCAACTTTGACACTACCTGGATGCCCACAGCATCCCTGCCTTGCCTTGCTGCTCCAAAAAGCGAGTTGCAAGGCTCACAATACTTCTGTGTTGCCTGTTCTTTAGTGAAAACACAAACACAATGGCATAAAGCTGACAGTCAGGTCAAGGTCAGCAGCCTCTAATCAGAAAGTACTGGTACATCATGTCATGTCAAGGGCAACCTCTAACATTAGTCCAGTGGTTTGGCCATGGTCAGTCAGTCAATTGCAGCAGTCAGGGTCATCACCCCAGGTTGGAGGGGTGGCGTACTGTGCTGCGAGGAGCCAAACGCTGGGCAGCCCACTACCTGTCTTGACTCACTCTGCTTGACGGTGAGCTGGTTTCTCCTGGAATTAGGAGGGAGGGACTGAACAAATGAGATGAAAGTAGGTGGCACAGCTGTGAGTGGTGTTGCTGGTGGGGAAGTTGATAAGGTCTCTCGAGCAAGTGAGTGGGCAGAACAGAGGTCATCGAGTGTGGTTTGGGGGGGGGGGGGGGGTCACAGCAACTGTGCATGATAGACTATGAATATGGTGGGAGATGGTGGAGTAGCACAGAGACAGTAAGATTGAGGCAGCTAATAGAAGATTAGAAAATGGTGGCACTGACCTGCTTCCCACACTATTGGGCACACCTCCAGAAAGCAGAGAGCACAAGGACACAGATGGCAACCCTTGGACCAGAATGACAGGGTCTAATGTTGTTACCTCCTCTACTGGGTGTGAGGAAGAGGGTGCCCATTCTCTACATCACCCCATCTGACAGGACCTCCAGATGTTTGTCTACCTTACTTGATAAGTCCAGGGCTAATGTCACAAACTGTGCAGGACAGGTCTGGAATGATTGTGCAGCCAGACATGCACTACGGCCTTTTAAAGATGGTTCAGGCATTTGAGGTCCTGGGCTATTTAGCAGTGGACTGTTTTCTCATTTGTTGCTTTTTATCACGGTAGAGCAATATGATACTGTGCAATTTTACTGCAGATGACTTAATGCAATATTAATCTATTATAGGAATAAGACCATTAGATATAGGAGCAAAATTAGGCGATTTGGTCCATAAGTTTGCAGATGACACCAAAACTGGATGTGTAGTGCACAGCGAAGAAGGTTACCTTAGAATAGGATGGGATCTTGACAGAACCCCACTGGTCCTCACCTACCACCCCACCAATCTCCATGTACAGCGCATCATCTGCCGTCACTTCCGCCACCTCCAAACAGACCCCAGCACCAAGGATATATTTCCCTCCCCTCCCCTATCAGCTTTCCGTAGAGACCACTCACTCCGCGACTCCCTTGTCAGATCCACACACCCCACCGACCCAACCACCACTCCCGGCACCTTCCCTTGCAACCGCAGGAGGTGCAACACTTGCACCCACACCTCCCCCCTCACTTCTCTCCAAGGCCCCAAAGGAAACTTCCATATCCGCCACAGATTCACCTGCACCTCCACCCACATCATCTACTGCATCCGCTGCAGCCGGTGTGGCCTCCTCTATATTGGGGAGACAGGCCGCCTACTTGCGGAGCGATTCAGAGAGCACCTCTGGGCCACCCGGACGAACCAACCCAACCAACCTGTAGCACAGCATTTCAACTCCCCCTCCCACTCCACCGAGGATATGCAGGTCATTGGACTCATCCACCGCCAAACCACAACAACCCGACGGTCGGAGGAGGAGCGTCTTATCTTCCGACTGGGAACACTCCAACCGCAGGGGATGAACTTGGACGTCACCAGTTTCTTCATCCCCCCTCCCCCCACCTTGTCTCAGCCGGATCCCTCCAGCCCCGGCACCGCCTTCCTGACCTGCAGTCTTCTACTTGACCTAGTTTCAACTTTGATCTCCAGCATCTGCAGACCTCACTTTCTCCTCTTGATCAGATGGGCCAATGGGTTGAGGAGTGGCAGATAGAGTTTAATTTAAGTTAAATGGGAGGTGCTGCATTTTGGAAAAGGCAAATCAGAGTAGGACTTATACACTTAAATGGGAAGTCCTGGGGAGTGTTGCTGAACAAAGAGACCTTGGAGTGCAGGTTCATTGAAAGTGGAGTCACAGTTAGAAACAATTGTGAAGGCAGCATTTGGTATGCTTTCCTTTATTAGTTAGTGCATTGAGTAAAGGAGTTGGGAGGTCATGGTGTGGTTGTACAGGCCATTGGTTAGGCCACTGTCGGAATAGTGCGCGCGATTCTGGTTTCCCTTCTATAGGAAGGATGCTGTGAAACTTGAAAGGGATCAGAAAGGATTTATGGATGTCAACAGGGTTGGAGGATTTGAGCTATAGGGAGAGGCTGAACAGGTGACATTATAGTGGTTTATAAAACCATGAGGGGCATGGATACAATAAATAGACAAGGTCTTTTCCTCTGGGTAGGAGAATCCAGAATGAGAGGGCATTGATTTAGGGCGAGTGGGGAGAAATTTAAAAAGGACTTAAGGGGCAACTTTTTCATGCAGAAGGGTGGTGCATGTATGGAATGAGCTGCCAGAGAAAGTGGTGGAGGCTGGTACAATTACAGCAATTAAAAGGCATCTAGATGGTATATCAATAGGAAGGGTTTACAGGAATATGGGCCAAGTGCTGGAAAAAATGGGATTATAATAGATTAGGGTATCTGGTCGGCATTAACAAGTTTCCATGCTGTACATCTCTGACTCTGTCTGTCCGCCATTCGATCACAGCTGATGTACGTTTCTCAAACTCATTCTCCTGTCTCTTCTACATAACCTTTGATCTGCTTACTAATCCAGAACCCAACTCGGTCTTAAATATACTTAATGTCTTTGCCTCCACAACCCTCTGTAGCAATGAGTTCCACAGATTAATCACCCTCTGGCTGTAGAAGTTCCTCCTCATCTCAGTTCTAAAGAGGTTGTCCTTTCACTCGGAGGCTGTTGCTTTGAGTCCCCGTCTCTGCTACCAATACAACAGTGGAAACAATTGTTTTAAAATAAAAACTGACCAACCAGAATATTTCTGAATTAATATTCCTCGCACATTTCTGAAGCACCTGCATGAGTATTAAAGACAAAAATTGCAAATATGTAATCCATCCACTACATTGTTTTCGACAGTTTTGAACAAGGCACAAAGAAAGTTAATAGTCTGGAGTTAATTTACAAATTTTCAGGCGACAAAAATCACAGGGATAGTCAATAGTAGGAAAGTCTACAACAACTAACAGGTGGACATTAATAAACTTGTGGAACAGACAAATAATTGACAAATGAAGTTCAGCACAGATAAATGTGAAATAGTAAATTTTGGTAGAAGAATAATTAGATGCAAACTGGCCAGAAATTGGAAGATGCAATTAGGAAGGCAGGTGGATAAAGGGATCTTGCAGTACAAATACACCAATCACTGAAAGCTGTATATTAGGTTGGAAAGGTCATTAAAGTAAACCAAGAACACAGGCTTTTTTAAATGGGGGAGGTAGAGCTACTGGGAAGCTCAGAACCACAGATGCTTGCATCATCTTTAAAAAGGTGCTATCCACCCAGGCATGTACTGTCAGTCCAGATCAGAAAGTTAGGCTAAACATGCATTGAACCTTAATTCCAAAAGCAATGCATGCAGTTCTAATAACCATCAGGAAAAGATTGACAGGCTGATTTCTTTTCTGTTGAAGAAATTAAATCTTAGGGGTAATCTAATAGAGGTCTTCAAAATCATGAAGGTATTTGATATAGTGGGTATGAGATGTTAAGGGGTTAATTTGCTCTGCTGACCTTCAAGAAACTGGATGTCCCTGGATAAGGTGGTGTGCTTCTCTATCTTGGAGGTACAATCTCCTATTATTCAGAGAAAATTCACATTATTATCCCCTATTCAGAATCAAAAAGAACATAGTTAAAATTCTGACTACTCCCTGCAATTAAAGAAAAGATTTATACCAGATCTTGCCTTTAAAGGAATGATCTAAATTACATTATCTCAAGAAACAATCAGGACACTGCATTGTGTCTCGAGTGGCATGTGACTGTGGGGGAGTGGCTGGGGATTGTCTTGTGGGCATGACTAACTGTGATGGAAGATTTTGTATAAAGGAAGAACTGGTTCCTTTGCTCAGGGAGATCTCTTGACACGGTCAGCTAGTGTTGTGAAGAGTGTGTTAACGGTTTCTCCAAAGATGGTAGCTGCTTAATAAATTTTGACTGTTCAGAGATGTTGGCACATTGCAGTTCATCAAGAATGTGCCCTCTTGCAGAGGAGCTTAACTACAAGTTACCAACATAATACCGGTGATTTATCATTTCAACAGGGAACGTAGAAGAAAACCACCAGAGTGGTGAGAATATGAAACCACAGGGAATGTTTGAACTGAATAGCACAAGTGTAATGTTAATACTGAAATAGGAGGGAGAGAAGTGAATAGTGGGTTACAATGCTTTAAAGCAATACCAGCTTTAGTAAAGATGGGAAAAAAAAAGAGGTTTGACAGAAGCATAAAAGGAGCATGGACTGGTTGGGTTGAATGGCCTGGTTCTATGCAGTCTTTCTTTTGTTACTCTAAATAAAATAATTTATACATTAACCAGACATGAAGATCCTTACTGACTGACATTTTGAGAAGAGAAACAAATTATTTAAGATGCAGTTGTGTTGATGGGTGATGGTGAATGACTACCTACAGCAGAACATGGTAGATGGTGTGGTGCAACAGTACTAACAGCTGACCAAACATCCACAAGGAGGAGATACAGAAGAATTAGGCTTTAAAAGGAGCACAAAATATGGCAAGCATCTTGAATCTTAAAGTTGGATTTTCTGTGCACATAGGCAGGAAACGATAATGTTCTCACAAAAATGTTAATAAGATGATCGGAGCCTTTTACACAGAAAACAACAGTCTAACACAAAAGGTGCAGTCAAGGAAGGCAAGATGATAAAATGGACCAATTGACAGGCATCTCCAAATGCTTGGATTAAAGAGGTAGCGTGACAGGAAAGCCTTAAAGGGACGATAGCCTCCTGCTTCTCTGCCGTGCTAAAAGGTAAGCTCCTAAAAATCTGAACAGATGAAGGCCAGCAACAATGGGACAAGGAGGGATTTTAAAAAAGGGGATGTTGGAGGGAGATTATGGAGCTGGAGAAAGCTGCAGACCTAGGGAGGATGATGATAATGAAGGAATTTTAGACAAGCATGACTATTTAAAAAAAAAAGCTGAAAATGTGTTGCTGGAAAAGCGCAGCAGAACTTTTCCAGCAACACATTTTCAGCTCTGATTTCCAGCATCTGCAGTCCTCACTTTCTCCTATTTCAAAAAATATAATTGTTGAGGCATTGGGAACCAACATAGATCGGCAACAAAACTCATGAATAAGTGGAACTTGTGTGATGGGCAGCAAAGTTTAGTTTGAGCTGGTTTGTAAAGGATAGACGACAGGAAAACAGCCAGAAAAAAGGTGTTGTAACAGCCATATTTGACTAAACCATTGACTAGGGTTTCCATGGTAACGATCGAAGGTTGTGCTAGAGATAGCTGACAATACTGAAGGAAGATGTGATACTTATTGAACAGAATGCAGAGACTGGTATTCCTTTTGAAAATTGTCAGGGAAAAGGAAAAATCATTGTTAAGAATACAAAGTCTGTAACTAAAAGGGATAGATTAAAAATCTTCCTAATTTTTAACTGCAACTTTTAAATTTAAAATTTGACATGTCGTACAGATGCCTTTACCTGTATTTTTGATTGTGGACAAAAATAGGAAAAGGACTATTTAAAACTATGCTTTATGAAAGGGTGTTTTTTTTTAAAAAGTGCAGCATTACAAGTTACTGAAACTCATTGTCAGTTGTGTTTACACTGCTGCTTTGATAAAACAATGGAGAAGGTTGTTTGTAAAATGAGCCAGCACTAAGAGGCACACACAAAGTGAGGTTTAGGACCTCTTGTGGCACAAATGGTAGTGTCCCCAACTCTGAGCTTGGAGACCTAGATTTAGGTCCTACCTGCTCCAGAGATGTCTACTAATGTCTCTGGTCAGGTTGATGAGGAAAACACCTACAAAGTGAGAGCTGACTGACAATAGATTGCTGAATAATTTGTGAAGTGGTGACCAGTAGTGGATGCCAAAGGCTATCAGCCTTATGACAACTATGATTGGCTCTTGGGTAGCTGAACAGCTTTTGGATGAGAAAGATCCTGGCAGAAAACCTCAGACTGCTGAAAGAACAGATGGTGGGTCTCTCTCCCCAGTAAAGTACCTAAAACCTGATTTTCCCTCACCATTTGCTGTAAGTTGTGGCCTTTGACTAAAAAAACGTTGCACTGAGTGTAGCAATTGCCTGTCCCTCCTCAAATGAAAGGAAAATAATCTGGAATAGAGATATTGAAGAATAGGAAACCATGGCAAGTAAAGGCTTCATTTCAGTGAGGCATTTGGACTGGGGCCATTGAATTGCTTCCCCAGATTTTTTCCTGTGACATATAACACCAATTTTTATTTTGTCTGTATCTGTGTACGTTTTTTTTAAAAAGGGAGTTAAAAGTTTTAACTAGTAACATAATGTCAATGATTGTTACCTCGTGTTTAGTATCTATTTTTAATAAATACTAGTTCTCGCTAGATACAGAAACCTGGCTCTCTGTTGGGCTCTGTCTATGAGACATAAATTGTGAACATTTGTATAATTTGATACATTTTATAATTTATACAATGACTTCAGGAATAGTCAAGCTTGACTTCCAGAGCATTACTCCAGTGAGGTGTGACAATATATCTACTGATGGCAAAAACTTTAATTTATTGCCAACCCCAGTTGACCTTAAAAGTGCAATCAGACTTTTTGAACCCTGCAGTCTTGTGGTACAGGAGAAAAGGCTTTCCCACAATGCTGTTAGGTCAAGAGAGCCAAGATTTTGACAAAACAACAATGCAGAACAAGCACTATACTGCTTTTGTGGGATTTCCAAGGAATTTGAAAGAGATACTGTTTCCCTAAGTGCAGGAGGCTGTAGATTTAAAAGCATTTTGCTGAAAAACAAAACTTGAATTGTAAATTGCAGCTCATCTAAAGGTTAGATATCAGACAAGCAGTGTGGGAGCACAACAGCAGTTGAAGCTCAAGGGAGGTGGAGCTATGTATTGTTTGAGTACTTGTGGGAGTTAACACAACAAGCTTGATCACATTAATTATATTTAGCAAGAATTCAACACAAGAAAAAGCAAGATAAAAAGATATTTCTTGAATGCATTTCTCAAAACAGAGGGAAATGTGGACTAACTAGTATGTACCATGTTAAATATTTTTTCCATATTTTGCATCACATATTACATTAACTAGTTCATTAGCTCTGTGTATAAGTGTTCCTGCACTAAATTCACAATAAATGGATGAAAGTGTCTTTTTTTTTAAAATTACATGTGGGTGTCCCGAGCTAGGCTGGCACTTTAATTGTCTGTCCCTAATTAGAACAAAGAGCAGCACAGCACTGTCCCTTCAGCTCTCAATGGTGTGTTGACCTTTTATCAGACTAACCTATATTCCCTTCATTGTACTATCTTCCATGTGCCTATCCAAGAGTCACATAAACGTCCCTAACGTATCTCACTCGATTACCACTGCTGGCATTGCATTCCACGCACCCAGCACTCTCTAGTGTAGTTTCCCTGGATAAGGTGGTATTCAGCTACCTTCTTGAATCATGCAGTCCCTGGAGTGCATCAGGAGACCCTGAGGAGATGTTGGAGAGTAATTCCATAATTTCAACCCAGTGGCAATAAAAAGAAATAAATAAACTGGGAAGCCAGGGAGGAGATTGGAATCTTTGGGTTTGATCTTTATGTTGTCATTTTCTACAGGAATAGTAGAAGACTGGAGGATAGCAAATGTTGTCCCTTTGTTCAGGAAGGGGAGTAGAGACAACCCTGGAAATTATAGACCAGTGAGCCTTACTTTGGTTATGGGTAAAGTGTTGGAATGGTTTATAAGAGATAGGATTTATGATCATCTAGAAAGGATTAAGTTGGTTAAAGATAATCAACACGGTTTTGTGAAGGGTAGGTCATGCCTCACAAATCTTAGAGTCTTTGAGAAGGTGACCAAACAGGAGGAGGAGGGTAAAGCGGTTGATGTGGTGTATTGGGATTTCAGTAAGGCATTTGAGAAGGTTCCTCATGGTAGGCTATTGCTCAAAATACAGAGGCTTGAGTGTGATTTAGTGGTTTGGATTAGAAATTGGCTAGCCCAAAAAAAGATAGAGGGGGGTGGTTAATGTGAAATACTCATCTTGGAGTTCATTTACTAGTGGGCTACTGCAAGGATCTGTTTTGGGTCCACTGTTGTTTGTCATTTTTATAAAATGACCTGGATGAGGGCATAGAAGGATGGATTAGTAAATTTGCGGATGACACAAAGGTTGGTAGAGTTGTGGACAGTAACAAAGGATGTTGTAGGTTACAGAGGGACGTGGATAAGCTTCAGAGCTGGGCTGAGGGGTGTCAAATGGAGTTTAATGCGAAAAAGTGTGAGGTGATTCACTTTGGAAGGAATAACAGGAATGCAGAGTACTGGGCTAATGGGAAGATTCTTGGTAGTGGAGATGAATGGAGAGATCTCAGTGTCCATGTACACAGATCATTGAAAGTTGCCACCCAGTTTGATAGGGTTGTTAAGAACGCATACAGTGTGTTAGCGTTTATTGGTAGAGGCATTGATTTTCAGAACCACAAGGTCCTTACTTTAGCTATACAGAAACCTCTGGTGGGGCCACACTTGGAATATTGTATACAGTTCTGGTCACTGCATTATAGGGGAAGGATGTAGAAGCTTTGGAAAGGGTTCAGAGGAGGTCTACTCGAATGTTGCCTGGTATAAAGGGAAGATCTTATGAGGAAAGGCTGAGGGACTGGAGGCTGTTTTCATGAGAGGAGGAGTTTGAGAGGTGACTTAATTGAGACACAAGATAATCAGAGGGTTAGTTTGGGTGGACAGAGAGCTTTCTGTGTTAGATGGTGATGTCTAGCATGAGGGGACATAGCTTTAAATTGAGGGGTGTTGAATATAGGACAGATGTCAGAGGTAGGTTCTTTACTCAGAGTAATAGGGGTGTGGAACACACTGCCCGCAGCAGTAGTACTACTACCACAACAACCAACAAAGTTTATTTGGAAGCACTAGCTTTCGGAGAGCTACTCCTTCACCTGATGAAGGAGCAGCACCCCGAAAGCTAGTGCTTCCAAATAAACCTGTTGAACTATAACCTGTTGTTGTGTGATTTTTAACTTTATCCACCCCAGTCCAACATCAGCGTCTCCAAATCATGTAGTAAACTCACCAATGTTAATGGCATTTAAATGGTCATCAGATAGGCCTATGGATGAGAATGGAATACTGTAGGTTAGATGGCTTCAGATTGTTGCACCTTCCTGTGAAACCATCGAGGGACAAAGGGCGTGTACTGTGCTGTAATGTTCTCTGTTCTATGTAGTGTGTGGCTCAAAGGAGAACATGCAGGGGATGGTGTTCCTTTGCATCTGCTGTCCTTGTACCTCTATGTGGTAGAAGTCATTGGCTTGGAAGATGCCTTGGTGAATCACTTCATCTAAATGGCGCACACTGCTGCCACTGTACATTGATATAAAGGGAGTAGATGTGGTAAATAGGGTGTCAACCAAGTGGGTTGTTTTATACTGGATGAGGTCCAACTTCTTGAATATTGTTGAAGCTGCACTTAACCAGCAAAGTGTAAAATATTTCTTAACATTCCAGAGTTGTGCCTTTTGGATGGTGGACAAACATTGAGATGATAGGATTCCCAAAATATTGTCTGCACTTGCAATCACAGTATTTATGGAGCTTGTCCACCACAGTTTCTGGTCAATAGTAACACCCAGGTTTTGAAGGTGAGTGATTCATCATAGACAATGCTATTAAAATTCAAACAGAGATAGGTAAATTTTCCCTTGTTGGAGGAAGAATATTGCCTAGCACTTGTGTGTCAATGTTACTTGCCATTTGTCAGTCCAACCCCGAATCTTGTCCAGGTCTTGCTGTATATGGAGATGGACTCCTTTGGAATCTGAGGACTCATGAAGGTGCAATCATGTAAACAGTGAACATCCCAATTCTGACTTTGTATGCAGAGAATGTCATTGGTGAAGTAGCTAGAGGTGGCTGGGCCTAGGATATTCTGCAGGGGTCTCCTGGGTCTGAAATTACAGACCTCTAAAAACCACAATGGCCTTTTGTTATTGACTACAAATCAGCAAGGAACTGGTTTTGATTTTTATTGACTCCAGTTTTGCTAGAGCTCCTTGATCCCATATTGACTGGTAGCTTAATGTTCCAGGATACAAATGCTACAGGAAGGATAGAAAGGGAAGCAAAAGAGGAAGGGGAGTGGCGTTTTTGATAAGGGTTAGCATTACAACTGTACCAAGGGAGGATATTACCGGAAATACATCCAGGGAAGTTATTTGGATGGAACTGAGAAATAAGAAAGGGATGATCACCTTATTGGGATTGCATTGTAGACCCCCTAATAGTCAGAGAGAAATTGAAAAGCAAACTTGTAAGGAGATCTCAGTTATCTGTAAGAATAATAGGGTGGTTATAGTAGGGGATTTTAACTTTCCAAACAGATTGGGACTGCCATAGTGTTAAGGGTTTACATGGAGAGGAATTTGTTAAGTGTGTACAAGACAACTTTCTGATTCAGTATGTGGATGTACCTACTAGACAGGGTGCAAAACTTGATCTATTCTTGGGAAATAAAGGCAGGGTGGGTGACTGAGGTGTCAGTGGGGGAGCACTTTGGGGCCAGTAACCATAATTCTATTAGTTTTAAATTAGTGATGGAAAAGGATAGACCAGATCGAAAAGTTGAAGTTCTAAATTGAAGAAGGGCCAATTTTGATGGTATTAGGCAAGAACTTTCAAAAGCTGATTGGAGGCAGATGTTTACAGGTAAAAAGGACGGCTGGAAAATAGGAAGCCTTCAGAAATGAGATAACGAGTGTCCAGAGACAGTATATTCCTGCTGGGGTGAAAGGAAAGGCTGATGGTATAGGGAATGCCAGATGACTAAAGAAATTGAGGGTTTGGTTAAGAAAAAGGAGGAAGCACATGTCAGGTATAGACAGGACAGATTGAGTGAATCCTTAGAGTATAAAGGAAGTAGGAGTATACTTAAGAAGGAAATCAGGAGGGAAAAAAGGGGACATGAGATAGCTTTGGCAAATAGAGTAAAATGAGAATCCAAAGGGTTTTTACAAATACATTAAGGACAAACAGGTAACTAGGGAGAGAATAGGGCCCCTCAAAGATCAGTAAGGCAGCCTTTGTGTGGAGCCGTAGAAAATGGGGGAAGATGTTAAATCAGTATTTTGCATCAATATTTACTGTGGAAAAGGATATGGAAGATATAGAATGTAGGGAAATAGATGGTGACACCTTGAAAAATGTCCATATTACAGAGGAGGAAGTGCTGGATGTATTGAAATGCATAAAGGTGGATAAATCCCCAAGACCTGATCAGGTCTACCCTAGAACTCTGTGGGAAGTTAGGGAAGTGATTGGTGGGCCCCTTGATGAAATATTTGTATTATCAATAGTCACAGGTGACGTGCCGGAAGACTGGAAGTTGGCTAACGTGGTGCCACTGTTTAAGAAGGGTGGTAAGGACAAGCCAGGGAACTATAAACCAGTGAGCCTGAGGTCAGTGGTGGGCAAGTTGTTGGAGGGAATCCTGAGGGACAGGATGTACATGTACTTGGAAAGGCAAGGACTGATTCGGGATAGTGCGTGCATGACTGTGTGGGAAGTCATGTCTCACAAACTTGATTGATTGAGTTTTTTGAAGTAGTAACAAAGAGGATTGATGAGGGCAGAGCAGTAGACATGACCTATATGGACTTCAGCAAGGCATTCAACAAGGTTCCCCATGGGAGACTGTGATTAGCAAGGTTAGATCGCATGGAATACAGGGAGAACTAGCCATTTGGATACAGAACTGGCTCAAAGGTAGAAGACAGAGGGTGGTGGAGGAGAGTTGTTTTTTAGACTCAGGCCTGTGACCAGTGGAGTGCCACAAGGATCGGTGCTGGGTCCTCTACTTTTTGTCATTTACATAAATGATTTGGAGGTGAGCATAAGAGGTACAGTTAGTAAGTTTGCAGATGACAACAAAATTGGAGGTGTAGTGGACAGCAAAGAGGGTTACCTCAGATTACAACGCGATCTTGAACAGATGGGCCAATGGGCTGAGAAGTGGCAGAAGGGGTTTAATTCAGATAAATGTGACGTGCTGCATTTTGGGAAAGCAAATCTGAGCAGGACCTCTACAGTTAGTGGTAAGGTCCTAGGGAGTGTTGCTGAACAAAGACCTTGGAGTGCAGATTCATAGCTCCTTGAAAGTGGAGTTGCAGGTAGATAGGATAGTTGATGCGGCATTTGGTATGCTTTCCTTTATTGGTCAGAGTATTGGGTACAGGAGTTGAGAGGTCATGTTGCAACTGTACAAGTCATTGGTTAGGCCACTGTTGGAATATCACGTGCAATTCTGGTCTCCTTCCTATCGGAAAGATGTGGTGAAACTTGAAAGGGTCCAGAAAAGATTTACAAGGATGTTGCCAGGGCTGGAGGATTTGAGCTATAGGGAGAGGCTGAACAGGCTGGGGCTGTTTTCCCTGGAGTGTCGGAGGCTGAGGGGTGACCTTATAGAGGTTTACAAGATTATGAGGGGCATGGATAGGATAAATAGACAAAGTCTTTTCCCTGGGATGGGGGAGTCCAGAACTAGAGGGCGTAAGTTTAGGGTGAGAAGGGAAAGAT
Organism: Chiloscyllium plagiosum; assembly: GCF_004010195.1. Classification (NCBI taxonomy): domain Eukaryota; kingdom Metazoa; phylum Chordata; class Chondrichthyes; order Orectolobiformes; family Hemiscylliidae; genus Chiloscyllium; species Chiloscyllium plagiosum. Next base: position 56,363,009 of record NC_057720.1, read on the forward strand.
ATAAAAAAGAAAAGAGACCTACGGGGCAACTTTTTCACACAGAAGGAAGGAAGGTGGTATGTGTATGGAATGAGCTGCCAGAGGAAGTGATGGAGGCTGGTACAATTGCAACATTTAAAAGGCATTTGGATGGGTACATGAATTGGAAGTGTTTGGAGGGATATGGGCTGGGTGCTGGCAGGTGGGACTAGATTGGGTTGGCATGTCTAGTTAGCATGGACAGGTTGGACCAAAGGGTCTGTTTCCATGCTGTACATTTCTATCACTATGACTCCACTGGAATACTGCCTTACAGTCAAGGACAGTCACATCTGGAGTCCAGCTCTTGTTTGTAATGAAGTCACGAGCTAATAGCTCTGCCAGAGCCCAGAGTGATCAGTGAGCAGGTTATTCCTTCGTAAGTGCTGCAGATAGCACAGTAGCCCTCCTCTTCCTCAATTTACTAGTGATTAACAGTAAATTGATAGGGTAATAATGACCAAGTTTGATTTGTCCTGTTTGTGTACAACATATACCATTGGCAACTACATGGTGTAACTATAGTGGAACAGCTTAGTGAGGGTATGGCTGGTTTTGGAATACTGCTCTTCAGTACTGTTACCATAATGTTGTCAGGCCATAAAGCCTTTGCAATAGACAGAGCTAAATAATTCCACAATCAACAGATCAAATCTAACATCAAAACAAAAAAGTGCTGCAATGTATCCAGTGCCCTCAACCATTTCTTGATGTCACATGAAGTGAACTGATTGACTGAGGACTATTATCTGTGATGTTGGGACCTTGGGAAAAAGCTGCGATGAGTCATTTAACAGTACTCTTGGCTGAAGATTGTTGCAATTACTTTAGCTTTTGCATTTAAGTATTGGGCTCCCTAACATTAAGAATCAAACCTCCTCCTCTTGTCAGTTGGTTAATTGTTCACTGTCATTCATAACTAAATGTGGGGCTGCAGAGCTTAAATCTCATTAAAAGGAAACAAAATATTGTTGATGCTGGAAATCTGAATTAAAGAAATAAATTAGTTCTAAAGCAGTGCTCTTGGACTCAAAATGTTGTTTCCGTTTCACTTCACAGATGCCACCAGACCTGCTGAGTTTCTCTCGCGCTTTGTTTGGATTTTAGGTCTGATCTGGTGGTTGGAGAATCTGGTGGTTCTGTCTATTGCTGGTCGGTTCTGCTGTTTAGCATACAAATTGCCCTGTGTTGTAGCTTCACCATGCTAACATATTCTTTTATGTGTCCTGTACTGCTCCTGGCATGCCCCACTGCACTCTTCATTGATTGAAGATCAATCTCCTGAGTTGACAATAATGGTCAAATGGGGAATATGCTGGGTTATTAGCTTACAGATTGCTGTTGAATATAGTTCTGTTGCTACGGATGAGTCACTGCCTCATGATTGCACAGACTTGATTTGCTAGATTTATTCAAAGTCTATCCCATTTAGCATACTACACAACCTAAGGAGGTATCCTCAATATTAAGATTGGCCTCCACAATAAGAAGGATTGTTCCTACTAAAACAGTCATGGATGGATGCATCTGCTTTAGACAGATTGATGAACATGTAGAGTTGTCATTTCCCTCAACTTGCCACAGACTCAGTACAGCAGCTAAGTCCATAAGTACTCGATCATTTTGGTTAGTACCTTGGTAACAAGCCACACTTGACGATGGAAACTTAAATGCTCCAAGCAAAATACCTCTCGTGTCTCAATGCCATTTCCAAGTGGTATTTAACATGAACAAGTACCAATTCATCAGCTGATGTTGTGAGAGAGATAATCAGCATGTCATTACCTTATCCATGTTGGCCCAGATGTTGAGGATTTCCAGGCAATTCCTTCCTGACTGTAAATCAGCATGCTTCTACCTCTGCAGGGTCTGTTCCGCTTGTGGCACAGGAGATCACCATAGATGGTTATGTTGGTGATAATCCAGTAATACCTCTCACTAGCAACATAAATGGTACAGCAGCCAGAAACTACACTATTCACAACACATAGCTAGCATGGCTGACACTTCCAAACCCTAGTTTCTGCTTAATTACTAGGCCATACAGGTATCCTTATCTACATCTCATCTAAAGACTCTCCCCAAGTCACCACTATTCTGTCCTCAGAGACCACAGATTCTATAGAGGACATCACATACAGACAAGCAATTATACAAGTTCTAAACATGAGTTTTTATTCACAGCCACAAAAGTGAACACAAATTAATGGAATAGAGGCTGCAATTTTACCACAATGCAAACCAAAAGCTGGCGTCATGACCAATGACTGACTATCTTACATCCTATGATGCAGTCTGCTGCACCCAGACTGATCCCATTACCCAAGCTCCTCAGTATCAATGACACGGATTTGTTACCTGCTCCAACTATGCAGAGTACAGCATGCCAGGATGCTATGGCACACTCTGGCCTATACTAGAGGGTGCCAAAGACTTCTCCAAGCAGTAGGGCTGTATCTTCTGCAGCCCTATCATCAGTCACACCATAGCCCTGGGCACAGCGTATGCACCAACTTGGTGCAGGTGCAATGCAAATGGAGTGATTGACACATTACACCTAAATAGGGGCATGCCTGCTGTGGTCCAACCCTATTCCTATTCCAGACCCAGATCAACCATTCAGCTTGTCATTGTATTCAGTTGACTCCACGGTCATCCTTGTATGACAAATGATGCCACAATGTCCCTCTCCTCCCACAGCACCCTTGGAAGTTTCATAAGTGATGGGATGCTTCTGGCCAGCCTTCACCCCTTTTTTATATCTTTGCCACTAACCTCTGCCTTACTGAGATGCAAATGTTAGATTTGCAAGTATCAGTGGCAAGATGCAACGTATCTTTGGTCAGCATATGGACCCTAAGCATGTACACAGGATGCATTGCAAATGGATGAAGAAATGATTGGAAATTTAATGTAAGTTGAGTTTGCAACATATGCTTCTGTACTGATGTACAGCAGATATCTCTTGGGCTTTTATCTATCGAACGGCCACAGATTCTGCCCAGTTTGGGTGTTGCCCTATCCATTTCTTCATCTAGAGAATGGAGAGTGCTAACAGCGAACACAACCTCCAAGTCCCCTTTAACCTCACCCTATCCTGGCAGCCTATTTCCAACCGTACCTCCAATATAGAAGTGCACCATACTGAACTTTGCCTCAAACGGTCCTCGCTGCTCCCAGAATTCCAGCATTACACCTTAATGATACCCTCACCCTCACCCTCACACCCCCCCCCCCCCTTCATCACTTCTCCTGCGAAGTCCATGGTGGTGGTCACTGCCAATAACCCCACCTCCCACAGCCTATCATGCCCTCTGATGTTGTTCTGCATGACCTCATGCACCTTGAATCTCCTGCATTACCATCCTTGTCTAGATGTGCCTCTGCTTCCCCTCCCCCCCAGCCTAGACTCTCCCAGGTCTTTTAGCAGTGAACTGCTTTGTTGCTCTACAGGCTCTGAATGTCTGTCAACAGATGGACTCAGTGCTGTATTTACCCCTTATCTCTGACTAACTTGGATGAACAACCCCAAGACAGGATTGACCAGACCCCTGGCCATTGTGTTGGCAGCTCCCCAATGGATGAAACAAATCCCCAGACTGTGGTGAGACCTAGCCCCTCACTGTGCCTAGCCTAAGAAACGGATTCAGCCCCTGAACGTCTGCAGACTATGCCCATGATTAATGGCATTAGGACTGCCCTGATGAGCAGTAGGCCGACCTCCTCCCATCTTGACTGGATTGAGGACTAGATCCCATCCCATCCCTGATATGGCCATTTCTTTAGATAGAAGATGAAGCTTGTTTGCTGTAAGGCAGGCAGCTGGTACATGCTATACACGTTGGAGACATCAATCTGTGTCATACAGCAAAACACTCCTCTCTCTCCCGTCAGATCCTTACTGACAAGCAGTCTGTCTGTGGGGGTGTGCAAAAGGCACGTTAATCTGGCAGTACAAATCAAACCTTTAGAGTCTGACGGAAGTATTAACACACTAACAAGTAAGGCATGGATGCAGCAAGCATGCATATAGGAGTTAAGTGAGCAAGCAAGTAGCCCTGAGATGCAATTAGGTGCAATCTGCTAACAATGTGCCTGAGTATGTAAATTCTCCTTGTAGTTGTTGGGATGCTTTGGAATGGAGGCCAGTGTTTTCTAAGCTTCCTATATGTAAATCAGTGAGGTGCTAGGAGGTTTGAGAGGAGTTAACAAATGTCAAATGTTAATGTGGATGTAGATAAGAGGTATATTTAACTGGTGCCTGTGAATGGAGGCCAGAGATACAATTTGGTGCACAGCAACATGAAGGAATCTCACAGCCAGTGGTGAACTGAAGTTGCATACCGACTTCCATGTCGCTCATTTTCAACTTCTTCAGCACGTTTAGTAAAATAGGACGTTGAATGTTAATGAGGATTGCACGATCGGTGAGGCATTTAACAAGCTATATACCCCCTTAATTGGCAACTGGCCACTGCCGAATGAGAATCTCCCCTTGCTGCCTGATAGATGCATAAAATATATCGTGAATAGCTCGCAAAGATTGGCATTCTCAGATAATTCTGCCACAAACCTCACTATAGCCCACTGTGTTCAGACCTCTAAGATTCTGACCAATGTCTCAGATTCAACAGTTATGCATTCATTACTTAGGGAGGAGGATAGGTTACACTATCAGAAGTCATTGGAGTTGACATTTGGAGAGGTCTGGAGAGTACCAAGTACAGTATAAGGTTAAATACATTGAATAGCCTTCTGAGTTGTCATGGGATACTGTTCTTTCAGACACCATTTTCCAGTAGCAGAAGGTAGTCCAGCATATGCCGATGAGGCAATGGATTCCAGATGCATTACAGTGCAAGAAAAAAGTGAACTTAATTTCCTGCACTGAATATTTAGCAATGTGCAAGAGCCATGGTAACCTTTATAAAGCAAGCCATTAATATAAAAAATGGGAATGTCTCATGAATACTCAATGCTGTCATGCGGTCAAAATTCCAAAAAGGCAGTGAAGTTAAGCTTTGACTCACATGGACAAAGCTGTTAAATGGAAAGGAAGAACTTAACTTCAAAGAGGGTCGCTAATCTCACTTTAACAGGTCATTGGGCATCTTAATGAGATCGTATGCAACACTGGCACGTATGGAGAAGCACAAAAGCTGTCAAGAGATGGTAATCTGAATGGTAGTTCTCCATTTCTGCAATTAGGAGGAAGGAGAGATACTCATAGGATCTCCAGCATATCTCAGCAGACAAAATGAGTTGAAGTTAGAAATAGTGGGCAAAACAATAAAAACAAATGAAGGGAATATGGAGAATGAATGGGCAGAAACAGAGGCAATGACATGAGACAAAAAAGAAATGCAAGTTAAGCTAATTAATAAATGAGTCAGAGGAAAGCATATGTAACAATGGGATAAACTTATGCAAGGCAAATTAATACAAATGTCACACAGAGGGAACAAGTAGTTAGGATGTAGCTGCTGAACAACAGAAAAATAACAATCGGCATGAGTGACATCTAGGGAAAGCAAATTAAATCTCTGATGCGATTAACGTTTCCTACTTTGTAATGATTACAGTAATTTCTATTATTTCTTTTATTATTTTGGAGTATTCTTAAATCAAACAGTGGTGAGATTACTTCAAACATGTTGTTAGGGATTGATTGGTAAAAACATCAAGACAGTCCGAGCTCTCGATCTTGTCCAGATTACTGGCTTCATTACTCGTGAACATTTCCCACTTATTTCTCTGAAATTCAGATTATACCGACATTTCCTTCTTGCTAGTTCTCACTTTATTAAAATCATGACTCATTAGCACGTCTTATTTTAGCTCCATTTACAATGTCAAAATTGTGAAAAATTGGATGCCCTTCAGTCATCCCTTCCTCCTACAGCTAATTTTCCAAGTCAAAGATTGGCGTTAATAAATATTTCTTTTACCCTATCTTCTGTTTGGCTTTGGCTATTTGTATACAATATTTCTTTGACACTTAGGATTCTCAAAATAAAGGTAAGTTGCCCTGCTTCAGATATAATAATCCTCTGCTCATCAGTTGCAGAGATGTCAGACTAGCTTTGGTGTTTCAATTACATCTGACTCTCGATCCTGAATTGAAACACCTTGATTAGGTGTCAGCTGGACACATCAGGTGAAAGCGAAAAAGGAGAAAGGATAAATAAAACAATTTGTCTTACAGTACATGGATAAAAGATGATCTAAACCTCAGAATTCAGAGAGCACAGAAACCCATTATCTTGGCCTAGATGTGCCAATGGAGGATGAAAAGGAAGAATTCCCATTTTGAAATTGTATTCTTTGTTTCAGATTAGAAATCCTGATCATATTCTGTATAAGCCCAGTAATTCTGAGCTAATTTGACGACACTTCAGACATACATCCTATTAAGTACTCTATTCTATTCTTCCAGTTCAGTTTCTCAATCTCATTTGTTTCAATTATGCAAACTTCCATCTCATAAGAGATACCTTCTGTTTTCCTAACTGAAGATTCTCTGCTCCTAGCATGGCTGACAGAGTCTCCACCATATCTGCTACATTTCCTGCACTTCCGCTCTCCAATCATTCTCCGGGAAGCATGATAATGTTCCTCTCACTCTCACATTCCACTCCACCAGTGATTGTATCCATGGATCTATTCCATCATTCTTGAATCACAAAACATCCACCCCCCCCCCCACCCAACCACCAAACCCTGACCCCTTTTCACAATTTTGATGGGATTCTTCTGTGACACCTTGGTCTATCCCTCAGTCACTCCAACTCCCTGCCTTCTCTCACAGCAATTGTTAATGCAAATATGGGAGACTTAACATCTCCTCTTCTACTTCTCTTTTCACTATCCGACACACATACTCAGTTTTGATAATTATATTCATTCTTCTCATTGTACTTTCCTCCAGGCATTGATCAGTTGAAAATCAAGCATTGATTAGTTGAATGCTTTGCAGAATACCTTGCTCAGTCCAGAGCATTGCTTCGAGCCCCTGCTAACTTGTCAACTTGAGAACAAAGTGGGAAATTAAAATAACATCACTGTCCTTGTCCCGCTATATTGTTGCAGTACAAACTGCAGTAACCCCAGTTTGAGGAACACTACCTCATCTTTAGCTTAGCACTTTAGCTTCATGGAGTTCACTTTCAATTCAACAATTTCAAATCTGTTCCATGTTCTATTTTCTTTTCTTTGCTGGCTTTGGTGTTTTTTTTCCTTCTTATTTTCACTTGCAGGTTGTAAACACAGCTTTTCTTTCACCCTCTAAAGATGAATTCTTCCACCATTCTATCTTTGTCTTCCAGCCCATTGAATTTATGGCACCCTTCCCTAGCTCCATACCTATTAGCCAGTTCATCAATTTGAAATATTAGCCCTGTTTCTGTCACTAGATGATAATTAATCACAAAGAATTGATCCATTTCTACTCTTAATCCAGATACCAAGTAAAATGCAAAAATAAATAAATCTGTTTTTATACAAGTGATGCAAACAGGTCAGGGTAACTAGTGGCACTTAACAGCATACAATTATCTAATTAAGCACATGAAGAATTCACACTATTTGCCGATGTGATCCATCTAGTCCAGTTGCTACTGTCAGGGAGAGCATTGTGTAGGCACAAGCAATCCAGGTGAAAAAAGGGGCTAGCGGGCTGAATGGCCTATTCCTGTTGCTATTTCTTATGGAAAACTGGATATTTCTACAAAGTAAGACAATCAGGCATCATTTTAGAATGTTTTCTTTCCTTTTTCTTTGACATTAAAACAATATTCCCAGATTCATTTAAGATTGAAAAGCTGACAGCTCAATGGGTTCATCACAAAATGTGTCTTGTCTCCTGTAACTAATCCAGACTTTTAAAAGCAAAGAGAACAAATCCCTTGTTTCATTAAATTGGGTAGTTAGTAAATTATTTTTTTTCTTAATATTTAAAAAGGACAGAATTCTACAGTCCCCTGCTAGCAGGTTTGCAGGCAGGGGAGCCCCCCATATTTCCTGGATGGCTTTCCCATCATTCATCCAGCCACCAAACTGTTGGAAATTTATTGAGTGACAGTGTGGCACTCCTGTCTTCACCTATTTACACCCTGAAGTGACTGATTAATGGCCACTTTAAGAGCCACATCCCTCCTGGTTGTAATCCTGAGGCCACACGATCAAGGATAGAGGTGGGGTTTTGGGAAGTGAACAAAACCTGATAGGATCCTTCATTTCCTGATTGGAGGCCACCAGCAAGCCTGGCCACAGCCTTCAATTACTCCCTTGTCCTGCCTTGGTCTATCTATGCAGAAGGATAAAACTTAATAGCGTTCTTCGAGGAAGTGACCAAGTTGATAGATGAAGGAAAGGCTGTTGATGTCATACATGTGGACTTTAGTAAGGCGTTTGATAAGGTTCCCCATGGTAGACTAACGGAGAAAGTGAAGTCACATGGTGTAAAGGGTGTTCTAGCTAGTTGGATAAAGAACTGGTTGAGCAACAGGAGACAGAGAGAGTAGTAGTTGAAGGGAGTTTCTCAAAATGGAGAAAGATGACCAGTGGTGTTCCACAGGGGTCAGTGTTGAGGTCACTGTTGTTTGTAATATACATAAATGATCTGGAAGAGGGCACTGTTGGTATGATCAAAGTTTGCAGAAGACACAAAGATTGGTAGAGTAGCAGAAAGCATAAGGGCCTGTCAGAGAATACAGGAGGATATAGATAGACTGGAGAGTTGGGTGGAAAAGTGGCAGATGGATTTCAATCCAGACAAATGTGAGGTGATGCATTTAGGCAAGATTAATTCTAGAGTGAATTATACAATGAACAGAAGAGCCTTGGGAATAGTTGATGGGCAGAGAGATCTGGGAGTGCAGGTCCATTGTACCCTGAAGGCTGCTGCACAGGTGGATAGTGTGGTCAAGAAGGCATATAGTATGCTTGCCTTCATTGGACGGGTATTGAGTATAAGAGCTAGCAAGTCATGTTAACATTGTACAAGATATTGGTTCGGCCGCATTTAGAATACGGTGTACAGTTCTGGTCGCCACATTACCAAAAGGATGTGGACACTTTGGAGAGGGTGCAGAGAAGGTTTACGAGGATGTTGCCTGGTATGGAAGGTGCTAGCTATGAAGAAAGGTTGAGTAGGTGAGGTTTATTTTCATTTGAAAAAAGGAGATTGAGGGGGGACCTGATTGAGGTTTACAAAATCATGAAGGGTATAGACAGGGTGGATAGAGACCAGCTTTTTCCCCAGGGTGAAGGATTCAATAACGAGAGGTCACGCTTTCAAAGTGAGAGGTGGAAAGTTTAAGGGGGATACACATGGCAAGTACTTCACACAGAGGGTGGTGGGTGTTTGGAACATGTTGCCAGCAGAGGTGGTAGAGGCAGGCACAGTAGATTCATTTAAGATGCATCTGGATAAATGCATGAGTAGGTGGGGAGCAGAGGGATACACAGATGCTTAGGAATTGACCGACAGGTTTAGACAGTACATTTGGATCGGCTCAGGCTTGGAAGGCCGAAGCGCCTGTTTCTGGGCTATAAATATTCTTTGTTCTTTATTAAGACTTATTAATGACGTAAAACAGTGCAGCGGTACTAACAGACTTTAGCTCTGGCTGAAGCGGCAAGGCGAGACATGAATGCTGTGAGCATGCTCATAGGTGTTAGATGTGCAGGTGCTAAAAGAGCAAGTGAGCAACCCTAAGATGCAACCTGATCTAGGCATCTGTGCCAGAGCACAAAATGTTTTCTCAGTAGTCTTTCAATACTAGTTGCTGGTATTCACTGCGATGCAGATCTGTGCTTCCTAAAATGATCTGCAAGTGGATTAGAGAGAAGCCATGCAGATCAAAAGGAATCGGTAAATATCAGAAAGCATGGTCACAACCGGTGCCATGCTTCATACAGTGGTATTGTTTGGTGCAGAGCGACAGAGATTCCTCTCAGTTAGCGGTGGGTATTTCTATTTCAATAATTCACACGATCTAGTTTGTTTAATGCATTTGGGAAGTTAGAAATCTAATTGTGAAGTGAGTTGTGCCATTCATAAGGCATTTAAAAATAAAATAATCTCTAACCCACTTAATTAGAAAAATGCCTCATTGGTCAGCAGATTAATAACCAATGCAGCAAGTTGCTCCCAACATTGAGATTGACCTCACTGGATTTCTCACATGATTCAGCCACAAATCTCATCATAGCTCACACTGTTCAGGCCTCTAAGATTCAAGCCAATCTTTAAAATCTTCCCCTTTCAATATTGTGAAAGGACTCAAATATAAGCAAAATAACAGATGTTAGAAGTTTGAACCAAAACACAAAATGCTAAAGAAACTCAGCAGGTCTCAAAGCATCAGTGGAGAAAGAAACAGAGTTATAACTTTGAGTACAGTTTAACTCTTCTTCAGAACTGAAAATCCACCTTTCAGAAGGATAATCTAAGAAAAGCCATTTGGAATCAAAAAGAATGTTATTAACTCAGCTTCTCTCTCCACAGATACAGTTAAACCGCCTGAGTTTTTCCAGCATTTTTTTTCTATTTGATTCTGAAGGGACTGTTCCCTCTGTGGCACTCTATCCAAATGCACAGGAAATAACAGTGGGTTACTGAATTAAGTATTGTTTAGTACATTTTTTTGGCAACATCATGACCTTCAGAGATAGCATGGGCATGAGAAAATAAAATCTTATCTATTTGTATAATAGATTAAACCTTTCTGACTAATTCACACAAGTTACTTTGCAGTAACAAGGTCTTCTAGGTTCAGAACATTAAAAAAAACTCTTTCATGCAACAATCGGCTTTAAAAACACTAACATAGGGAAGATCCAGATGGTACTATGACTTATCACTCTGGAAATTAGTTTCAAATTCTGCTCAGATGTATGGAATGAAAATCTCTGATTGCTGTAGTAGTGTGAAGTGATTTGAATAGAGATATGCATGTTTAAAAGTGATTAATTGACCTCCAAATGTCAATTTCTCTCACATAATGCGGGACAGAATGGTCAGGGGAAATGTCCCAGTGGCAGTAGTGCATTTTAAGGATCCAATATTATATTAATTTGTTGGACTGAATGGAAGGAACCTTTCTCTGTATCTAACTATGCTGCAACTATGAAGGTACACAGTGCCTGCACCAGTGCTCAAGTCGGAAATCGGCTTATTTCCAAGCCTTATTGAAGTAATTAAGAAATAATATTGCCACCCACACCCCATGGTTCTGTATATAGCAAGTTAGAATTCTCTCTACCTGAGAGGTTTCCTTCAGTGTTATTGCTCTTCGTACACTGTTCTAAAATTTGCAAAATTTGCATGTTGCAAAATTGACCAATACTTTGGTTATTGACATTTTATCAGAACCTAAGTTAACTCCATTTCTTCTTCCACAGATGCTATCTAACCCAGTGAATTATTATTATTTGAGATTTCCAACATCTGCAAAATTTTGCTTTTAATGATTTATTTGTAGACATGCTATCCTTCACAGGACTCTGCTGCTTCCTCCAATCCAGATGTTTCTGCATTGGGGGGGGTGGGAAAAGAGTTGGATACAACCATCTAGGACAGTTTAGGACACACTGGCAGTTGAGTTCAGAATTCTCCTGTTCTTTCTTGTAAGACTGATAATGCACTCGTACACAGACATGCTTTGTGGAAACTATCTAGGTAATGTAGGCAAACTCTATTCCATTCTCCGAATTCCTCATCTCCATCACATTTATACCAATGATGTCAGCTTTGACAAGTGAGCCTCAAACATCCACCTTTTTCCTCAACCGAGGACTCCCCAGCACCAGGGTTGACAGGGCCCTCAGCCAAGTCCATCCCATCTTCCACACTTCAGTCCACACCCCCTCTCTTCCCTCCTGCAACAGCAATATGGTCCCCTTTGTCCTTACCAACCATCCCACCAGTGTCCAGACCCAGAGTATCATCAGCCGCTATTTCTGCCACTTCCAGCATGATGCCATGACCGCACATATATTCACCTACCCTCTCGTCAGCCTTCTGCAAGGACTGTTCCCTCCAGGACACTCTGGTCCATTCTTCCTTCACTCCCAACACCCCACATCCTCATGAGACCTTCCGCTATAACTGAAGGTGTAACACCTGCCCATTTATCTCCTCTGTATCCAATGGTCCAAACACATCTTCCAGGTGGAGCATGCATTTTGCCTGCACTGGACACAATCTAATCTACTGCATTCACTGCTCACAATATAGTTTCCTATACATTGGGGAAACGAAGTGTAGACTGGGTAACTGCTTTGCGAAACGTGTGTTCTGTTTGCCTAAAAGGCCTGAACTTCCAGTTGCCTGCCACGTTGACACACCCCCCTGATCCCTGGCCAATATCTCAGTCTCAGGCTTTCTGCAGTGCTCCAGTGAAGCTCAGCACAAGCCGGCAGAACAAAACCTCATTTTCCGCTTGGGGACCCTGCGATCTTCTAGACTCCATAATAAGTTCAATAATTTGAGAGCTTGAGCTCTCCCATGTCCTTACCTCAACCCCGACAAACCAGGCCTCATTACCATACAGTCTGCTATTACATACCACCCATTGTTAGCCACTAACAGTCCCCATTAATAGTTATTCCTCTCCTAGCCAGATCCTTATCCACTCTGTCCAACTGTTCTACTTTCTCTTTGGATATTTCCCCATCTATTCTTTACTCCTTACCCCTCACTCTATCTTCTGTACATAAGCCAACATTTTCCTGACTAACATCAATTCTGAGGAAGGGTCACTTGACCTGAAATGTTAACTCAGATTTCTCTCCATAGATGCTGCCAGACCTGCTGAGCTTTTCCAGCAAGTTCATTTCTTGTCTCTCGGTCAATTTTCATAGGGTCATCCCTGTAACTTTCCATGATTCTATTCTATTCTATTCTATTCTATTTCAGTGGGATTGACTTTGCCCCATAAGGAAAATGAATCTGTCAAAGGATGGCTTAAAGAGCTCAGTGACCAACCAGTTTCAAAAAGGATGAATTTGACATGACAATTCACACAATCTTGTGCTCACATGCAGAATGCTTTGCATGGTCACGTGCAAGCAATATAAACATTTTTATTAAGGCTGTTAACTGTGGGAATAAAATTCAAGAATTAACTATTGCACTTTAAAAGCTTGGCTGACCAGGAAACTCATGCATAATAGGTTTTACTGCCTTGCTTTGACATCAGAATTGCAAAAGCTCCACTAAATGGCATATTAGTCATCTGATAAAGATGTGCCTAAGTTGTATCGAAGATGTTGACTCATCGACTTGATGGATAATGTGTCAATTAGAAGAGAACTTGAAGGTGAGAGCATTGTCAAAACATTAATGCTTTCATTCTTCTCATTGGTAGAGATAGCAGAAAAGGAAGAAACTTTAAAAGGTAATCTTTTTGAATGTCTACAATATACCTTATAGCTCTTTATATACTGAAACTAATCACTCACTGATAAATGCAGGTGGTTGTGATTCTCAAGTCTTTTCTTATGACTGTAGTTTCCCATTCTTGGTATTCTGTACATTTCTCAACACTTCATTAAAGAAACATAACTTAAAAAGATCACCACAGACTGAAACTGTAACCTACCATTGGCTTAAATATATCATCACCTCTTTGCTCTTGTAATTGCTTTCTGAAATTCCACACACACTCCCTCCCATTCACTTTATCCACACACTCAGTTGAAGGAATGAAAAGCTGTGGCACGCAACAAATTCCACAATCCAGAGGTGAAGCAAAAGATTAAATGATAATCTAAGTAGAGAGAATCCAGAGAACGAAGCAGCATACCTGCCAGACAGAAACTGTAACCCCTAACAGCACTGAAAGTAGGGAGACATCAGCTACAGAGAGCATGAGAGTTAAACTTTTTTAGTGACGTTCAACCTATAAGCTGGAGTTTCAGATCAGGTCTCTGGAGAACCAAGGTCTCTTTTTCAGATTGATAAAGTTAAATCCTCATGGTATTAGGCCAAAGGATTGTATAAAATTAATGCTGAGGTGAATATTTTGCTTCTCTTTATAGCTTGAACATTACAAATGTTGTTAATGCCAGTGCTGCCCTATTTTGAACCTCAAAAATTGTTAAGAGTCCCCCTTGAGAACAGTGAGGGCAGGCTGGGGGGGGGGGGGGGGGGGGGGGGAGGGTTCTTGATTACAGCTGAAAAACAGCTATTAAAACTTGCTCACAGTTACATCAAAGATCACAACCCCAAAATGTTCAGCTCACAACCACACTTGGGGCCCAGACTTCTCTTTGGGGAGCTTACCAAATACAAACACTGAGGAAACGCAGAATCTATCTAAAAATAAATGCAAGGGAAATTTAGTCTTTTGACCACTTGAACTACACTTAGCAATGATCAAATTTAACAAAAGTAAGCCCAAGGTATATTTCCTAGTCCTAGTTATCCTTAAGAATATTAGGGTGAGCTACCTTCTTGAGTAGCTGCAGTTCAGGTGGTATAGGTATCAGTAGGGAGCAAGTTCCAGGATTTTAGTCCAACACCAATGAAGGAGCAATGATATAAATTTCCAAGTCTGGATGATATATGGCTTGCAGGGAATCTGCAGATGGTGATATTCTCCATTGTCCACTCTCCTGGTTTCTCTTGGTAGTGGATATTGTGTCTTTGGAGGTACTATTGAAGAAATCCGTGGCATCTTGCTGCAGAATATTTCAGATTGTGGCAGCTTGTTTACACTGAGCCAATGATGGAAGAAATAGATCTGACGTTTCCAGGCTTTCTGTACTCCTGTGACAGGTCAGCAATGAATACTAATTACTGAGCTACTGAGCATGGAGAGTTCCAAGCTCCCTCGCAGTTTGAGGTAATTACATCATGTGATATTATCATGTTTCATTCAAAATAATTTTGATAGATCTTTCTATGCTATTAACCATTTGTATATGGGAGATCTTTGTTTTCTTCATGCCTTTACTCACTCCTCTAGTCCTGGATTCTAGCTCAAAGACATCTGTTACACCACATTTATTGATTAAATAACTCACATTGATTTCTAGTCAGCAAGAACCAATAGAATCCTGAAGGTTTTGTTCTTAATTTCAATGTAAATTCCACTTCCTTGTACTAGAGAAAGAGGGGTTTTATTTCCAACAAAAACAGAAATTGCAGGAGAAACTCAGAAGAAGTGTCACTAGGCCTGAAACATGAATTTTGCTTTTGCTCCACAGATACTGGGGAGGGTTTAAACTAATTCAGCAGGGGGATAGAAAACTAAATAGTAGTTCCATGTCCAGGAGGTTGAGATCAGTGAGGTCAGAAATGAGGTTTCAAGGTCACAAGAGCTCACTGGCAAACAGGTAGGTGGTTTGAAGCATGTCTGCTTCAGTGCCAGGAGCATCCGGAATAAGGTTGGTACCTGGGATTTCGGTGTTGTGGCCATTTCAGAGACATAGAAAGAGCAAGAACAGGAATGGTTTCTGCAGGTTCCAGGATTTAGATATTTCAATAACAATAGAAGATGGTAAAAGAGAGGGAGGTGTGGCATTTCAAGGACAGTGTTACGGTGGCATAAAGGATGTTTGAGGACTCACCTACTGATGTAGTATGGCCTGAGGTTAAAAACAGGAAAGGATAAGTCATCCCGTTGGAAGTTTTCTATAGACCTCCAAATAGTTCCAGAGATATAGAGAAAAGGATAGCAAAGATGATTCTGTATAGGAGCGAGAGAGTGACAGGGTAGTTGTTATGGGGGACTTTAGCTTTCCACATATTGACTGGAAATATTATAGTTTGAGTACTTTAGATGGGTCAGTTTTTGTCCAATGTGTACAGGATGGTTCTTGACATAGTACGTAGACAAGCCAACAAGGCTCGAGGCCACATTGGATTTGGTACTGGGTAATCAACACGGCCAGGTGTTAGATTTGGAGGTAGGTGAGCACTTTGGGGATAGTGGCCACAATTCAGTTATGTTTCCTTTATTGATGGAAAGGGATAGATGTACAACACAGGGAAAGAGCGATAATTATGGGAAAGGCAATTATGATGCAATTAGGCAAGATTTAGGATGCATAAGATGGGGAAGGAAACTGCAGGGGATTGGCACAATTGAAATGTGGAGTTTGTTCAATGAACAACCACTGCGTGTCCTTGGTAAGTATATACTTGTCAGGCAGGGAGTAAGTGGTCAAGCGAGGGAGCCGTGGTTTACTAAGGAAGTTGAATCTCTTGTCAAGAGGAAGAAGGCAGCTTATGTTACATTAGGATGGGATGTCAAGGCTCAGTTAGGGTGCTAGAGTGTTACAAGTTAGCCAGGAAATACCAAAAGAGAGAACTAAGAACAGCCAGGAGGGGACACGAAAAGTCGTAGGCAGATAGGATCAAGGAAGACCCTAAAGCTTTCTATAGGTATATCAGGAATTTAAAAAAAAGACTAGAGTAAGATTAGGGCCAATCAAGGATAGTAGTGGGAAGTTGTGCACGGAGTCAAGGAGATGGGGGAAGCACTAAATGAATATTTTATATCAGTATTCACACTGGAAAAATACAGTGTTGTCAACGAGAATACAGGCTACTACACCAGATGGAGATTCACAAGGAGGTGGTGTTAGCAATTCTGTAGGTATATCAGGAATTTAAAAAAAAGACTAGAGTAAGATTAGGGCCAATCAAGGATAGTAGTGGGAAGTTGTGCACGGAGTCGAAGAGATGGGGGGAGCACTAAATGAATATTTTATATCAGTATTCACATTGGAAAAAGACAGTGTTGTCAAGGCTGCTACACCAGATGGAGATTCACAAGGAGGTGGTGTTAGCAATTCTGGGAACTGTGAAAATAGATAAGTCCCCTGGGCTGGATGATATTTATGAGGAGAAAGTGAGGTCTGCAGATGCTGGAGATCAGAGCTGAAAATGTGTTGCTGGAAAAGTGCAGCAGGTCAGGCAGCATCCAGGGAACCGACGTTTCGGGCATAAGCCCTTCTTCAGGAATGAGGAAAGTTTGTCCAGCAGGCCAAGATAAAAGGTAGGGAGGAGGGACTTGGGGGAGGGGCGTCGGAAATGCGATAGGTGGAAAGAGGTCAAGGTGAGGGTGATAGGTCAGACTGGGGTGGGGGCGGAGAGGTCAGGAAGAAGATTGCAGGTTAGGAAGGCGGTGCTGCGTTCGATGGATTTGACCGAGACCTGTCCCCACCAGTACTGTACCCCAGTGTTACACAGTCACAGACCTGTTCCCAC
>NC_057720.1:56382170-56388429 GCF_004010195.1 Chiloscyllium plagiosum
ATTGATGTTTCGGGCAAAAGCCCTTCATGGTATTCCTGATTAAGGGCTTTTGCCCGAAACGTCGATTTTACTGCTCATCAGATGCTGCCTGAACTGCTGTGCTCTTCCAGCACCACTAATCCAGAATCTGGTTTCCAGCATCTGCAGTCATTGTTTTTATCTAGTTGATGTTCATCCTGGAGTTCAGTTACTAGTGGTGTACCGCAAAGATCTGTTTTGGGGCCACTGCTGTTTGCCATTTTTATAAATGATCTGGATGTGGGCAAAGAAGGATGGGTTAGTAAATTTGCGGATGACACGAAGGTCAATGGAGTTGTGAATAGTGCTGAAGAATGTTGCAGGTTACAGAAGGATATAGATAAGCTGCAGAGCTGGGCTGAAAGCTGGCAAATGGAATTTAATGTGGAAAAAAAGTGTGTGGTGATACATTTTGGAAGGAGCAACAGGAATGCAGAATACTGGGCTAAGGGGAAGATTCTTGGTCGTGTAGATGAGCAGAGAGATCTCAGTGCCCATATACATAGATGCCTGAAAATTGCCACCCAGGTTGATAGGGTTGTTAAAAAAGCATACAGTGTGTTAGCTTTTATTGGTACAGGGATTGTGTTTCAGAGCCATGAGGTCATGTTGCAGTTGTACAAAACTCAGGTGCAGCTGCACTTGGAGTATTGCATACAGTTCTGGTCACTGCGTTATAAGAAGGATGTGCAAGGATTTGAAAGGGTTCAGAGGATATTAACTAGGATGTTGCTTGGTATGGAGGGAAGAACTTATGCAGAAAGGCTAAGGGACTTGAGGTTACTTTCATTAGCGAGAATAAGGTTGAGAGGTGGCTTAATTGAGATATAAGATGATCAGAGGGTTAGATAGGGTGGACAGGGAGAGCCTTTTTCTGTGGATGGTGAGTGCAAACATGAGGGGACGGAGCTTTAAATTGATGGGTGATAGATATAGGACAGATGTCAGAAGTAGTATTTTTTACTCAGTAGTAGGTGCATGGAATGCACTGCCTGCAACAGTAGACTCACCAACGTTAAAGGGCATTTAAATTTCATTGGATAAACATATGGATGAAAATGGAACAAAGTAGGATAGATAGGCTTCAGATTGATTCCACAGGTGAGGGGAGTACAACATGGAGAGCTGAAGGGCCTGTACTGCACTGTAATGTTCTACACTGCCGGACATGGAGATTTTCCAGCAATTTCTGTTTTCATTTCCGATTTCCGGCATCCTCAGTTCTTGCATTTTTTGGGAATTATTTACAGGCTAATGTCTCTAGTACTGACAGGTAGAATGAGTTATATAACTATATGAGCATGACTCAATGTCATGTCCTTTTTCTTCATTTCAACATGATGTTTGGAGCTGTTGGAGTTATCCTAGTCCTAACACCTATGATGCAGAAAATTGCAGCCTCACAAAATTACCACATTATGTCTCGGGTGTTAGAATACCAACCTAACACCTCATTGCTCCAGACTATCACAAGGATTATTTTTTAAAAAAACAAAAATTCACACTATGAATACAAGCAAAATATGTATTTTAAGCAAAATTATTTTAGTAACTGTTGACAATTAGGAACATAGAAACAGAAGCAGGCCATTCATTCAGTCTGTCGAGTCTGCTCGGTCATTCAGTATAATTGTGCCCGATCATCTACATAAATGCTATTTTTCCCCTCCCACACTAAGCTCATACCCCGTTACATCATTAGTATTTAGAAATCAGTCAGTCAGTCAGACTGAATGACTGAGCTTCCACAGACCTCAGGGGCAAAGAATTCCAAAGATTCTAAACTAAAAAGAAAGAGACTTGTTTCCAGTCATAAGTGGTTACCCCTTCATTTTGAAATTATGCCACTTGGTTTTGGACTCTCCAGCAAGGGGAAATCTTTATTTACCCTGTCCATTCATTTAAATATTTTGTTTTCCACCAATTCTTTGAAACTCCAGAGAACACCCAATCTCTCTTTACAGGATAGCCCTGTCACCCAGGAATAAATCAGGTGAACCATCATGGCACTTCATCTTTGGCAACAATCTTCCTGAGCTAAGGGGACTAAAATGGCACAGTTTTTGGTTATGCTGCATCTGGAAAACAAGGTTCTATTATTGAAGCAAGATTTGTTCTCTAATCTACTAACACCATGTCCCACATTACCATTACTATTGTGTAGCCTCTAAACAATTCCTACCAATGCTTGCTGTTTCGTAGCACCAGATTCCACATTTTAGGTGTAGACTCATACAGCACAGACGAGGCCCTGTCGTCCAACCAATCTATCTACTTTCCAGTGCTTGGCTCATATTCTTGATTGTTCTAACATTAAGTTCTCATCCATATACATTTAAAAAGATTGTGAAGTGTCCCACCTCTACTATCCTGGGCAGTGCATTTCAGATTCCTATGACCCTTAGAGAGGATTTAAAAACCACATTTTTCCTCACGCAAAGCCTTCTGCTCATTACCTTAAAATTATGGGCCCATATTACTGACCATTTAGCAGAACAGCTACATCCTATCCACTCTGTACGTGCCCCTCATAACCCGATACACCTCAATCACATTCCTCCCACCACCCCAGCATTCTCTGCCCTAAAGAAAACCTGAGCTTGTCCAGTCTCTCTCTCAAGCTAAAAATGTTCTTTTGATCAGAGATCTTCCCCGATCCAAGTGTTGGCCCCATTCGTAATCAGAACACTACACCTCAAATTTTCCTTTTTGTCTATCCTTACCTGAATGTTGAAAAATCTTGACTATACAATTCCTAAATCCTTGTTTCCGTAATAGCAATGACATCATACCCATTTAATCTCTAATTGGACCTTTAAATCATCTAACCTGTCAAGAATGCTGTGCGCATTCAGGTAGAGCAAGTGTTGTCTTTTTGACTTTATTCTACTTTATAATCCTAGCTCATGCTTAGCTTTGATTTACCTGCCTTCTAATTTCACTGTTACTAACTTTAGTGCATTCCAACCTAGGTTTCCATCCCCTTGACAAGTTAGTTCAACTGCTCCCAAACAGCCTTACCAAACCTCCCTGAAAAGGATATAAATCCTGATCTCGTTAAAGTGCAGACCATCAACTTGTACATATTTCACCTGCCCCCGAACTGTTCCCAGTACCTCAGACATTTGATGTCCTCCCACCTAAATTAATTTTCCAGTAGTGTGCTTAATCAAACAGTCCTCCTATTCATATGCTTACAAGCACATGATACTCTGAGCAATAATCTTAGAGTTACTCTATGTCCTCCTTTTTAAATTTTCTTCCAACTTCTTAATATGAAATTATTTATCATTCATTATCTTTGTAGAAGGGCACTATGTACACTCATAGGGTGAATAGCAGTAAGATTTATTAAATATATCTATAGACAGTGGGTGTTTAGATAGGACATCAGGAGACCTATTCACCCATACTTCAGCTCTATGTTGTTATCTGATGTCTCTATGACCCAGGTCCTATTACATATGCTCAGTAGTTTTAATGTAAAACAATTTCCATTACTCAACAGTTTCAAACCTCAGTGATTGAAATAAAATCACATTTTAATCACAGATTTCATATTACGACACTAGCAACATGTTTTTGAAGGGTAATATGACCAAATATTAACAAAATAAAGACATTACATTATTAGGACGAACTTGAAAGCTGATGAGTTATTAAGAAAGGTAGGCAACAAGAACAGAACTGAAGATAAAGGAAAAAGACGATGATAGCAGCTCTCTCACCAAAAATTCCCAGAAAACATGACCTTTAATAGTTCAGCTACATTTTCCAGTCATCCTTTTCTGATTAATGTCTTGTCTCTTGGTTGTATGTAATATAGTTCTCTACTGAGCATTTATCCAAATCTAAAAAGCTTTTGAATACAATCATGTTATGAACATATCCACAGGGACTTTTTTTTAAAAAAAAACACTGTAGAGGTAATAGTTGACTATACAATTCCTAAATCCTGGTTTCCGTAATAGCAATGACATCATACCCATTTAATCTCTAATTGGGCCTTTAAATCATCTAACCTGTCAAGAATGCTGTGCGCATTCAGGTAGAGCGAGTGTTGTCTTTTTGATATTATTCTACATTATAACCCTAGCTCATGCTCAGCTTTGATTTGCCTCCAAGTGCAACATTTTAGACATGAAGAATCATTTTGATTTTGTGGAACTGTAAAATTACTTCTATAATTTGAGAATCTAAATGAATTCCCTGAGAGCGAGTTCTCCTGATTGTACTTAGGCACTTTACAGCTACTAGGACTCAATATTCAATTCAACAACTTAAGGCCATAAACATTGTCCTCTACTTTGATTTACACCCTCTTCTCTCCAAACCCCAATGTCTTATTTGCATGAGCTGATCCATTTTCTGCTATTAACACCTCCTACTAAGTCTATCTATATCTGTCCTCGAAACCATTAAAATTCCTTTTGCTGTGGCCACTTTCCCTATCAATTCCACCGCTCTTCCTCCAAACCCTCCTAACAATTACATAAAAATGCAAATGTTCGTAGAGGGTACAGGGTCAGAAAAAGACACTCGCCATGCATCAATACCACCCTTCCTCACCTATACGCAAGTTACCCCAACCTTACATCCATGGAAGTGAGCGATGCCAAGTCCAGAGGCAAGATTTGGCATTACTTGCACATTTGCCATGGTGGTGACATTCTCCATAGCAACAAACCCATACCCGAGAGGCTGCAGAAATGAGGGAGCTGGAGACATTTGGATTGCAATGCATCAGGACATGGGGAAGATAGTCATAGAGATATACAGCAGGGTAACAGACCCTTCGATCCAACCCATGCCGACTAGATATTCCAACCCAATTGAGTCCCATTTGCCAGCACCCACCCCATATTCCTCTAAACCCTTCCTAAACATGTACCCATCCAGATGCCTTTTCAATGTTGTAACTGTACCAGCCTCCAACACTTTCTCTAGCAGCTCATTCCATACACATACCACCTTTTCCATGAAAAGGTTGCCCCTTAGGTCCCTTTTAAATCTTACCCCTCTCACCCTAAACCTTTAGTTCTGGATTCACCCAACCCAGGGAAAAGACTTTGTCTATCCTATCCATGTCCCCCATGATTTTATAAACCTCTATAAAGGTCACCCCTCAGCCTCTGACGCTCTAGGGAAAACAGCCCTAGCCTATTCAACCTCTCCATATAGCTCAAATCCTCCAACCCTGGAAACATTATTGTAAATCTTTTCTGAACCCTTTCAAGTTTCACAACATCTTTCCGATATGAAGGAGACAGAATTTTATGCAATATTCCAACAGTGGCCTAACCAACATTTTGTACAACATTTCTGTACTCAATACTCTGATCAATAAAGGAAAGCATACCAAACATCTTTTTCACTATCCTATCTACCTGCAACTCCACTTTCAAGGAACTATGAACCTGCACTCCAAGGTCTCTTTATTCAGTAACACTCCCTAGGACCTTACCATTAAAGGTGTATAAGTCCTGCTAAGATTTGCTTTCCCAAAATGCAGTACCTCGCATTTATCGGAATTAAACTCCATCTGCTACTTCTCAGCCCATTGGTCCATCTGATCAAGATCCCATTGTAATCGGAGGTAACTTTCTTCGCTGTCCACTACACATCCAATTTTGGTGTCATCTGCAAACTTACTAGCCAAACCTCTCATGCTCACATCCAAATCATTTATATAAAATGAAAAAATGCAGTGGACCCAGCACCGATCCTTATGGCACTCCACTGGTCACAGGCCTCTAGTCTGAAAAACCCTCCACCACCACCTTCTGTCTTCTACCTTTGAGCCAGTTCTGTATAAAAATGGCGAGTTCTCCCTGCATTCCATGAGATCTAATCTTACTAACCAGTCTCCCAAGGGGAACCTTGTTGAATGCCTTACTGAAGCCCATATAGACCATGTCTACCGCTCTGCCCTAATCAATCCTGTTACTTCAAAAAGCTCAATCAAGCTTATGAGACAATCTCCCACGCACAAATCCATGTTGACTATCCCTAATCAGTTCTTGCCTTTCCAAATACATGGACATCCTGTCCCTCACGATTCTCTCCAAACACTTGCCCACCACCGACGTCAGACTCACTGGTCTATAGTTCCCTGGCTTGTCCTTACCATCTATTTAAAAAAAAAAACAATGGCACCTTGTTAGCCAACCTCCAGCCTTCCAGCACCTCACCTGTGATTATTGATGATACAAATATCTCAGTAAGAGGACCAGCAATCACT
>NC_057720.1:56388715-56391935 GCF_004010195.1 Chiloscyllium plagiosum
GGGGAACCTTGTTGAATGCCTTACTGAAGCCCATATAGACCATGTCTACCGCTCTGCCCTAATCAATCCTGTTACTTCAAAAAGCTCAATCAAGCTTATGAGACAATCTCCCACGCACAAATCCATGTTGACTATCCCTAATCAGTTCTTGCCTTTCCAAATACATGGACATCCTGTCCCTCACGATTCTCTCCAAACACTTGCCCACCACCGACGTCAGACTCACTGGTCTATAGTTCCCTGGCTTGTCCTTACCATCTATTTTAAAAAAACAACAATGGCACCTTGTTAGCCAACCTCCAGCCTTCCAGCACCTCACCTGTGATTATTGATGATACAAATATCTCAGTAAGAGGACCAGCAATCACTTCCCTAGCTTCCCACAAAGTTCTAGGCTACACCTAATCAGGTCCTGGGGATTTATCCACTTTTGAGTTTTAAGACATCCAGCACTTCCTCCTCTGTAACATGGACATTTTTCAAGATGACACCATCTATTTCCCTACATTCTATATCTTCAATGTCCTTTTCCACAGTAAATACTGATTTTAAATACTCATTCAGTTTCTCCCACATCTTCTGTGGCTCCTCACAAAGGCTGCCTTACTGATGTTTGAGGGTCACTATTCTCTCCCTAGTTACACTTTTGTCCTTAAGTGTATTTATAAAATCCCTTTGGATTTTCCTTAACCCTATTTGCCAAAGCTATCTCATGTCCTCTTTTTGCCCTACTGATTTCCCTCTTAAGGATACTCCTACTGCCTTTATACTCGAAGGACTCACTCTATCTATCCTGTCTATACCTGACATATGGTTCTCTTTTTCTTAACCAAACCCTCATTTTCAGCTAGTGATGGTTAAGAGGTAGTGGGGAAGGTAGTGCTCGAGGAAAGAAATCAGGAAAGGTGACAAACGTCGTACTTCAGGGTATTGAAGAATAATTTCATTCACAATTCCAATACACAATGCGACCAGGAACCCAGAGCAGCAGTGAGTTGTGCAGGGAAAAATGTGCCATTCATAAGCAATAAGTCTCAATACAGTGACCAAGGAGAACAGAATCCATTCTTGTGGATTTGAGAAGCAACCATAATATTTTCTTTATAAGAAAAAAACAAGATTGAAGGCTGCAGCATACCAGATTCCCAAGTTGTATTTTGTTTGATATTTATAATATCAAAATGGGAATCAGGAACCTGGAAATGTATAATAATTTTAACTGTTTATTATACTAAACATACAGTGAAGGCACTGGAAGTGTTAAGAGCAAGAGTAGGCCATTTGGCCTGTTGAGCCTGTTCTGCCATTCATTAAGATCATGGCTACTTCATACTTGTCTCCAAGATAATTTTTTGAAAAGCAAGAGGTCAAAGGTTATGTAACTGTGCCTTAAAAATATTCAAGGACTCAGCTTCACTGCCTTTTGTTTGAGTTTCACGGATTTCTGACTCTCTAAGAGAAAGAAATTCTCCAGATCTCTATCTTAATTGGTGATTTCATTGTTCAAAAACAAAAATTGTAAAAGCTAGTGAAACTCAGATCTGTGGAGAGAAAAACAGTTAATATTTCAAGCCCAGTAAGGCTCTGCCGCAGACTACCAGTAATTAACAGAGCCACCCCTCCATTTTTCCAAGCTTTTGTTTGTCCTTAAATTGTTATGTACCCTCCAACATGCAAGTCCTAATCTATGTCATTCTGCAACCATGCCACTGTAATAGCATTTAATAAATCACATTTCTATTTGGGCTGTTTTTCCCCACCGAATGCTTGTACATTTGTATCTAAGCTCCAGTTTTGCCCCAATTGATTTACTGTTAGATCTGGATTTTATAGTCTGTTTATCATTTCCAGTATTAAAACCTCTCACCTGGTCTCTTATTTGAATTACAACATTTCAGATGACAGTTTAGAGTTAACTAAACTACTGTGGACCTGGAGTTACATGCAAAACAAAGCAGATTTCCTTCCCTAAAAAGGACATTCGTGGAAGATTTTTTTTTTGTAAAACAATGATAATAGTTGCATTATCACAATTACTGACAATAGCTTTGAATTCCAGATTTTCATTCATTTGAATTTAAATTTGACAATCTGCTGTCATCGATATCCACCCCATGTTGCCAGACCCCATTGGCCTGGGCTCTTACCATAGTATCCCATAAAATGCTTCCTGTTGCCGCTGACTTCATCACAAGAGGTACACTCTAAATTGATAACTATGTGTTTAACGAGAATGTATAAATTGCCAATACTTTTAGAAAAGGTTTACATAATTTTCCTTCAGGAAACATAGTCTACTCTTGTCTGCTGCCAACCTAATTCTTAACTTTGTAAACAGCCAAATGTCAGCTTCCTAATGTTAGAATAAAAGTTAAGTGTTTCTGCTCTCTTCACTTCCCACTCCCAGGAGCTTCACTAGATTCCACACCATGGTTCCAGCTACTAGAGATCAGGTTTCTACATCAGAAATGGGCATGTTGTTCACGTACATGCTCCTGCAGAATATTTTCATTGATTAATTCTTTATTTGGGCATTTTGCAGAAAAAAAAATGTTTCACATTCTTTAGCAACAATGGTAAAAGTGGGTATTGAAAAATGCATCCAGTGTTGCACTGTTGGCTGCAAAAAGAAATGAACTGAACTCAAGCCCATTAAAAGCCGCAGAACCAGCTATTTGATGCAGTACAATGCTTCCAAATGCACAGCCAAGAGCCCCTCCACAGGCCCTCCCAATTTTAATTTCGTGAAACCAGAAAGTATGCCTGCCAAACTAGAGAGTTAGCAAATTCTGAAGAACTGAAGAATAAAAGTCACGATAAATGTTGGCAAAGAAGCTTATGTATTATGAATTTGATATAAACAGTATTTAACTAATTAAAATTTAAAAAGTGAGACAAGCAAATTAAAGTGGCAGCAGCAGCTAAGGTAAGACAGTTTGTTTTAAAATTACTTACCGGTAGCGGGCAGCGGTGTTTTTTTTTCTCTCTTTACAGAAAGAGCGGGAGCAGCAGGGGGAAGTGACGAAGACCAGAGGGGCAGCCGGGTAGGTTTTTTTTCCCCCCTTTAAAAGCGTGCAGGAGAAGAACCCGAGGCACTACAGAGGTAGTGTCTCCCACCCGCCTTCCTCCTCTAACCTAAATAATAAGACCCGTTGTGGTAAGTAAGTAAGTACTGCATTTTGTTGTATTCTTTAGACCCAGTTTTTTTTTAAATAAAAGG
>NC_057720.1:56394597-56411633 GCF_004010195.1 Chiloscyllium plagiosum
GTGCTCTGACTGATGAAGGCCAGTGTGCCAAAAGCTTTCTTCACTGTCCTGTCTACCTCTGAATCGACTTTCAGAGAACGATGCACCTGAATTCCAAGGTATCTCTGTTCCACTGCATTCTCTATGACCCAAACAATCACCATGAAACTCTGACCTTGATTTGACTTTCAAAAATGCAAGAACTTACACTGATCTGTATTAACATCCGTTTGCCATTTTTCAGCCCACTTCCCCAGCTGATCAACGTAGTGCTGTAATTTCTGAAATTTCTGATAACCTTCCTCACTCCCCATGATGCTGCCCATTTTAGTGTCATCTTCAAACTTATAAATCATGCCTGAACATTCGCTTCTAAATCATAGATATATGAAATATGTAGTGGTCCCAGCACCAACCCTTGAGGCATTCTCCTAGTCACAGGCCTCCAGTCTGACAATCATCCTTCCAGTATTACTCTCTGCTTCCCACAATCAAGCCAATTTTGTATCCAGTTTGCCACCTCCCCCTTAATTCTATGCAATCTAACCTTCCAGAGCAGCGTACCATGTGGAAACGGATTGAAGGTTTTACTGAAATCCATATAGACTACGTATACCATTGCTTGTCACTTCATGAAAGAACACAAACAAATTTGTGAGCCATTATCTTCCAGGCACAAAGCCATGCTGACTTTGATGAATGGCTTTTGCCCAAAACAGTGATTTCATGCTCCGAAACTGCTGTGATTTCCAGTACCGCTCTGATTTTATTCATAAACACACAGTGTCTTTCCAAATGCATGGATATCTTATCTCTCAGAACCTTGTCAAGTAACCTACCTACTAGATTTTAGGTTTATTGGTCTATAGTTCTCAGAGGTTTTTTGTAGCCCTTCTTGAATTAGGGCACAGCATTCGTTAACCTCCAGTCCTCCTTGACCTTATCAGTTGGCCAGCGATGATGCAAAAGTGCCAACCAGGACAACCACAATTTCTTCTCTGTCTTCCTACAGTGTTGCTAAATACAGTGGGGTGAGGAAGGCATATGGCGTACTGGCTTTTATTGGTAGAGGAATTGAGTTCTGGAGTACTGAGGTCATGTTGCAGTTGTATAAGACTCTGGTGCGGCTGCATCTGGAGTATTGTGTGCAGTTTTGGTCGCCATATTATAGGAAGGATGTGGAGGCACTGGAACGGGTGCAGAGGATGTTTACCAGGATGTTGCCTGGTATGGTAGAAAGATTGTATGAGGAAAGGCTGAGGCACTTGTGGTTGTTTTCATTGGAGAAAAGAAGGTTTAGGGTTTACTTGATAGAGGTGTATAAGATGATTAGGGGTTTAGATAGGGTCGACAGTGAGGATCTTTTTCCACGTATGGAGTCAGCTATTATGAGGGGGCATAGCTTTAAATTAAGGGGGAGTTGGTATAGGACAGATGTTAGGGGTAGGTTCTTTACTCAGCGAGTCGTGAGTTCATGGAATGCCCTGCCAGTAGCAGTGGTGGACTCTCCCTCATTATGGGCATTTAAGCGGGCATTGGATAGGCATATGGAGGATAGTGGGCTAGTGTAGGTTAGTTGGGCTTGGATCGGTGCAACATCGAGGGCCGAAGGGCCTGTACTGCGCCTTATTCTTCTACGTTCTATGTTCTAAAGTGGGGAGATATCCAAATATATCAGACAAAATCCTTATGGGTTAGTCCCTGGAAGGTTTAGAAAGTTTTACTGTATGTTGCTTTTATGTTAATTTTAAAACATAGGTAACACTGTACAATTTTTTGAGGCAAAGGCAAAGTGATATTTGAAATTTTCAACAAAAGGCTGAATTCTTATATTTTTTCAGCTGAAACCAAATTATATTGGGTTTTTTTTGGACAGAATTCTGCCGTGAAGCTGAGAGAGTTGTCTCACCATATTTTACTAAAAACGCGCTTCACTCATGACCACACCTTCCAGTGATAATACCAGCTATTCCACTAAGACAGCCGCAGCACCAAAACAAGTTGCTCAAAACCCACAGTTGTACATATCTCTTTCCCCACAAGATAATGAGGTCACTGGAACTAACGACAGCATGAAGCATCTGATCTACAAGTCACAGATAGTGTTAGAATGCGTATTGACCTTCCTTCTTTTATCATTGTGCTTTTTTACCCTCCTCCAGTTACCCAAGAAATACAGTATAACCACTTAGACAGTGGTGGAATAGAATTTTTTAAAAACTGACGACGCTGGGTGAAACAAAATTTTTAAAAAGGCAAAAGGTTCCCTTTGCACTATATGCATAGCTAGGATGAAAAAGGGGTTAGCATGGAAAGAAACATAACGTGCAAAATTACTGAAAAATAGTACAGTCCCATAAGTGCAGGTCTCAGGGAGCAAGGACTGAAAGTCACAAGAAAACCAGTCCCTTCCATCCCAGCAGTGAATAGTTAAGGCCTGATTTCAGCTGAAAATGAATTAACTAGATATGCAGAGGGAACTACAAGGTTCACATTGTCTCTTATCTCAGTGTTGCCAGACAAAGACCACAGTAGAATCAAGTATTTATAAAACTCTTAAGGGAGAATATTTTTGAGGATATAACTTAAAACCCCGTTGGTACCAGTTGACAGACTTTCATTAGACTTTTAGGATACTGATTGGGTGACTCGGAGATCAAATTTCTGAAATCAGGGGTTGGGATTGAGCTTGCACCTTCTGACCAATCAGGGCATTATATGCCATTTAATGATGGCTAATTAAAAGGTTAGGCATTTAGACTACAATAAAGTACTGTTAGAAAAGGTACGTTAACTTTTTGTTATCTTCAGCGAACATATATTCAGTTTTGAATAAGTTTATCCTGCTTAGCTGCAGTAAAGCTGCAATTTAAGGCTGTTTCAATGCTGAACAGGCAGGTTAAAACATTAAGTTAGCAGTTAGAACATGTGACATGCACTAAGGCTAACCATAGATAGGTTGCCTGCTCATAGTGGGGTGTGTAACTGTATTTCATACACAAGAGCCACGAGTATTTGGAGAACCTTTGAGCTACTTCCAGCATACATGTAAATAAACCACTTATACATTGGACTTGAATTATTAAGAAGCAATTCTTACTTAACATTGTTCACTCGGCCTGTCAATGATGCTACCTGCCAATATTGCAGTCATCAGATTAAATACAGACAATACATGTAATTCCATGATAGTTAAGCAGTTGGTGAGACAGCAGGCACAAGAGTATCACAGCATTAGTAAAGGGCACCAGGTGACCAATGCATAAGAGCATATAGGTCATTCTGCTCTCACACATTTCGTTAACATGAATTTGCTGTAATGTGACTGAAGGATTGGGGACACTTTCTCAAGTGTGAACTTTTAAAGATGTGTGTTGGCTGTAATGTGATTATATTGCCAATACCAGCTGCTGATTCTAAAGCGTGGTATTTCTATAATGCAGGGTTGCACAAGAACACAACCATTGCATTACAGATGGAACTAACTGTACAAGTTTTTCTGCAGAGGACTCAAATGAGGGCTTTGGAAGAGAAAGTTACAGAAAAAGGTTGCTAAATAAGGATAGTAAAATTTTTATTCTCTTGGTAGGATTATCAGAAAGTCTGATTTGAATGACAAGCAGTATAGAAGAGTCCAGCACCATACTGGTAGAGATTTGACCAGAACTTGAAGCCCATTCTTTCCAGCAAAGAAATAGGGAACACCACAATACAATTTTGGACTCAGCTGGACTCAAAACATTAACTCTGCTTTGTCTCCACAGATGCCGCCAGACCTGGTGAGTTTCTCTAGCAATTTCAGATCTTCAGCATCCGTGGTTCTTCGTTTCATCTTCAAGAAAGATCATCCAATTCCTGATGTCTCAGTTCCCATTGCAGCAGAACCAGCTTCTGCCAACCACCTGAGTGATATAACAAAACCAATGCATGCTGCCATGCTACTGTACATGAGGCTATAAGAAATGGGACGGGGAATAGACCATACAGCATTCAATACCATCATGGCTGATTTCAGGCTTCAACTCCATTGTACTGCCTAAACACCCCCCACTCCCCACACCCTGTCCCCAGATAATCTGACCAACATTGTCCTGGACAGGGCAAAGGTGGAACCTGTCAAAAAGGCTGCTGTGAGAGTGAGTGAGTGAGTGAGTGTATGAGTGTTGGGGTTGGGAGGCAGTGTTGGACAGGGTTGGGGGCAGGGGACAGGATCTCACATGCAGCATCCTGCTGCAGTCTCCTGACCGGGGAGCAGACTTTAAACACTCAGAGCCCCAGAGGAAAGGCATTTAAATTGATTAACTGAAAAACAAAATAGCGATTATCTGACTGAAATAATGCCCATCCATCACATTCGGATAATCAGAGGTTCCCCTGTATTCTGTTTGCCTCAACCATTATCTGACACCTTTGGAGTCCAATCTTGTTCATGCTTCATATTAAAAACTAAAAAAGGGGTTTAAAAGTAAGGTGTTCATCTCCCAATATGCTTTACAGACAAATGACATAACTATAATCTAGTTCACTCATATCTGGGAGTCACTGGTTTGTGTAGAAGCCTTGAAACCACCAAAAAGTACTGAATTATTTGCCATACCATTCAGCTGTAGACTTTTGAAACAACTGTGAAAAGAATTGTAGCAACAGCCAGAATCAAGCAGCAGCTTATGTGTAAACAGATAAATGATTTTTCTAAGTAGTGCCAATGGGAAATGTTCTTCCTGCTGCTTTACACATGTTCAGTTGTGTGAGCTTAACAGAGGACTTCAGCTCAACATTGAACTACAAGATGTAACACCAGTATCCAATCAACACTACACAGTAATTGACATTGAAGTAATGTTTCCTTTACCAACGGCAATTGGAAGTTCAATGCCCTTATGCCAACAGCTGTACCAAGATGGCATCCAACAAACTGTACAAAACAAGGGTGAACCTGCACTGCAAATGTCATTTTGCACCTCTAGGGACACACGTATTAAGTTCAATCTTTTGTCTCTTGCCTTCGCCTAGTAGAACTCATGAATTAAGGATTCCCAAACTATTTTGTAGCCAACTACCTACCTTTGAATAAATACAGAAAATCCAACAGCTGATTGTGCACAATATCCCAGTGCACACTTTCTCACACCCAACCTTTTCTGCTTAAGTTCACAAAGACATTGCAACCTATCCAATTCCTCAGTCTCTCTTCATCCATCCATCCATCACCCTTCCACCCAAACAATATGCCTGACACTATTGATGCCTTAAATCAACCTTACTACTCTCCCCTCCAATTAAGAAATTTTCTCCCACTCTCTCATTCAAGCCTGCAGTGTTATCCCAGTCATATATGCTGCCACAATTCTTCCCTCTTGAGAAGATTTGTAGCTCCAGTTGAGGTCCTGGATGTAGGTTTGCTCACTGAGCTGGAAGGTTCATTTTCAGACATTTCGTCACCATACTAGAGAACATCTTCAGGGAGCCCCCAGATGAAGCACTAGTGGTGTGGCCCTCTTTCTATTCATGTGTTTGGATTTCCTTAGGTTGGTGATGCCATTTCCTGTGGTGACATCATTTCACGTGGTGATGTCATTTCCTGTTCTTTTTCTCAGGGGGTAGTAGATGGGATCCAAGTCAATGTCTTTGTTGATATAGAAAACACAAGCGGCAAGCTGAAATTGGCAGGTACTTGCTAAGATAGTCATGTCAAGGTTGCTCAACATCCTGCTTTGATCCAGATCAGCCATGGTCTCAATGAATGGTGGAGCAGCCTCAATGGGCTGAATGACCTGCTTCTGCTCCTGTGTCTTATGGTCTTATGTTTTGGTCTATTTGGTAAAATAGGAAACTGAATATTAATCAGACAGGCTGTACATTAACAAGGCATTTAATAAGCATCCATTCTTAATTGGTAAGTTGTTGTTGAAAAGTGAAAAACGGACTTTGTTGCTTACCAAAAGCATGAAAAGGTCAATCAAAATGCTCATGGCTTCTCACCTCACCCTGTCACAAACTTTATCACCTCACACATTGCTCCGACTCCTATAATGTTTTGATCTATGAACTGTGAATTTCACTTCATAGTCTGCAACCTCATGGTCCCAAATCATTCATTTTTATCTAAAATCATCTTCAATGCATCAATGCCCTAATGGAGCAAATCATTCAGGTTGTGCGCACAGGATCATAAAGTTGAGCTACACCAATGAAATGTAAAGTGGCAAAACAATTCCTTCCAATAATTAAGTATCCCAGTGCTAAGAAAGTAGTAAATGAAGACTTTGTAAACAGTTTTTTGTCCTGTCAAAATTACTTTCAGTACTCTCTCAAAAGAGCTCAAACTTTCCAAACTTCTGCTGTGGTCTTCAATCTCCCAACATGACATTTTCATTGTTTGTTCCTGATTTATTAGACACATTCTGCAAAATGATAGTTTTTAAAATATATTGTTGATATGTTTCTAGACTTATTTTGCTTCTTCATATTAAGGTTTTTCTTAATAACACCGTCAGAGCCAAATAGAAACGGTTTGGTTTTCTAAGCAGACTTCTCAATTTCTTTCCCATGATCTCACCATCCCCATCATAATCCCACTAACACACAAATATGCTATACAATCGGTGTAGAAATAGACCTCTAAATTGTTTCCACACTATATTCATTCATACAAATTTATATCTTCAGCAGCACCTTTTAAACCAATGACCACTGGTATCTAGAAGAATAAGGGCAGCAGATACTTGTGAACACCACTATCTGCAAGATCCCCAAACCACTCATCATCCTGACATGAAAGTGCATAAGTAGTCCTTAGTTTTGTCAGGTGAAAATTCTGAAAATCCTTAACAGCACTGTGGATGTACCTACACCAAATGGATGCTGCAGTTCAAATAAGACAGTTCACCATCACCTTTGAGGTCAATTGGCAATGGGCAATAAATGCCTGGCCCAGCCAGTGAAGCCCACATCTCATGATGAAATAATTTTAAAAACCAAGCTTTAATCTACCCCTGAATATGTGTAAACATTACATCAATGATTAGAATGAAATTTATAACCATTAGAGAATAAATTACTTTGAAAGGATAATGAAAGGACGATAATCATTTAATTTAGCAAAACGAACACTACCTGTTCAGGTGAAAAGACAACCAAACTATCTACATGAAAGAAATCTTTTTGGTTAACATTGAAAAGGACAACTTTTCATTCATCCTTACAGCAAAACAGAAATAACTGTCAAAAAAATTCAAGAAGCATCAACTAATGAATCATGTCACTTTGTACCAACAAATAGAAGTGATACTCTTTCAACAGATGCATTCATCGCCATTTCTGTTGCATCCCTGCCATCCCAATCTCCATGGGGATGGTCAGACAATTTTGTCATTCAAAGATCATAGTTGTCCATTAGGCAGATGACAGGAGATGAGGGCCAATTATTTAATAAAAACATTCTATCATGTTGCTACAATAGGTGCATGCTGTTCCTCTTGAAGAGCATTGTTCCCCACCTCCTCATTATTATTGCTAGTAACTAATGGCTGATTAGAGTGGCACTCTGGGACACCCGGACCAACCAACCCAACCACCCTGTAGCTCAACATTTCAATTCCCCCTCCCACTCCACACATTCTATCATGTTGCTACAATAGGTGCATGCTGTTCCTCTTGAAGAGCATTGTTCTCCACCCCATCATTATTATTGCTAGTAACTAATGGCTGATTAGAGTGGCACTCAGACTTACAGGCTGGTAGTCTATTCTCTCCTTTACCATGGAAGAAAAAATTAGGATACCTTAAAATAAGTGAAATGAATAGTGCCTCTCTAAATGCTCAGTGGGTAGTCTGCCAATTTGGTGTGTACTAGCTTAAGTTGGGCCCCAGTTACCATTGACATTTTGTGCTACAATCATTGACATCACTAAAGAGTAGTCGTGAGAATGTGAACATTAATTGCCAAGACCCCAGGTCTGAGAAGGTAAAGCATTAGTTGGAGAAGTTTTCTGCACCAGGTCATTTATCCAGAAATCCCATTAAAAAAGTTAATGCACTTGTGTACATATCAGGTGAAGACATGACTCGCTGCGGTGCCTTCAGGTGTGAATGTCAGAATAACAATTTAGCTGGCTACTAGAGGGTAACTATTGCAGTAGAACATGAAGTGATTGACTGGAAGAGAAAAGATAAATTGGGTAGAAAAAATACTTAAGGTTTAACGTATGGAGAATTTTTTCTTTTCTATCAATGAATTTCATCACAAGGCTTTGCTTAAGTAGTAAATCTAACTTCTCAACATACCAAACCCTGCATATCAATCTGATTAACAAATCATTGAATCCACACTTAAATTATAGTTATAATGCTAAGGGAGTTTTTACCTAATTTATGAATTGGATCCACCTGGGCACTATCCGGACATAAAATTAATGTCTCTGATTATCTGTCTGTCATCATCCTCAAAGGTGCATTGATTTTACTTCCTCAGGTGAAGGGGACAGCAATTAGCCTTCATTTTAAAAAGGTATCAGAAGTAAGCAGTGAAGTAAAACAATAAGCCAAACTAGTTTTATATCTCGATTGATATGCCTTTACAGTAGAAAAGCTCAGTCTTATGTACATACTTGGTCTTTCTTACATTATTATATAATAAGGGCAATGGACAAGGTAGCATACTAGTAGTTCTACTGAACTAGTGAGGAAGATGAAGTGAGGACTGTGGATGCTGGAAATCAGAATCAGAAAAGTGTGGGGCTAGAAAAGCACAGCTGGTCAGGCAGCATCCGAGGAGCAGGAGAGTCGACATTTTGAGCATAAGCCCTTCATCAGAAAATGTTATTTTTGTGAAGGGTTTACGCTCGAAACATTGACTCCCCTGCTCCTCAGCTGCTGCCTGCTCGGCTGTGCTTTTCCAGCACCACACTTTTTGCAGAACTAGTAACCCAAACAATATAACATCAAATCTTACCACAACAGTTAATATCAATTTAGAAATCTAGATATATTAAAATAAAATCAGGAAAAAAAGTGAACAGAGCTATCAGGTCACTTTAATGCTTCCTGTAGGGCAGGATACTTGCTGTTCTCTGCCTTCATTCTTACATCAATGTGGTTGTCTAGTACCTGCTATCTGAAGTTGAATTAAACTACTAGAGGTTCATGGAGAACATTCATTGTCACCTTCGCGGGTCAACTAGGAATGGGCAATAAATGGTGGTCTTGCCAGCAACAACCATATCCTGAGGAATGACGTTTTCCTTTCATATTGAAATATCAAGTGTTAATCCACAAAGTGCAAATCAAATATTCAAGCAATTATTTTCTAGGGATGTATGTCATTATGACTTTTTAACAAAATTCAGTACCACCATAAATGTTTGGATATGATTAGTAATCCCAGTTGGAGGAATCACATGTTTTTCCAATTTAACCCTAATGAGATTGGAATACATATTTACACTGGTGCCCAAGGAGATTTCAGTGTCTCTCTGGGGGACCAATGAGACCTGCAGAGCTTGACTTAGTTATGTTAATCACATGCTGGAGTAGCTCTGATCATGCATAATTGAGACAGTGGACAGCTAACAGTGGGGTGATGTCAAGCGCAGCTGATATCCCCTTAATGGCATCTGTATTGACAGGTAAAAATCATGTCTGTCAGAGGAATTACTTTGAGGAGCAGACCTGGAGGTTCTACATTTTGGAGTTGTGCCAAAGCAGAGATTTGGCGACTGATTTTCGGACAGTTTGTTTTGTATCAGGTTTATGACACCTATGAGAACTAGTTATTTAGATTAAGCATATCCCTACTGATTATATTTTCCTTCTGTGATCACTCACAAGCTGGTCAAATTTAGCTTCAGAATCAACTTGACTCTCACAAGCATTAAATAAATATTGAGAGCGCCCAGAGTTGACTAGCTGAACTTGAGAACTGTTCCTTTTCCATTCTTTTCTTAAACTACTTTTTAATATTGCATTGTGCCAATCACCTTTCCTTCCCATAATCTATAGTTTTTATAGATTAAAATGCACAGTCAAGTCAATTAATATTTGAGCTGTACACATCCACAGCTAGGCAGACAATTTTTATTGTGCTTATTTTTCTTTGTGCTGTTGTGACTCACTTTTCACAACATGCCACCAAATTCCTTACCAAGATCAATTTACATTTATCATCTTCCTCAAATGTGGCAGAAATGTTGTTTGACGGTAAAAGTTTTTAAAATAGAGATTGAATATATACATTCCTGCTCAATTTTAACTCAGACTTTCAGCAGTATCTATTAATATTTCACACTTAATGGAGCAACAAATCCAAAGACATAAGATAGTAGCATAAATAGATTCAAAATGGCATTGAGATACCGGAGGAGATCTAGGATAAACAGTCAAAACCTATTCCAAAAGATAGATAGATTTTATGTTGTACTATGTTCAGCTGAAGCCTCCAAATCCAGACAGAGTTGGATTTTCATACCTCCAGTTAAAAATACTTGATAAAGTGGAATGACGGGCAGGAGACGTGAAAGTGCTTGTCGTTGCTGGGGCCTACTGGCATTCACATCACTGTCGTCAAAATTAAAGCCTAGCTGCATACCATGACAGGTAGCAGAACTTACGTTGTATTTATTGGACAATTATAACTGAGCACATGGCACAAGAAAGGGAAGCTGGCACTCTGACTTGCTGGCAAGGCCTGGAGGTGATGGAGGATGATTCAGTGGTGAGGAGGGTTGTGCTTTATCCTGTTGACCACTACAAGAAACTATGCACCACACTGAGGTAGCCTGAACGGAGACAGACAATAGCCCAGGTTCTCCTGTGGCCTGGATGAAGCTAGATGCCCAGAGTGCAGGAAAAGGTAAAATGACCTTCTGTACTCTGCAAGTGTAAGTGCCAGCATCTTCTCTTTGCCATGTCGCTCTCAGGACCAGTACTCACGCTAGCTTTGCCACAGCACCTGCCTCTCATGAACTACAACTCTTACCATTGCAGGCATCACATCCACTTTATGATCTAACCCACCTCAGCTGTCCAAACTACAAACTATTCCTGCTCTCAGTCACTGGAAACAACTTATCCTCTATCCTGTTGAAGCATCACTAAAGACTGTTCTTACATCCATTTCCATCACACTTCCAAAGAGCCTAACTGAATGCAGCCAACCCCTTGAACTGGAATATGCCCAGCTCCTTGACTAAACTATTGCCATACATTCTGATGGACCATAGACTCCCTTCACCCCACCAAGGGGTGCTCTCATTTGACTTTCATACATGGCCATTAGCTTGAAGCTTAATTAGCTTACTTGCTGCCTGAACTGCTGGCACTTGCTACAGAAATAACGATGACATGTCACGGTGCAGCACTAGGCTACATCCACGTCCTTGACAGTTCTGTGCTCTCAATCATGAAAAAGTTGCCTGCTTCACTCTCTACACTAAAAGTCAATGTGAGCCACAGAGGCTGGCATCTTACAAGCAAGCACAAAATGAGTGAGGATCCACAAAATGAAGCTCAATGCCA
Organism: Chiloscyllium plagiosum; assembly: GCF_004010195.1. NCBI lineage: Eukaryota > Metazoa > Chordata > Chondrichthyes > Orectolobiformes > Hemiscylliidae > Chiloscyllium > Chiloscyllium plagiosum. The sequence continues at coordinate 56,406,091 of NC_057720.1, forward strand.
CTGTGTTTACATGCACGAGATAAAAATGTATGTCACAAAACATTTGGCAGAACCATGCAAATCATAGGTGTCCCAGAGCTTCAAAGTGAAGTCCTGAGGGGTTGAAGTGTTGAGAGAGTTTGATCAAGAGCAAGTATGATGTGTGAGGCAGGTGGTTTGCTGATGCCAACATTCCTGATGGAGGGCTCTTGCTTATCGGTTGCTGCCCAACGTGTTGTGCATTTCCAGCACCACACTAATGTGGACTCGAATCTCCAGCATCTGCAGTCCTCACTTTCGCCTAATAAGAATCGGCAAACTACAGTCAACACAAAATCACACTGGCTTGGCAAGTCAGGAATTTTAACCACCTAATTTCTCAGGGAGGGAGGGGAGAATTGCAACTGGGTGTATAAATAAATATTATTAAATTAATAAACCGATCCAAGTGCATTTAAATAAAGGCAGTTGCTGATCAATAGCAAGATTCCGAAATTGCCATTCGAAGATGAAAGGGAAACTTTGGATTTTTCTCAATGTTGAGATTCCAATTTACTTTCTCATCATATTTTCCCAACTTTCTCACCATTGTCTGTAGCAGAGCGGAACATTTCGCCACCATATTTTCCCAATTTTGTTGCCACTGCTGAAAGCTAGTCATGTTCACAGTGGTCCCAGGATGTTTAAAACCCAGCTGCACACCACTTCAGATACTGCAAGCCAGGAATGACCATTCACACTGGGGTGAATACCTCCATGTTCAAGACATGACACAGTGGAAAGGAAATCTCACTCCTCTCCTTCCCAGACAGGGATCTCTAGGCCTTGGTGGATGCAGTGTCAGAGGAGAGAGAGAGCTGTCCATTATTCGGATGATCACAACAGGATGCCCCATGCCAGACCACAAGGTTGGACACAAATCACAGCTGGGTCAGTGCTCAGTCCTGGTGTAAGTGCACCATCCAGCTGAGTAATAAGATTAATAACCTCCTGCATGCCACAAATTGCATTCCACCATCTTCTCGGTTACCTCATGTTCATGAGGCCATCACTCACAGTAACCCTGCTACTGCATTCTTCTCACCAGGACTCAGACTACAGTTCTCACTACAATTTCAAGCAGCCTGTCCACTCAAGCTCTCAATCACCTCAAACTACTAACCTTTCCTGTCCTCTGTGCTTCTTACTCACTCACCAGGGATACATCAATACTTCTCCTGATCATGCATCATCAGTTGCTATTGGAATCACTTTGAACATACTCAACCTATCCCTTTATCTCACTGCAGAGCAAAACCCACCCCATTGATTCTGCTCAGCATCCTTACTGACCTACCTATAATCAGCAGGCTGGTTGCAGCTGATCTGCAGGACTATGGCCCAAACCCAGACTGTAAGTACATGGCTTCCTGGTTTCTGGAAGGAACAAGCACCTGTATCACTATAGACAATATCCTGGACTGTAAAATGACCAGCCACTTGACTAGCTGTGGCACTACCCCCTTTGCAGTCCCTCTTCAAATTACACTAAGGACTGTTCCTCTTCAAATTACACTAAGGACTGTTCCCCTTTGGCTTTCACATGTGGCCATTTGCTTGAAGCACATGTCGTGTGTTTGTCACATGAACTGCTAGCATATGCTGCAAGTATAATGTTGGCACGGCACAGAGTCACACTGCAACAAATCCACTCTATGACTGCTCAGTGCTTTCCACAGTAACAAGCTGCCTGCTTCGCCATCTGCGAAAAAGATCCTGTGAGCTAAGAAAGCAATTGAGGCTCACAACTTGTGAATCAGTGATAAAGTCAATGAACGTTCTCTAAGAAAACTAGCCAAGATATGTTTTCTACGCAGATGTATGAAATATGTGTTTATCCCTGCAAGTGAAGCAACTTGCCATAAGATGACAAGTCATCACCCTTAGGATCTATGACAAATGTGCTTTTGTATACTTGTAACAAATATTGAACATACAAGTTGTTGAGCACAGAATCCTGCCTAACTATATTACTGCCAATCGCCACCTTCCTAAACTTTAACTCAACTTAATCTGAGAGAACACTTAAAAAACAATGAGAAAAAAGGCAAAAGCACCAAAGCATCAGGACTTTGCTCTAGCCGCTCTGCCAGTAAAGGTACGAGAGTGGGCGCTGAATATATTCACATGCAAAGATAACCATTCTGTTCAAATTCTAGGTTCTGCACTTCTACGCTGTAACAGTACATCAGTAGCAGCTGCCTTGAGAGGATTGGTTAGCTCAGTTGGCTGGATGGTAGATTTGTGTTGCAGTGACACCAACAGCAAGGGTTCAATTTCCATACTGACTTTACCATGAAGGACTCTCCTCCCCTCACCTGAGGCATGGCGACCCTCAGGTTAAACCAACACCAGTTGCCTCTCTCTCAGTCTCGAATGAGAGATCAGTCCTCTGGTCTGGTAAGATTATGGCAACATTACATTTCACCAAACACTGCAGAGAAATTTGAATATTTTAATGCCATCATTAGGTCTCACATAAACACTCACAATCCCTCACACTGTCCAGATACATTGGATATAGCAGGCTTAGCATTAGCAATGTACAATGTGGACCTCAAGTATCCCCACCTAGTGGTGATTCAAAGTGATGGGGAGCTGCTTTCCCAATGTCAGTCCTGTCTATACAGACAATGATGAGATAACAAAACATCGAAACATGGCAAATATAAACAAGCACTCATTTCTAAAATTACACAATCAACTTTGAATAAAAATGTTGACAAGGACAATATAATAGATTTGTCAGATTAATTAAAAAAAAAACTTTTCAGACAATTTTGGCCAAGGTGCTACATGGCATGTATGTGAAGTCAGAGGTGTGGGCAGAACAATAGTTTGAAATATAACCAGTGTGCAAGAGTTTAAGGATTTTTTTTCAGGTATTCTCAACTTTATCTCACCCCACCCACAGGAGTTCAGAAGCAAACTCGACAGGATGTGTGTTAGGGTTCCCAGCAGAGAGGTTGCCCTGGTAACCTTGGGAGCAGGAGGAGGCCCTTAAGTGGGCCTAATTATCCATGAACCATCCTACAATGGTGGGAATGAGGATACAAGCAGAATACCGATGAGATCCTCATCCTGCACCCACTAACACTCTCTTGTTAGGACATAGGCATTTCTGGCTTGCAGCATTTGTTGCCCATCCCAAATTGCCCAGTGGGCAGTTAAGAGTCAACCATGTTATAGAGAGTCTGGAGTTACATGTAGGCTAGACCAGGTAAGGATGACAGATTGCTTTCCCTGAAGGACATTAGTGAATCAGATGGGTTCTTCTGACAATTTGGTGGTCATCATCCAACCATTAATTCCAGATATTTTATGGTTCAAATTCCACCATCTGCCAAAGCAGGATTTGAACCCAGATCCCTAGAATATGAGCTGAGCTTGAATTAACAGTATAGTGATAATGCCACTAAGCCACTACCTCTTGTCTCTATAAAGAAACTTCATGGAAGCGTTCCATCACAGTACCCTTCCTTTGGAGTTTGTTGCAGTCCCAGCAGCGGCCAACATTCCCAGTGGCAATGCTGCGATCAAAGTGCTGCTGTCCATTTGTTCGGACATCAGTTCTCAAAGACAGCGCTTCCTCCCTGACGGGATTAAAAGGCAATGGCCTCAAAAGTTGTCAAATGACAGTAGCGCGATCAAACAAAGGGGAGCTCAAAGTGAACTATTGAAATCAGGGTGTGGGAGACTCTCCCCCCATCCCCCAAGAAAAATCTAGCACAAGTAGTATGAAAATAGGCAGACAATTGGGTTTTTACATACTGGCTTTGTGGATGATAAACAGCAGCACAAATTGATTGGGTCGATAAGTCCATTTCAGTTTTGTAACTTTTAATAAATCAGTGCTCAGAGGCTTGGAAGATAAATAACAATTTGAATTTAACACAACTTTAGCATTGGGATATCCCAAGGTTCATCACAGGAGCATTAAAAGTCATTACCAAACTAATGGTGCAGCTTTCAGGGAGTTAGGAAGAAGAAAATTATAAAGAAGGACCCAGACAGCAGTTATCTCAGAATTATTCCCAATGCCACGTGCCAGTGAGCATAAGAACAGGAGGATTGATCAGTTGAACACATGACGAGAGAACCAGTGTTGGAGAGAGGGAACCAGATGACTGAGGAATTGGGACCAGTTCTGGGACAGGTTGGACCTGTGCAAACTGCATGGGTTGTACTTTAATTAGGTTGAGACAGATATCGCTGGAGGTAGATTTACTACCACTCTTTTGGTGGGTTTATGATGGGAATGGGAACCTTCCCAAATTGGAAGAAAATAAAGTTGGTAACTTTAGAATGGTAGGGAGACTAGTGGATAGGAGAAACAAAGCTTAACATTGAGTATGCTTTGAAAGTAGAATGATATCAAAAAGGCAAAATTAAGGATAGTCTACTTGAATGCACACATCATTCATAACAAAGTACATAATCCAAAAGGTAAGAAAGAGATACATGGATAGGATTTAATTGTCATCACAGTAACATGGCTGCACTGTGACCAGGACTGGGAACAGAGTATTCAAGCATATTCAACAAGGGGGGAGGAGGGGAAGGGAATTGTACTGACAATAATGGTTGGGTTCAGTGCATTAGTAAGGGAGCTTCTCGGATTAGAGGAACAATGCATGGAGTCTGTTCAGATAGAACTCAGGATCATCCACACAAGTTGGTTGTAGTTATATCTAAGACATCAAATAATACTGGTAAGACATGGTATTGATCAGGAGATAAGAGAAGCATGTAGCTTGGGCAACACACTTATGAGTGACTTAAATCTACTATAGTGGGTTGACCACAAGCTGTGGAGGACATGTTGCTGGAATGTGCTAATGATGGGTGTTTTAGAGCAGTATGTTAAGGCAACTGGAGGGCATATTAATGCAGATCTATTATTACGTGATAAAAAAGGGCTAATTAATAAAATTCATTGTGATCACTCATCGCTAAATGTTCTTTCACAATAAAACAGAATTTTACATTATGTTTGAAAGTGAAGTAGGTCATTCTGAAGTGAACATGGTAAATATGAATAAAGGAAATTGCAATGGCATGAGGCATAAATTGGCTGAGGTTGGTTAAGAAATTATATTAAAAGGCATGACAATACACATTCAATTGATAGCTTTTAGAAAGCTCTATGACATGGCTTACAATAACTATACATTCCTTTCAAGGTATAAAAAAATTCAAAAAAGGTCAATGAATCATCAGCCAGGAGCCCAGTTACAAGTGGAGTTCCGCAGGGATCAGTTCTGGGTCCTCTGCTGTTTGTAATTTTTATTAATGACTTGGAAGAGGGAGTCGAAGGGTGGGTCAGTAAATTTGCAGACGATACAAAGATTGGTGGAGTTGTGGATAGTGAAGAGGGCTGTTGTCGGCTGCAAAGGGACTGAGATATGATGCAGAGCTGGGCTGAGGAGTGGCAAGATGGAGTTCACCCCGTCAAGTGTGAGGTTGTCCATTTTGGAAAGACAAATAAGAATGCGGAATACAAGGTTAACGGTAGGGTTCTTAGT
>NC_057720.1:56414740-56435393 GCF_004010195.1 Chiloscyllium plagiosum
ATCTATCCTGTCTATACCTGACATATGCTTCCTTCTTTTTCTTAAACAAATCCTCAATTTCTTTAGTCATCCAGCATTCCCTGTACCTACCAACCTTCCTTTTCACCCTGACAGGAATATACTTTCTCTGGATTCTCGTTATTTCATTTCTGAGGCTTCCCTTTACCTGCGAACATCTGCCTCCAATCAGCTTTCGAAAGTTCTTGCCTAATACTGTCAAAATTGGCCTTTCTCCAGTTTAGAACTTCAACTTTTAGATCTGGTCTATCCTTTTCCATTACGATTTTAAAACGAATAGAATTATGGTCGTTAGCCCCAAAGTGCTCCCCCACTGACACCTCAGTCACCTGCCCTGCCTTATTTCCCAAAAGTAGTGCAAAACTTGACTTTTCTCTAGTAGGTACATCCACATACTGAATCAGAAAATTGTCTTGTACACACTTAAATTCCTCTCCATCTAAACCTTTAACACTATGGCAGTCCCAGTCGATGTTTGGAAAGTAAAATCCCCGACCATAATCACCCTATTATTCTTACAGATAGCTAAGATCTCCTTACGAGTTTGTTTCTCGATTTCCCTCCGACTATTAGGGGGTCTATAATACATTCCCAATAAGGTGATCATCCCTTTCTTATTTCTCAGTTCCACCCAAATAACTTCCCTGGATGAATTTCCAGGAATATCCTCCCTCAGCATAGCTGTAACGCTATCCCTTATCAAAAACGCCACTCCCCCTCCTATCTTGCCTCCCTTTCTATCCTTCCTGTAGCATTTGTATCCTCGAACATTAAGCTGCCAGTCCTGCCCATCCCTGAGCCATGTTTCCGTAATTGCTATGATATCCCAGTCCCATGTTCCTAACCATAGGAGGTGGCTACAGAAATAGTTGATGCATTGGTGAATATCTTAAATAAATAAAAAAAAGAGATGCTGGAATGACTCCTGTAGATTGAAAGACGGTAAGATTCACCTCATGATTTAAGAAGGGAGGGTGAGAGAAAATAAAGAACCACAGACCTGTTCCCCTTACATCACTGAAAGGGAAAATACAACAATTTATTATAAAGAATGAGACAAATAGACTAAGAGAAAGTGAGGACTGCGGATCTAGAGATCAAAACCGAAGAGTGTGGTGCTGGAAAAGCACAGCCAGTCAGGAAGCATCTGAGGACCAGGAGAGTCGATGTTTCTAACATAAGCTCTTCAACAAGGATGCGTGGAAGGATTCAAAGGATTCATCAGACTTTCCTGATGAAGAGCTAATGCTCAAAATATTGACTCTCCTGCTCCCTGAATGCAGCCTGACCAGCTGTGCTTTTCCAGCACCACACTCTGACTCAGACACAAATAGACACCTGGTTGATAATGATCTGATTGGGCATAATCAGCATGAATTTGTGCATGGGAATCAATGCTTGACAAACCTAAATGACAATTGTGTAGTAAGGAAAATGTAAAGCTCCATCAGGAGGATTTAGACAGGCTTAACTGCATGGACAAGAACGTGACAGATGGAGTAGAATGTAGAAAAATGTGACCTTATCTACTTTTGCAGGAAAAACAGATGGGCAGAGTATTTCCTAAATGGTAAGAGAGTTTGGAAAGTATAAGTGCTCAAAGGCTCCTTAGGTGTGCTTGTCACAAAGTCACTGAGGCTAATATGCAGGTGCAACTACGGAATATTGGCCTTCCATGCAAAAGGATTTGTGAATAGGAGTACTGAAGTTTGGTTAGACCACACCTGGTCTCCTTATCTCAAGAAGGACTTATTGCCAGAGAGGGAGTGCAAAAAAAAAAGGTTTACAAGATTTTGTTCTGGGGTAGCAGAACTCTCCTATGAAAAGATATTGGGCAAACTGAGTATATATTTTGCAGCACTTAGAAAAATTATTTCATTGAAACGTACAAAATACTTAAAAGGGATAGACAGGTAAATGCAAGCTGTTTATCCCCCTGTCCAGGGAGTCTAGAACCAGGGAGCACACTTTAGAAATAAGGGGAAAAAAAAAAAAGAGTGCCACGTATGTCTGAGATGAGGAGTCAGTTTCATCACAGGGTTGTGACTTTTGGAATTCGTCACAGTCAGCTATGAAAGTTCAGTCTTTCATTATTTTTAAGATAGAGATTGACAGATTTCTGACTTACCAGTGATTACAGGAATATGGGAATGGGGTGAGTAAAGGCATTGAAATGTTCAATCAGACATTATTCTATTGTTTCATTGGGTAGGCTAGACAGTCTGAATTGCCTATTCCTCTTCTTATATTCCTATTAGAAGAGGTCAATAAAGCTTGATCAAATAGTGGATTTTAAAAAGTAGCATCATAGAGGAGGAGAAAGTGGAGGAGACTTTTAGGTTCAAATTCCAGGAAAGGCCACCACTACTAGGACTTAGAAAATTAGAGATATGTCAACCTAAGTATTAGAGATGACAAAAAATTGCAGGGCACGAAGAAGGTTACGAAAAGGGTGAGAAAGTTGAGGCTATGGAAGGAATTAAAAATTCCTATGAGAATCTTAAATTTAACGCTCACAAAACTACATAGACATTCGCTCCATTTTGTCGATGGTTGCCCATTTACTGTCTGTTGCACACTATTTGGCATGAAAAGGCCTACAGGGCTAGCAGTCATTTGTACTCTCTGCAGGTTAAAAAAAAAATTGGAGTTTTCTCCAACAACATTGTGTAACATAAGTCTATTTAAGGTTTCCTTTGTTGGCTTTGAAGCTTTTCAGATAGTATGGTTTAAGTTTGTTAACCTAAGTTATATAATAGCTCAATGATTCCTAACATCATCTCTAACTTTTCATTAAAATATTATAGAAACATCTTTGATAAATTTTCCCCAGAATATTTTGTGCCATAACATTTGGTCTGAATGAAAAAAATGGAATCAAATATAATATTCTGCTTTCCAAGTTCAGTGTGTCTTAAGATGTTTATAGAGACTTGTTTCAGCTCATTAATTTCTCCTTCCTTTTCACTAAAAGGAAATAAGTTGAGTCTGAAGGTGTCAGTTGTACATGATTCTGAAACAGTTAATATTGAAATATGTCATAAACACTACCATATGGACTTGGAGGCAGAATAGCTTAGAATGTCGAAGGAATGAGACCTGACATCTGCTCTTTCCCAAATCTCCATGATAAATATCTATCACGTCAGGTTAACCTTTAAACTATTTGCTAAGAGGCTAATACACCCAGGGAGGAGGATGAAATCGAATCAACTCCCCTCTCTCCATCATTCACAACATTTTCTTCATTTTTAGCATGCAGCCAATTAAAGTGTAGTTCACTAGAAAATGAAACAGTCAATTGTCAAAATTTTCCTGAGTGCGTGATATCTTGTATTGTATATTACACATTTTACCAGAAACAAGCTGGAAAATGGAAGCTGCAGAGAAAGAACTTTTTGTTTTATACCTTGAATTAAAAAGTAGAATGGTGTGGCATGTGATTATTTGTTACACAAGAGCATGTAATCTTTTTTGCTGGAACTAGACTTGATACTTCACTAAGACAATCCTGAACCAGGTGTTTTTGGTTTGGGAAAGAAACTGCTTTGCAACAGCTTTTGGATTAGTTTCAACTAGCAGTTTGTCACAGAACAAGAGAAGCCTGAGCAGTCAGATGTTAGACCTCCAAAAGCCAGGAAGCAAGCCAGATTATTCTCCCTTTCTCACTGAATGGGAAAAAAAAACACCGAAACAATGCTTGTATGTGTAGATAAGTTGAAAGAGATAGAGATAGAGATAGATAGATAGATACAGAGAAAGACAGATAGATAGACAGAAGGAAAAAACAACTGTTGAAGTAGGATTCACTATGTATTTTGGAGTCAAGTTCCATTGTCTTTCCAAGCTAGTTAATAAACTGAGAAGCCTTTCATCTCCCAATATGTGAGATATCATACACGTGAATTGAAAAGATGTGAAAGTGTCCACACTGACTCAACTGGCTAGTTTCAGTGCTCATAATAATGAAAATGATATTTTCAAATACATCATTTACTCTATAAAAAGAAAGTGACGCAAAGCTTGCCTCAATTTGTGGTCAGATTACTATTGCATCCATTTTAGGCCCTTTGTTTCTTATTTTTAAGTACCATTGTTATACCTGACACCACTCATGGATAAAAATCAGATAAGTGAAGTTAAAATTCAACTGTTCATATTTACCACGATTGAAACAATACAATAAATCAATTCCTGTTAATTACAAGTGAATTTTCTAGATTGGCCATGAAGTAGTTTCTTGTACTACACCTAGGCCTAGCAGGCCCTGTAACTTCCTACACTTGTAGAGAATGGTGGCAGCCGCCTTCATCAGGATCATTAGCTCAGACTATGTAGTGAGCTGGCCTATACCCACAACAGTGTGCTCAACTAACATTGGACTAAAGTTGCAGTTTGCATGCATTTCTCTGATGATATTTCTCTCTCCCCCCATCATTGACATCTCTACATTCAGAAGCAAGCAACTGAGAAAAGAGAGCAAGAGGATACAAGATGACTGCAAAACCCATTTAGTGGTTGCAAGCCAGTGAACAATTCCACACTGGTATGGGAAAACATGCAAAATATTATTTCAAACACATCATCAAGACTGTAACACAGACTCATGAATGGTAGCATCTAAGGATTAAATTACAAGGAGCAATTAAATAAGATAGGCTTCTAATCCTGTATTCCTAGAATAGATGTTTAAAAGGGGGATTCAATTGAGATTTTTAGGATTTCAACATCAGTATTGATTAGAAAAAAGACAACCTTGGCAATTTAGGAAAAAAGTCACTACAAGCAAACCATGGTGGAAGTGGATGGTAGAGCTATTAAGAGTTAACTTAGAGAGGATGTATTAGTAGGATTCATGGATAAAAATACAAACACAGGTGAGACGTGTCCTAGGCTATTGAGAGAAGTAAAAGGAGATATTAGAGGCTCTGGCAGTATATCCAGGACTGTCACAGGCCACAAGTGAGGTGCCAAAGGACTGAAGGACTCAAATTAATAATAGGACAATATTAAAATGGGAAACAGGGAGAGACCTGAAAATTACAGGGCAGTCAGTCGAACATTGGTGGTGAGACAGCTAACAGAACGAATTCTGAGGGACAGAATATATTTACACTTGGAGACACACAGATTAATCAGTGATAACCAGCGTGGATAGCTCAGGAAAGATTATGTTTGACAGAATTTAACTGAATGTTTTCAGGAAGTAACAGACTGCTGATGAGGATAATGCATTTGATATCATTAACAGCACCGTCAAGGACGGTCAAGACAGTAAAAACCCATGGGATCCAAGGTAAAGTAGTATGTTGGATTCAAAAATTTACTGAGAGGCAGGAAGCAGAGGCGATGATATACAGATGTTTCTTGATTGGAAATCTGTTTTAAGTGGGGTTCCATGGGGCTTGATGCTGGTGTGTTTGGTTTTTGTGGTGTATGGACTTAAATGTAGGAAGTATGGTCAAGAAGCTTGTGGATGATAGAAAAATTAGTAGAGAGGTAGATAGTGAGGATAGCTGTAAGAATATCAATGGACTGGTCAAGTGGGCAGAGCAATAGCAAATTGAATTCAAGCCAGAAAAATGTGAGGTAGTGCACTTGGAGAGGGCTAACATGATAAAAGATTATGTCATAATTGATAGGACTCTGGAAGGTACTGGCAATTGAAGGGATCTCAGTGAACATTACTGCATATGTCTGAAGGTAGCAAGGCAGGTATATACATAAGGTGGTGTTAAGGCTGCATGTGAAATACTTGACTATTTAGCTAAGGCATAGAAAAAAAAAAGAGCACAGCGATTATGCTCCAACTGTATAAAATACTATCTAGGCCACAATTATTACTGGATGCAGGCCTGGTCACCACATTACAAAGAGGAACATGATTATATTAGAGAGGATGCAGAGGAGATTTACAGGATTCTGTCTGAACAGGAGGGTCTGAGCTCTGAGAAATGTTTGGCTGTTTTCATGGAGCAGTTTAAACTAAGAGGGGAATGATAGAAGTGTATAATCATCCTGGACCAGCTAAGGTTACCATGGATGTCCCACCTTCTCAACCTCACCTCTCGCTTGAGACATGACGACTCTTAGGTTAAACCATCACCAGTCCTTTCTCTCAGAGAGCAGCTCTTTAGTCTGCTAGGTTTATGGAAACTTTACCAATAAAGGGTATGAAGGTCACAGATAGGTTGGTCAGGAAAACTTTTTCCAGTAGTAGATTAATAACCAGGGGTCTATATTTAAAACAAGAGTTTGAAAGGTAGGGAGAAGTTGAAATGGAATTCTTTTCACCCAGAGGGTGGTGACAGTCTGGAACTCACTATTTGAAAGGGTGCTTGAGTCAGACACACTTCAAAACTTTTAAGTAGTATTTATATATTCAATTGTGTTGTCATAGTCTCCAGGATTATGGGCCAAGAGCTGGAATATTGATTTGTATGCTCAGATCTTCGTTGGCCACGATGGACCAAATAGCCTCCTTTTTCGGGATAAACACCTTGGAGTTTAATGAGTCCAAATGTGACACCCTTCTGTTTGAAAACTAATAGATGCTAGCCCAAGAAACAATTCAACATGAGGGGCAACTATCAGTGTTAAAGAGAAGAAGAAGAAAACATTGTTCATCGAGAAAAGGAGTGGTATTTAAACATCTTTAATAGGAGTTTTATACATAAATCTGAAATCACTGAGCATTGTTAATAAATCAGTAAAACATTATTTTGTTATTATTTTAGGAACATTTGATTTAAATGAGAATTTACAATTGAATTAATTGATATAATCATTACTTTATCAGATATTGTGCCTGTTATAAATGCTGTAAGAATAAAATTTTGAAGTTCACTGAGGTACTAGTAACCTAATGGAAGTTGACAGCTTTGGACAATGGATGTAATACGAAATGAAATTCAATAGTTTTAAAGAGTTGATTTACTCTCCTACATTACTGATCAGCTAGTGAAGGAAAAAAGTTAGTTACATGTTTTGCCTAGCTCTTGAAAAAGATTGTGTATTTGAAAAGTACTAGAATCTTTCAGGTGCACCAAATATATACAGTACCTTTAATCAAGCTATGGCCTGTACCACTTAGATTGGCCTAAAAGTGGTATAAAAATTAATTGTTTTGACTGTACAATAGTTCAACTTGGAGAAACAATGACTTTGACTTCATACCTCAGAGCAAGCTACGCTACTTTCAAACATCAGAAAAAACTTTTACAAAATTAATTTAACTCACTCCAAAACCTTAAAATGTCTGTACAAATCATATAGCACAAAAAGGAGGATATTAGTCACATAGGACCTAAACTATTAGTCTTACATTTCTATTAACTAAGTATTGGAATGAAAAATATGGGATAGGTTTATAAATGATCTAAATAGGGATGTGGATATACAATGCCACTTACAACCCTTCAAGTGCTTTTCTATCAACTTTTTTTTTACAGAATGAGGTTATCTGGCTCTGATTGAAATAAAGTCTTCAACTAACTTTAAATTGCATATTTACAAATTTTGATATGTTCTAGTTGTTAATAGAGGATAATGCTAGAGTTCTTTTTAATTAAACTAATTTTTCTACCAAAGTGTAAAATCATTTTTCAACCCATTCATGTTTCCTTTTTATTAGCTTAGTTAGAAATTTGTAAATATGATCTTGCATCAGTTAATTTCTCTAAAAATGGAAGTTAAAGAATTTAACATTTCTTTGCATTACACAAAAGAGCAGATTGGAGTAGAAGCTGCATCTGAGTCCATTTCACTTTCGTTATATCTGAAATCAAGTTATAGTACATTCTGACCACAACTCGTGGCTGAAGTAATGATTAATCTCCTGTTTAAATCTATTATCATTCCATATCATAGTCTCGGTCAATACCCTTCTCTTGCTATTCCTCAAATACAGCTTAAAGCTTACATTACTTAGTGTGGTATTTGGTACCCACCCATCCTCACTGAACCACAAAGAAGTGGACACCATGCAGCATGGTTTCTGAAAATATTCCTGAACACAAGGTGCTAAATTTAAACCACAAGGAGGTTCAGAAAATTGCTGTTTTTGGTTAGTTCGCTATGGCAATACACACAAAAAAAAAGTCAAAGTCAAATTGTGCTTGGTTGCTTAAATAATAATCTAAATGGTTACATCACTCATTTCAAATTAACATGCAGTCCTGGTCCAATAGTTTATGTTGACAAAAAAATCCCCATGATTTCAGCCATTTTGGTTAAACAAAATATTGTTGATGTTGAAATTATTGTTTTCCATGCAAATAACATGAAATACTCTCACACAAGCCTTACAGTCTCAACGTAAAATATAGAAGCATTTTTGCACTTAAGTATGACCAAATTAACTGCTTATGCTCTTTCCAATTTACTGTAATACAGATTTGAATTTGGGTGTACTTTCCCTCTTTGTTTAAACTAGAATTTCAGTTTGAATGGAAAATTGTCTAACAAATTAAAAATTATGCAAAAAAATTGTATTTGTTCCTGTGAAACAATACAGCCTAAAATATTTAAGAAATGGCAATGCTTAAGCAGGCTCATTAAACTCTTTGATAGGTAAGAAATATGTTGTTCATGACCCAGTACAAAAAATCTGAGGCAGGCACTGAGCCCTTCAAGGACCCACAAGGGTCATTTGATTTTAGCTGCTACCTAGAACACAATAGAAATACAGGCATGGACAAAAAAAAATTTAAAAATGTGTGAACACTCAATTTCTCAACCGCTGATATGAACTAAAATCCTAGACTTATTTGTATGGCCAGGCATTTCAGTGCGAAGGCATAAAATATTATATAAGAGGTAGATTCTTACCTTCCATCATGGTGGCAGAATTGCATTCCTCAATCTCCAAAGGTCCTGAAAGACACAGGAAAGCAGGGGCCAGTTATCACATATGAATTCAGTAGGAACGATGATGAGTATCAACTCCTAGCTATCACAGACACCAGTGCAGGGTTGAAATCCTGTGCTTATAGGCCATGAATGCTATCGTTGCTGTCAGCTACCAAATCACAGAATGATGCTGATAAAGAGACTGGAAGAGAAAGCTTGCTGAGCTCAACACAAGTGCTATGTTCAGCCAATCCTTTTTGCTTCATACCTAATCACATGGTTTCCATCTCCTGACACAACACCCCTTGGGAACACAGGAAAAAGCCACCTCCCCACCTTCCTCTGGTTTGTATACACACAAAACCAATCTTCATACCTTGTGACGCACTTCCCCGCTTTATAATCCTACTCGGGTAGCCAGATAGATAAGATTCATTATCAGCACTGTCAGATTAATGCAGAAGCTTCTGCTATCAGCCATCAACTATTGAGCATCCAAAAAAAGCCCTTATAGGAATGTAGCATTACCGCAGCTGAACAGCAGTAATTGAGCTACTGCTTTGTTCTTGCGTTAATCGGCGCAGATAATGCATGAGTCCTTTTGTCAAAAGGCTGTTGCACGTTGCTGCCTGTTTTCTCTCTCTCTTTCTGTGCCATTGAATAGAAATCAATCCCACTGACGTCACATCATAAACAATTATCCCCAGAAGGATGATAGAGAAAAAAATCCTCCCAGGCTCCTTCTCGAGAATCTTGGAAATAATGTGCCGTGAAGGAAGCTGCTGTCAAAGGGCAAAAGAATCAGCATAAAGACAAGAAACGCTGTGAATCTATGTGGGAAAATGAATTTCATTCAGACTAGCAGAACACAGTGGGAAACTCTGAATTAATTAAACAGGGTATGCATGAATGTTCATGAAGGGAGGATATTGGCAGCTGACTGACACAGATGTCACCTAACGGCTAAACACAGACAAATCTTTTGGAGCCTCTACCCTACTACTCTCCATAATATCCTAATAACACAGTTTATATTACTTCCTGAGCATCTCTGAAATCTGACCATTTTAAGCTTTTTTTTCAAAAATGTTTTTTCAATTGATGAAAACTTGGAGGTTTCAAGTTTGTGCACATGCAGATGAAGCAGTATAATCTTCAACTATAGTTAAACATAAATACTAATCTATTACTTGAATCAATAGTACTCAAAGAAAGGTAGGTCCAGCCTATCTTCCCTTCACCTGATTTTCTCAGCAGATGAATATTCTGTATGGGTCTGAATCTCCATTGATGAGCTGATTGTGCCATGCATCTGTTTTTTTAAATGTTCATTTGTAGGATGTATGTATGTATCACTGCATGGGTCAAATTTATTGGCTGTTCCATAATTTCTCTTGAGAAGGTAGTGGTGTGCCTTTTTTTGAACCATTACAATATATCTGGCTGAGATAAACACCTGTACCATTAGGAACACAGTTCCAGGTTTTTGAAACAATGACAGTGAAGGAACAGAGCTCTTTTTCTCGTTCATGGCATGTGGGTGTTGCTGGCAGGGCCAGCACACCTCATTGTCGTTGAGAAAGTGGTGGTGAAGTGCCTTTTTGAACCTTTGCAATCTATATGCTATTAGTCGACCCACAATGCTGTCATGGAGGTAGTTCCAGCATTTTGACCCAGCAATAGTGAAGGAATGGTGATATATCTCAGGATCATGAGTGGCTTGAAAGGCAACATGCGGGTGGTAGTGTTCCCATATAACTTCTAGATGGAAGTGGTTGTAGGTTTGGAAGATGCTTTTAAAGAGTCTTGGTGAAATTCTGCATTGCATCTTTTCGATGGTTGCTATTGAGGGACTATGGTGAAGGGAGTGAGTGCTTTTGGATGTGATGTCAATCAAGCAGACTGCTTTGTTCTGGATGGTGTCAAGCTTCTTGAGTATTGTTGGAGTTGCACCCATCCATGCAAGTGAGGAGTATTCCATCACATTCCTGAATTGTTCCTTGTGGATGGTAGACATCTCTGGGGAGTCAGGAGGTGAGTTATGAGCTGCATGATTCTCAGCCTCAACTTGCTGCTGTAGCCACAGAATTTAGATGGTTAGTCCAGTTTAGTTTCTGGTTAATTTTAAACTCCTAAAAATTGCTGGTTGACAGATTCAGTAATAGTAATGTTTTTGAATGTCAAGGATCTTCCTCGTTTTTTGGAGATGGTCATTGCCTGGCACTTGTTGGATGTGAATTTGACTTGTCACTTGTCAGCCAGTCAGGATGCTGTGTGGCTTGGAGTGGAATATGCAGCTAATATTGCTCCCATTCATCTGTTGTTCTTGTCCTCTAGGTGGTCAAGGTCATGGGTTTGGAAACTGTCAGCTGCAGTGCAGCTTGTCGATCGGACACACTGTTACTTCCATGCGTTTGTGATGGAAGGCTAAGTACTTTAGTTGATAGATGGAATGCTAATCAAGCAACCTCATTGCTTGGATGTTGTTGAGCTCCTGGACTGTCCTAGGTGCTGTATGGAGTGTGTTTCATCGCACTCTTGACTTCTGCTAATAGATTAGATTCTCTACAGTGTGGAAACAGGTCCTTTGGGGCCAGTCCACACCGACCCTCGGAAGAGTAACCCACCCAGACCCATTTCCCTCTGATTAGTGCACCTAACACTATGGGCAATTTAGCATGGCCAATTCACACTGCATGGAGAATGTCACCCAAGGCTGGAATTGAACCTGGGACCCTGGTTAACCACTGAGCCACCATGCCACCCACATGAAAGGCATTTGGGAAGTTGAGTAACTTGTTACGGAATTTGAATTGGAAGTGATAGCCAATCAGTGTTTCTAATTTTCTGCAATGTTTCCGAACGTGGCTTAATATGGGATAAAGTGACGTACTAAATTTTCTTTTAAATCACAAATAAGCTAAATGCTTTAACCTTTAAAAGTCAAGATGATGTTGTTAAATTACGTTTTTACTTATGATATATTTCTGTTCAGAAGCAATTATAACGCAATGTAAATTTTCCAGCTTTCCCTAATTCCCTTGTTAATAATTTTTGATGTTTCTCATTTTGCATTGGTAACTACAATGGGTTAAATTTTCCCCTCCTCAATGAGTTGTCAGTAATGTGGAGAAAGATGGTAAAGCATGGTGAGACTAGGAAAGTCAGATTCTCAATGTTGAGAAACATTTTTCTGCTCTGAGACCACCACCTCAGCCATCCAGGACCTTATTTTTCAGTGTGTTTCTGCCAAGTCACTTTGCATGCAGTGATACACATGAATATCATGTACCTACACAGGTTGTATGTTACAGCTCATAGCTTGCTTTCTTAGCATTCACTTAGAGATTGGCAATCTCTGTCTACTTCACATTGCTTTCTTAGTACACACTCACTGACTTCAGTGTTAACTTTATAGCCTGTCAGCCTCTGTTTATCTCACATTGCTTTCGTAATGTGTAAAGTCCTTAGTGTTCCATTTCAGGCTGCAAACCTCTGTCGCTTGCATTACTTTTTAGTGCAGAGAAAAAGGCAAGTAGTTTGTCACAGTGGAGAGGACTGCACAGTCACGTGGGTGAACATATTATTGTGTAGAGCTATGCTTGTCAACATCACACCTGCAGTACGTCTCAGCAACACACTGCATTTTTCAATAGCAATAGCTGTGTGTGAAAGTCAAAGCAAATGAGTCCTTAATGGAGTGAAGGGAGACTACAGTCAATCAGTCAGGGGTTACTGCCATGGTCAGTCAAGGTTTCATTTCATTATAATATAAGCTACACTGAAGTTGGCCATGGTTGGTCTGATGCTTGACCCTACCAGAGTCTGGGGAGCTGCATTGTTATATTCCAGAGATTTCAGGCACTTTCACACCCTATGATCCTCCATGCATCTCACACCCACAAAGCCCGGAGCTTTTGCATCATCAGTCACTACATGCCTGTCACACTGACACTTCCACAGCAACAGAGCTTATTGACTGCAAGACCAACACAGGGAAGCAGCAGGGAGTTAGTTCAGGAAAGGGGAAGATGCCAGACCAAACTCAAAAACTCTGAGCGAGAAATTTACAGTCTTCAGTGACCAAGAGGATCAGGCAGCACAAGGTCCAGGAGGTAGGCAGCCATTCCAGATGGACATCAAGCAAGGGGCAACTTACACATTTTTTATGTTTTTAAACATTATTTTCTTGATAAAACAAACTTAAAATACATCCAAAAGAAAAGTAAAGGAATCTTCAAGCTCCATAAAAAAGAAATCCTATGCATATTTCAAAAAAGAATGCCTTTTCGAGATCATTGATACTGAAGTGCCAACTTCAGCACACAAACAGAATTGCTGAGATTTACACTTACCTGTGAAACTGACAACATCCTGTGCATTATTTGCTCTAAAGCAAACACTGGAAGTGTTTTCAACTCTGGAAAAGGTTGTGCAATTGCAAATTGGACTACCAAAGGCTGCACTTGAGTTCCTGGTGAAACTACAAAAGCAACATAAAATGAGATAGCAAGAACAGCAGCCTCCAGAGAGAGAAATAACAGGTGGAAAACCACCAAGGAGGTGTAACAGAACAATGAGACCCTGGATTGATAACCCTCACTGCCAATTTTCAACAATTGTCTGAAAGTCAATGCTGGAGCTGGTTAAGAATAATTCAGACCATCATCACTGAACTCTGTAATCTCCTGGAGAAGGACTCATGCTCAGAGGGACTGGGTGTCCATCCCATCCTATCCCAGTGGTTGTCAAGGTCACAGCTGTCTTTAAATTTTATGCCTGCAGCTTTTTACAAGGAGCAGCATGGGAACTGTGTGGCATCTCCCAAACCTCGACCCACAAGTGCATCCAGGGATTAAACAAGCCATCTCCTCTACAGCATGGCTCTAACTACCCTTCCATGGTGATGAGGAGAGTCATGCATCCTGGAAAGCATTATTTTTGATTATTCAGGCTTCCCCTAGGTGTAGGAAGTTTTACTCCCAAATTGGACTGTATCTGATTCTCAAAAAACTAAAGATGTCATTCGCATGAACTAAAGTGCTCTCAAGTCCTTATACAATATTTTTGTATTAATATATTCCAAACATAACATTACCACATTGGCAAGCAAAGTTATGAGCTGAGCTCTAACTGAATGAGATGTTCTCTCCCAAAACTCTAGTGAAATATTTAGCGAGTAAGTTAATTAAAATAGAGCTATATATGGTAATATGCCTTACAGCAGGAACTGTGCATCTTCCTCTTTCTTGACCCAATTTAACCTTTTTAGATCTTCACCAACTTAGACTTTTGTTATTCAACTTGTATAACTTGGACCACCAGATATAACACAGTGTAAATTAGGTGAATTATTCAAGGCTGCCACTTGCTTCATTCTTTTCAAATTAATTCAGTATAGAAAATGAAGCTCATCAACTAGATTCCTATTACAAGGAATGGTATTACCGTTAAGTACATCTTCGCTGGTTTGCATTTCAGACACCAGTATTACAATACATTGTGTTACCCTTAGCTTTTTATACCAAACCCATTTTGCACACCATTTCTCAATAACTGCAATTCAGTAACCACTGCAATTTATTACATGCACTCTAAACATTGCTAAAAAAAAATAGGTGAAACTTTTTGACTTGCATCATCAGAAGTAGGATGCATGAAACAAACTTGAACTCAGGGACACCATTTCCTACAGCATGAGAAGAGGATGCTGACTGAGAGGGCCATCACTGCCATGGCGATGCAGCAAGAATAGCTTATCTGTCAATCTTAATTCCCAGACCAGGAAGGTAGATTCTGATTGGTCAGAGTATTGCCATGGCGATGTAACAGACACCATCTCTGAGTCAAGATTTGTCAGCAAACTAATTGGTGCTAAGAGATGCAGTTCTTGTATTTTCTAAAGCCAAACAATTGACAATTATTTCTGACAATACATTTGACTGTTTCTGTGATGAAAAAGTAACTTTTCATAGCTCAGGTTATGCTTTGGCACAAAACATTCAGTGAATTATCCAAACCTACATGGTCTTTTTCTCAGGAAAAGTGCAACTGCACCAGGACTGTACTGGCTGGTCTGCAGTGGATCTCCATGTCTGCTGTAAGAGTGTAATCTGTGGGAGTCATTAAACACACATCACTTAGAACATGTCAGGATGCTGCAGCTGAAAATGTGTGAATTTTCCAAACTTAAGTGAGTCAACTTCAGTAAGGAAGAAGAAGTAAGGAAAGTACTCTGCAAGTTTGAATTACTGGGTGGGACAAAATAGCTGCATATTTTACACTCGGATGCTGTGGAGATGAACGAAGGTATGAAACAGAATTGGAATTTTTTCCACTCTAAGTGGTCAAATCATGAAGGAGCTTCAAAAATAATTAGAAAACCTGAGCAACTATGAGTAGCAATCATCGCTATGATTGCTAAGGAAAGAATGCTTTTCTTTTTATTCAGTCATGTGATATGAGCATCATGGACCAGGCCAGCCTTTATTACTCATCCCTAATTGCTCCATGGTATGGGTGGCTTGCTCAGATCATTTCTGAGGGCAGTTAAAAGCCACCACATTGTTTTTGTTCTGGAGTCATATGTAGGTCAGGTGAAGACAATAAGGTTCCTTTCTTAAATGACATTAGTGAACAAGATGGGTTTTTATGATAATCAGTAGTGGTTATATGGTTGCCATTAGGCTAGCTTTTAATTCCAGATTTTTCCCAGGGGAAAGCAAGACATTAGGTCAGTATGTGACTGCGCTGATACATCTGCCTGGTTCCTGTGAGTTGGATATTTGAGAGGTGATTTCATTAGAAATAAATGGTTCCTGCCCTTTAGAGTGGTAGCTGAAGAAGGATAGCGTCAATTGAACGTTAAGTGCCAGTGCTTCATGCAACATGTTGAGCTTCTCAGATCTGTGTGAAATCACTCAAAGTGGTGACCAATAATGAATCCTTCAAAGGTAAGGCATCAGCTAAATGATTGAACAATTCTTTCCCCTTCCCCCCACTACCAAGAAGGCAAAAGAAGCTGAGAATCCAATGCACTATGAAAGTTCTAGATAGTAGACATTAAGCAACAATCTGCTCATTTAGGCTGAAGCAAGTTGAAAGTTGAATTGTCAGAAGAGGTTTGGACATTTGCAGGCTACTGCAAAACTGAATCTAGAAGATCACAAAGGTTTATTGCAGGCTTTGAATGACTTCCAGGTAAATATCATCTCAAAATTGATCAACACAGTACCAGTCTAGGAGAGATTGGGCTGCCCTCAAAGATCTGGAAAAGGGAGCAATCGAGAAAATTATAAGTACAGACTGGTAGCTGTGGGGGAAAAAAACTGGAAAACTGAGAGGTGCACAGACCCAAAGGATCTCAGCAAAGGGTTGAAGAGATCTCACTATAACATGCCAACCATTGACTACAAATGTCAAGATGGATGACATCTTTAGTTTTTCAATACTTATTACCTTTGATGTAGAAGGTGGTTTCTAACACAGCTAGATGAAAGCAACAGTTTTTTAAAACTACATTCGAATCCCCATTATACAGGTGGTCGTGTGTCCACTTTGATGATTTCACTGGTCCAGGAGAATATCAACTTGGACAGCACAAAGTGAGGAGGGGAAATTAGGTCTCCTCTGCTTAACCTCCTCATGGTTGCTCAATGAAAATGACTGCCTTGACTTTAAGGTAGCATTTATTGTGGGATCAAGAGAAATCAGTGGGAAAATCTTCACATGTTGAAGCCATATCTAGCAGAAAGAAATACGAGCGTGGTTGCTGATTGTCAATCTCCTCAACAATATGACATTGCTGCAAAGATTTCTCAGGGCCTCACCGCATGATGCATCTCTAAAATTCTGCACTCATTATATTACTTACACAAAAATATCAAACTCACTCAAACTTTGCTCTAATAACTATCTCCTTTACCCCCGCCTTGCCCTTCCCACCTCACCCCATCCAACATTGCTGATTTACTTGTGTAATCACATGATTTCCTTGCTTTTAGCATTACATATTAAATTGCTATCACACTGAAGTACAAGCTATAAAACAAGACACAAATCCAATTAACATATAAGATCTAAATTAGTATTTATCATAAACATTTATATTCACCAATCCATAAACTCTTTGAAACTTTGGAACCTTGTTCTGAAATTGATTCTTGACATAATGTTTTATCATGTAAGCAATGAGAGACTATTGGATTTAATGATGTATCTCAAGCTCCTGCTGACTTTAGAATGGCCAACTACTGCTACAAATCCTTTGAAGAGATACAAGTGAGCATTGAAAATTTTAACTACGTTAATTTGGATGCAACCTATTAAATGGATCTTCATCCAAGTCCCATGACAACTGTTAGAGAAAGTGGACAAAAGCCCTCCCGGCTGCCAAATTCCTTAATTTGTGGTGTAAATATTAAACAAGTATTTGGCAAATTAAATTTAACTTGAAGAAAAGCCACTCCAACTGATTTTATTCCTGTGCATACCGTGACCACATCAAAGGGCAACAGTACTAGTTTACTTCGCATCACTGTCATTTTAGTAGTCCACATACAGAAATGAACCAATTTATCCAATTGAGAGAGCTTGGTTATTTGAACATCTCTGTGGTTCCATGAACAAATTGCTTCCTAACGTCTTTCCTGAATGATCAGGCTCTAATTTTTAGACTATACCTCGCAGTTCTAGAATCTCTAACAGTGAAAATAGTTTACCTATCCTGTCTTTCGTCAAGTTCCTCTCTCCCGTCCACCTCCAGATTTACAGCTATTACCGCAATATTTTTCATATTTGCTGTAATGAAGACAGAAGGAAAATATTTGTACATTTAACCTGCCATATCCTTATTACCTACTATTAGCTCCCCATTCTCACTATCTAGAGGACTTATGCTCAGTTTTCTTGGTTATTTATTTTATAAATATCTGTAGAAATTCTACATTTGATTCCTTGCCACTACAACTTAGTTTAAAACCATCTCTATGTCTCTCAGTTATGCAATTTGCAATATTGCTGGCTCCAGCTCCTTTCAGGTATAGACAGTCCCCACAGTATAGTTCCCAGTTTCCCCATTACTGGTGTCAGTGGCCCACAAACCAGAATTCACTTCTCTCACACGACCTTGAGCCATGAATTTGTCATTTTAATTTTATGTATTTCATAACAATTTGCTCACAGTTGAGGTAAAACCCTAGAGATAATAACATTTGCGGTTCTGCTTTTTGATTTAGTACCAAGTTTCTCACAATCTCTGCAGAGCGTCTTTCCTAGTTCTATCTATATTGTTGGCATCTGCATGCACCTTGACAACTGGATCCTTTCCCCTTCCACTGCAAGTTCCTTTCCAGCACTGAGCAGATGTCTTGAACTCTGGCACTGGGAAAGCAACACAGGTGTCTGGACCCTCACTCTTTGCAGACAAGAGTGTCAATCTCAGAATGCAGTCTGCATCACTATACTATCAGCTGCTACCACTACATTTCTTGTTGCTACTACCACATAAATGCATTCCAGTGCCACTGTGCTATGGTGAGTTTCCACATCCACCCTCCAGCTCCCCACCTTCATCTGAATTGTCTGAGAGATCCTTGAACTTATGAGACGTTTGCAGAGGCAGACAGTCCTGTCTTCTGGTTCCATTACCTGCCTCACTGTCAGTCACACCCTCCTGTCCCTGACCATATCAGAAACCCCTATCCTGAATGGTGTGACTGCCTTCTGATATAAGAATCCATTAAGCTTTACTTCCTTGGTGCAACACAGTGTATGAAATTCAACCACTAGCTCATAACATCTGAACCAAAGTCCTTAAACTTTAGTTACTGCAGATGTGTTTGTCCTGGCTCACAATGGTATCCAGGAGCTCACACAAACTGCAAGCTTGACACATCACCGGAACTGCTGTTTTAGTTACTTAATTGTACTATTCACATACTTATGGTCTATATTATATATTTTATTAACTTTACCACTAACTTACATGCTAAGTTAAACTTTAAAAATAGTCAAGTCCTTAATCAGAGACTCACCAAACAGCTAGATGTTTTATCTAAAGTATGTGAACTACTACATGGACTACAAAAAGATAACATGCAGACAAATAATGGATGCAAATGAAATGTTGGCTTTTATTGTAAGTAAGATTGAATATAAACATAAAGAATTCTTTCTATAACTGTACAAGTTGCTGGGGATATGCTATGACTGGTAAGGAGGAGTGAATCAGTTCTTTTATCCCACTAGGTTGGCTGTAACAAAGCTATTTAGTTCTATGTAGTTCATAGCTATGTCACACTACAGTTAAAACATAGTCACTAGATCAAAGTTATGGACAAAATCGCAAGGTTTTCTTAAATGAAAGAAAGAGGATATTTATCTTGTTCAACCTAAGAAAAATAATAAAGCCTGACATCAAACACAAACACAGGTAAGATATTTAAAAACAGCAGAGGGACTAACACAATAAGAAGACTAAGACTTTTAAAAAGTTCATATTCTTTGAACATTTGTGTTGTTTTGGTTGAACCTAAGACTATGCTGTTTTGTATCCTCCGCTGTAGCAAAATTTGTACAATCCTTGAGTTCTAAATGAATGGATATTTCTAGTGTGTTATTTGTTATCAGCTGGTTTTGGAGATACTGAAAAGGAAGTGGAAATGGAAGGAGAGATTCAGTCCTTGCCATTACCATTTTCAATCCATGCAATCCATTCAATACAATCCATTTGTTTATTTTTTTCTTTCTGTTGTTGTTCTGCCAAGCAGGTACTAAATATGGTTCATTTGTATATTCATAATGCTGATTTATTTGTCTTTTCATGTTGAAAATGCTTAACTTTTCATATATGTATGAACTAAAACAGAAGATGCTTGACTCACTTGACTGGTTTAAACGTATTTAGGTAAAATGGTGATTTCAGTTAAGATGACTTAGTCATACAGCACAAAAACAGACCTTTCAGTCTAACTCATTTATGTCAGCCATGTTTTTAAAATGAACTAGTCCCATTTGCCTGCAGTTGGCCCATATCCCTCTAAGCCTTTCTGATTTGTGTACCTACCTAAATGTCTGTTAAATGTTGTAACCGTACTTGCCGCTTCCTCCGGCAGTTCTTTCCATATACACCCCATCCTCTGTGTGAAAAAGTTACCCCTCAAGTCCCTTTTAAATCTTTCCGTTCTCATTTAAACCTATGCCATCTAGTTTTGGAGTCCCTGACCCTTATCTATGCCCCTCATGATATTACAAATATAGTCATAGAGTCATAGAGATGTACAGCATGGAAACAGACCCTTCAGTCCAACCCGTCCATGCTGACCAGATATCCCAATCCAATCTAGTCTCATCTGCCAGCACCCGGCCCATATCCCTCCAAAGCCTTCCTATTCATATACCCATCCAAATGCCTCTTAAATGGTGCAATTGTACCAGCCTCCACCACTTCCTCTGGCTGCTCATTCCATACACGTACCACCTTTTGTGTGAAAAGGTTGCCCTGTAGGTTTCTTTTGTATCTTTCCACTCTCACCCTTAACCTATGCCCTCCAGTTCCAGACTCCCTGACCCCAGGGAAAAGACTTTGTCTATTTATCCTATCCATGCCCCTCATGATTATGTAAACCTCTATAAAGTCACTCCTCAACCTCCGATGCTCCAGGGAAAACAGCCCCAGCCTGTTCAGCCTCCCCCTATAGCTCAAATCCTCCAACCCTGGCAACATCCTTGTAAATCTTTTCTGAACCCTTTCAAGTTTCACAACATCTTTCCAATAGGAAGGAGA
>NC_057720.1:56435620-56463768 GCF_004010195.1 Chiloscyllium plagiosum
TGTCATCTGCAAACTTACTAACTGTACCTCTTATGCTCACATCCAAATCATTTATCTAAATGACAAAATGTAGAGGACCCAGCACCGATCCTTGTGGCACTCCACTGGTCACAGGCCTCCAGTCTGAAAAACAACCCTTCACCACCACCCTCTGTCTTCTACCTTCTGTATCCAAATGGCTAGTTCTCCCTGTATTCCATGAGATCTTACCTTGCTAACCAGTCTCCCATGGGGAACCTTGTCGAATGCCTTTGTAAGCTCACCCCATGGAAAAAGTCTTAACTTATCCAGTATCTCCTGTTAATTCAAATCCTCCAGTCCTGGTCTCACCTTGATTTTATATACTTCTATAAGATTGTTCCTCAGCCTCTGATGCTCTAGCAACAACAATCCAAGTTTGCCCAACCTCTCCTTATACCTAATACACTCCAATCCAGGCAATATCTGGTAAATCTCTTTCCCACCCTCTCCAAAGCAATGACATCTTTCCTATAGAATGGCAACCAGAACTGCACACAACACTCCAAATGCAGCCTAACTAAAGTCTTATACAGCTGCAACTTGACTTGTCAACTTTTATGCTCAATGCCCTGACTGATGAAGGTGCTTTTTTTAAAACCACATTATCCATCTGTTTTGCCACTTTCAGGGAGCTATGGATTTGCACCCCAGAAACCTTCTGCATATCAATGTTCCTAAGAGTCCTATTATTTACTGTATATTTTCCTCTTGCATTTAACTTCCCAAATTGCATCACCTCAATCTTTTCCAGATTAAACTCCATCTGCAATTTCTCCATTCAACTTTACAAATGTTCTGTTTCCTGCTGTATATTTTGATAACCTTCCTCACCATCCACAACTCCACCAATTTTTGTGTTATCTACGAATTTAATCAGACTACCTATATTTTCATCCAAATCATTTTTATCTACATATTGCAAACAAAAGTCAAGCACTCATCCTTGCAGAAGACTACTGGTTTTAGATCTCCATTCAGAAAAAAACACCCTTCTACAACTACCCTGTCTCCTATGATCAAATCAATTCTGATTCCAAATTGCCAACTCACTACGGGCGCTACAACTTAATCTTCTGGACTAGTCTACCACGAGGGATCTTGTAAAATGCTTTATTAATTCCATGTAGACAACATCCACTGCTCTAACCTCATCAATCATCTTCATTACTTCCTCAAAAAGCTCAATCAAGTTTGTAAGGCAAGAGCTCTCCTGCACAATGCTGTGCTGACTTTCACTTATTCTCCAAATGCGAGTAAATCCTGTCTCTCTGAATCTTCCCCAATAACATCCCTCCCACTGATGAAAGGCTCACTCACCTATAATTTCCTGGATTGTCCCTTTTCCCCTTTTTAAACAGAAACACAATATTGGCTTCTCTCCAGTCTTATAGGACCCATACCGATGGCTAAAGAGAAAGATCTCTTGGCAAGTTCCCAGCAAACTCTCTCCTGCAATATCCTGAGATTGATCCCACAGGCCCTGGACACTTACCTTCTTAATGTTTATCAAGACACCTAATACTTGTCCTTCTCTCAATCAAGTTTATGTAAAGGCTACAACAACATAGTCCCGTGTACAAATCCAGGCTCTAAGCTCATCTGCGTTACCTGTTATACATTAAGTACACTTCAGACCATCAGTCCTGCCGTGTTCATTAAACCGGTCTTGCCTGTTATTTCTATTAGACTTACTTGACTTAATTTTGACCTTTTCCTCAATCACTCCACACACTGACCTACTGCTCTGGTTCCTTTTTAATATCAATATATCCTTCCCTAATTCTACCATAATTCATAAACTTCTCTTTGGGGAATACTGATGCAAAGTACTCATTAAGGACCTCACCCACTTCTTCTGGGTCCATGCATAATTTCCCTCCTTTATCCTTTCCCTAGCTACCCTCTTGCTCCTAATATACATATAAAGTGCTTTAGGGTTTGCTTTAATCCTACTTGCCAAGGACATTTCATGGCCCATTTTGGCCCTCCTAATTTCTTGATTAAGTTCTTTTCTGCTTCCTTTATTCTCATCAAGGATCTGGTTTGATTTCAATTCCCTAAATCTTACATATATTTCCTTCTTCTTTTTGACTAAACTTTCAATATCTGTTATCATCCAAGGTTCCCAAATTTAGTAATCCTTATCTTTCACCCTCACAGGAATATGCCAATCCCGATTCTTATCAACTAGCCTTTAAAAGACTCCCACATGTCAGGTGTGGATTTACTTTCAAACAGCTGCCCCCAAACTAATTTCCCCAATTCCTGCCTAAAAGTATTGAAATTAGCCTTCCCCCGGTTTAGCACTTTCACCTGAGGACTGGTCTTATCCTTATTCATTACTATCCTAAAACATACAAATTATGGTCACTGTTTCAGAAATGCTCCCCCACTGAAACTTTGATCCCCTAGTCAAGCTCATTCTCCAATGCAAAGTCTAGTACGGCCCTTTCTCTAGCTGAATTATCTAAAGTAGTTTCAAGAAATTCTCCTTGATGCACACAACAGTTTTTGCTCTCCTGTTGGCTATTGGACGGCCAATAATATAATCCCATCATACTGATTGCACCTTTCTTATTCTTACGTTCTACACATTTGGCCTCAATGGCTGACCCCTCCAAGATATGCTGGCTTCATGTAGTTGTGACCTTTTCCTCTTTAACACCCCTCTCTATCTCACCTGAAACACCTAAACTCCAGAACATTGAGCTGCCAGACCTGCCCTTCCCTCTATCAAGTTTATGTAATGGCTACAACATCATAGTCCCATGTACTAATCCAGGCTCTAAGTTCATCTGCGTTACCTGTTATACATTAAGTACTCTTCAGACCATAAGTCCTGCCGTGTTCATTAAACTTGTCTTACCTGTTCTTTCTATTAGACTTACTTGACTTAATTTTGACCTTTTCCTCAATCACTCCACACAGTGATCTACTGCTCTGGTTCCCACCCTCCTGCTATTCTACATTAAACCTTTCAGAGTGGCACTAACGAACTTCCCAACAAGGATATTGGTGTCCCTCCAGGTTAGGTGCAACTTGGCTTTTGTGTACAGGTCCCTGATGCCTTGGAAGGCATTCCAATGATCCACATACCTGAAGCAGCCCCCCATCTCCAAAACCCACCCCCACCCCTGCACAATTCCTTTAGCCACATATTTAATTGTATTACCTTCCTATTTCTGGCCTCACTAGCACATGGCACAGGACCGAATACCTAGATTACAACCCTAAATGTTTTCCTTTCAGCTTCCTACGTAACTCCCTAAATTCACTTTGCACAACCTCATCTCACTTCCTGCTTATGTCACTTGTACCAATATGAACCACTGCCTCAGGCTACTTTCATCTTCAGAATATCCTGTGTCCACTCAGAAACATTCTTGACCCTGGCACCAGGGAGGCAACACACCATCCTGGAGTCTCGCTCATTGTCACTGAAACAGCTATCTGTGCCCCGACTCCATGTTCCCCTATCACTACCACTCACCTATATTTTGACCCTCCCTGCTGTACAACAATGCCAGTCATGGTGTCATTCATCTGGCTGCTGTTTTTCCCTGAGAGACCAATTTTCCACAACAACATCCAGAACATTCTTTTCGTTTGAGAGGGAAGTGGCCACAGGTTGCCCTGCATTGACTGGCCATGCTTACTTGTCTTCCTGATGGTCACCCAACACCTTTCGGTCTGTGTTACTCACTAAATATCCTTTTCCCAATATTCTCAGCCTCAGGATGCTCCACAGTGAATCCATTGCAATTCCACATCCCCCGTGTGGCAACTCAGGAGCTGCGGCTGAGCTCTCTCCCTGCAAAATGGTTACCATGGTCAATGGAAGTGCCCCTGAGTTCCCACATATTGCAAGCTCAACATTCCACGGGGCTGAGTTCTCCTGCCATTTAGATTACATTACAGTGTGGAAACAGGCCCTTCGGCCCAACAAGTCCACACCGACCCGCCGAAGCGCAACCGACCCATACCCCACATTTACCCCTTACCTAACACTACGGGCAATTTAGCATGGCCAATTCACCTGACCTGCACATCTTTGGACTGTGGGAGGAAACCGGAGCACCCAGAGGAAACCCACGCAGACACGGGGAGAACGTGCAAACTCCACACAGTCAGTCGCCTGAGGCGGGAATTGAACCCGGGTCTCAGGCGCTGTGAGGCAGCTTAGATCCTTATCAATTACAGAGCATAAACCAAATGCCCAACCTTACTCACTACTCAACAAAATCAGATTTCTCACTCTCACTCTATTTCCAACCATGTACAAACCTCAAAAGTACTTCATACTCAATCTCCCTTCTGGGTATGACTCACTCAGTATCTAGATCTAGTTCCTGAGCAGCCACGTCTACATTAGATTTTGAGTTGTAATGTCACCTCTGGAACTCTGCCTCTGACTCTGCCTCAATCCAGGGCTTGCTCCTCAGGTATTTATCTGGAAGCTTCTGCCATTGTTTACTCCCAGGTTTGCTCAGCTGCACTCTCACTACCACTCTGATAATAATTTGCTTTTTTCTCACTCTCTGCCTTTTTAAATAGGGGATTATATTCCCCTCCAATCTATAGGAACTGGTCCAGAGTCTAAAGAATCTCAGATGACCACTAGTGTATTCAGTTTTGCTCAAGCCATCATTAAATTCTTGGGGAAGGGGATTATCAGGCCCTGGGGATTTATTCACCTTCAATCCCATCAGTTTCTCCAATCCAATTCCTCTACTAATACAGATTTGCTTCAGTTCCTTCCTCTCACTAACCCTATGTTCCCCATCATTTCTGGAATATTCTGTCTTCCTTTGTGAAGACAGAAGTGAAATATGAATTTAATTCACCAGCAATTTCTTTGTTCCTGATTAT
This sequence comes from Chiloscyllium plagiosum, assembly GCF_004010195.1. NCBI lineage: Eukaryota > Metazoa > Chordata > Chondrichthyes > Orectolobiformes > Hemiscylliidae > Chiloscyllium > Chiloscyllium plagiosum. The sequence goes on from NC_057720.1 coordinate 56,440,511, forward strand.
AAATTCCCCTGTTTCTGAGTGTATGGCATCTACATTGATTTTAACCAATCTTCTTCTCTATACATACGAATTGAAACTTTTATAGTCAGTTATGTTTCCCGCAAGCTTACTCTCATTCTCTATTTTCCCTTTCTTAGTCAATCCCTTGGCCCTCCTTTGCTGACTAAACTCAATCCTCAGGTCTTTTTTTTTGTTGCCTATTTGTATGCCTTTTTTGGTATCTAATTCTATCTCTAACTTCTCTCTTGATTTGGCCACTGTTCTCTTTGCACTCTTGCACCAGACAGGAATAAACAATTTTTATAATTCACCCGTTTATTTTTTGAATGTTTGCCATTGCCTGTCCACTGTCATTCCTTTCAGAAACATTTCCCAATCCATCATAGTGAACTCATGCCTCACACCATCGTAGTTTCCCTTATTAAGACTGAGGACTTTAATCAACCACCCAGCCCAGCCCCATCAATCCTGTGGCTAGAACAGCAGGTCAGAGGCTTGGAATCCTGTAGTCAGTAACCCCCCTCCAAAGGCCTGTCCCACTATTGAGAAGGCACAAGACAGGAGTGTGATGGAATACTCCCCACTTGCTGGACAGGGTTAGCTCCAACAACACTTGAGAATCTCAACAGAATCAACCACCTCACTCTCCATCTTGATGAAGAATTCGATCATTTTATGGTAACTCATCCCGAAGGGGTCTCTCCTAACTACATTAACAATTATTCCTTTCTCATTACATAATACCTAGTCTAAGATGACTTGTTCTCTCATTGGTCCCTCAATCTATTGGTCCAGAAAATCATCCTGTATACACTAGGAATTCCTCCTCCATGACATTATGACTAATTTGATTCATTCAGTCTAGATGCTGATTAAAATCATCCATAATTACAGATGATAGTTTATCACATACACTTCTGATTTCCTCCATAATGTCATTCCCAACATCACCAAGAAAGTATGGGGGTCAATATACAAACCCCATTAATGTTTTTGGCCCCTTGATATTTCTCCCCCTCACACCATCTCTTTAACAACATATTCATCAATGTCAGTCATGCACTTACCGATCCCTACTGCAAATCACTCAATTAAACCTTATTTTATGAGCCATTCCTTCCCATCAGGAAGACTATGTTCTCTCTTGCTAATAGCAACAGTAAGTAATAGATACATATTCCCTAATCACTAATTTCTCCTAACACTGAAATATTGTTATTGGAATATTTGAAGTCAGTTTCATATCAGTTTTGTGTAAAGGAATGAGTCTTAGGGACATCTTGTACACTCCTTCTGATATACAATGGTATCAACAATAAAAGTCAATTGCTGATCTCTAACTTTCATTTCTACTGCAGATGCTTGAATCTTAACTTCATGCCATTACACTCATCTTCCATGTGGTGTTTTACTTGACTTAATTTAATTTTTAACATAATTTTCTCTGAATGCAACTCTATCTTCTTGCTCAATAATATCTTTATATGTCTTTACATGCATTTGAGGGTTTCTAGAACCCTGAACTAGATTTAGATCCATCACAATATCAACTTGCTGCATGGCTGATGATCTTGACTGATGTGGCCTGGATCTCACCAAAATCGAGTGGACCACCCCTGCAGCTCAGGAAAAATATTCCCCAGTAATTTTCAATGATCTTTTTCTGCCATTTCCTCATCACAGGTCTCCTTCAATATCAACGTCATTGCCTTTGGGCTGGATTTTATTATTCTTTTGAACTCCTAAAAATGTGTTTCTAAAGTTGATTTTCAAATTTATATCATACCCATAAATTACAAGAGAATTTCTTTAATTTGAGATTGGAAACTCACAGTCTCACTTGGCAACTGCTTCTTTCATGGAACACGATCTCATTGCAATTTCATTGTTAGTTATGCCACAACATGAGTCCAGAATATGCTGAATTTTAGCATGTTTCATTGAATTGGGGTCTTGTGAGCAACATTGGTTAAAAACTACATCAAATATATCTGTCTCCATTATGGTGAGGAAAACATTTGTTTTCACAAGATCTTTTTTATTCACTTTTGGCCAAATGTATAAACTTCATTCACAATTATGTCTCTTTGTTTGGATTGAATTTCTCTCTTGACACTGAATATTTCTTCAGTCCATTTTTGTTCAAACACATATTACACGGGCACACTGAACAGGATTATACACAGACCATTTTTCAAATTGCTTAATCTTCCTCAAAATCATGAGTTCCAGGAATGTGTCACAATACCCTTCGGTCCTTAATGTTTCAAATAAATGGTAAAAAGGAATTCCATGCGAACCTCATCAGCATATTTCTGTGTATATTTTGCTGAGTAATAATATGACACACTCAGCTGCAGGCTAACACCTTCAACTAGATTTATACTTCTCCAACAGAGAAAGCAGCAGAAAGGACAACATTACAAAATGTTTACATGTTGCAATATGCTGCATTTAGAATGCCTTTCTTTGTGTATAGACCACAAGGGTCAAATAGGACTGGTAGGAAAAGAGGTTATGAAGATGTATGTATGAGAAGTAATGGAACAGCACGGTGGCACAGTGGTTAACACTGCTGCCTCACAGTGCCAGGGACCTGGGTTCAACTCCAGCCTCTGGTCACTGTGTGGAATATGCATTTTCTCCCCTTGTCTGCATGGTTTCTTCCCACAGCCCAAAGGTGTGCAGATTTGGAGGAATGGACATGCAAAATTGCCCATAGTGTCCAGGGATGTGCAGGCTAGTTGGGTTAGCCATGAGGTTATGAGTTGGGTCTGGGTGAGATGCTCTTTGGGGTGGGTCAGAGCAGACTTGACAGGCTGAATGGCCTCCTTCTGCACAGTAGGGGTTCTATGACTTGCCATTGTTCCACAGAAGATGTGTTATTTTGCACCATTTTCCAATGTTTCATGTTCTTGGTTATCAGATCACAGTTCTTCCTTTTGGTGAATAGTAAGATCCCAATTGGTGGAAAGAAATCCACCAGACAACTCCAACCTGTGCAGCATTCCCTTAGCACTGCAATGGAGTGTCAGTCTGCATTTTTATGCGATGGGTCCTGACAACATTCCAGCAATAATACTGAAGACTTGTGCCCCAGAACCTGCCACTCCCCTAGCCAAGCTGTTCCAGTGTGATAACACTGGCATCTATCCGATAATGTGGAAGATTTCCCAAGTAAGTCCTATACATAAAAGGCAAGACGAATCCAACCCAGCCAATTACCGCCCCATCAGACTACTCTTGATCATCAGTAACGTGATGGAAGGTGTCATCAACAGTGCTATCAAGCAACACCTGCTCAGCAATAACCTGCTCAGTGATATTAAGTTTGGGTTCTATCAGAGACACTCAGCTTCTGACCTCATTACAGCCTTGGTCCAAACATGGACAAAACAGCTGAATCCCAGAGGTGAGGTGAGAAAGACAGCACTTGACATCAAGGCTCCATTCAACCAAGTGTGGCATCATGGACACCTGGCAAAACTGGAATCAATGGGTAACAGGGGAAAACTCTCTGGTAGTTAGAGTTATACCTGACAAATAGGAAGATGGTCATCATTGTTGGAGGTCAGTCATATCAGCTCCAGGACATCTCTGCAGGAGTTCCTCAGGGTAGTTTCCAGGCCCAACTATCTTCAACTGCTTCATCAATGACTTTCCCTCCATCATAAGGTCAGGAATGGGGATGTTCACTGATGATTGATTGTATAATGCTCGAAATGCAACAATATCTGGACAATATCCAGGCTTAGGCTGAAAGTGGCAAGTAACATTCACACCACACAAATGCCAGGCTATGGCCATCACCAATAAGAGAAAATCTAACCACTGCCACTTGACATTCAATGGTGGTAATCAGTGAATCCCACACTATCAACATCCTGGGAGTTATCATTGATCAGAAACTCAACTGGACTCACTACATAGCTGCAGTGGCTACAAAAGCAGGTCGGAGCTTAGGAATATTACAGCAAGTAACTCACCTCTTTACTCCCCAAAGCCTGTTGACCATCTACAAGGCACAAGTCAGGAATGTGATAGAATATTTCCCATTTTCCTGGAGGACTGTAGACCCAACTACACTCAAGAAGCTGGACACCATCCAGAACAAAGCAGCTGGCTTGGCACTGCAGCCACAAGCATCCACTCCCTCAATCACTGACACTCAGTAGCAATAGTTTGTACTATCTACAAGATGCGCTGCAGAATTTCACCAAAGATCCTCAGAAAGCACCTTTCAAACTCACGATCACTTCCACCTAGAAGGACAAGGGCAGCAGATATATAGAACACTACTACCTTCAAGTTCTGCTCCAAGCCACTCACCATCCTGACTTAGAAATATATTGCTGTTCTTTTACTGTCGCTGGGTCAAAATCCTGGAATTCCCTCCTGAATGGCATTGTGGGTCAACTCACAGCAAATAGACTGGAGCGGTTCAAGAAGGCAGCTCACCATCACCTTCTCAAGGGCAACTAGGAATGGGCAATAAATGCTGGCCCACCCAGCGACACCCACATCCCACAAGATGAATAAATAGGACTTGAACACAAGAACTGCACCAGAGTGCTGTTGTACTGCTTTAGGAAGTAACTGGAGTTTGCTGCAAGAGGGAAGAGATGATTAGTCCCTCCTTTTCTCTCATTGGTGAGTACTTCTCTTTATCATCAAAGCAAGATCTTAGTGAAGTTGGGGCAGAAGAAGAAAGAGACGCCAATGGGGTAGGAGACTACGACCAAGCAGGAAATAAAATTCAAAGTCAATGCTTGAGGCCTACACACTTATCTGGGAAGCCTAGAAAGAGAGAAGCCAACTGGGGAGGAGACTTGGAATCAGAACCAGTGTGGTTGGTGGGGCTAACATCACAGAAAAGCTGTAAGTTCATTGGTTGGTAAGTAACTGCTAACTTGAATATCTATTGAAAGCTTTCGGATTAAAGTTAAATCAGAGAAATATTTTACAGATCGAAAACTAAAGACAAGTAGGAAATATAAAAATATAAATTAAAATCCAATTAAATAATTTAGAGGCGTGAAGCCAGGCAATGTATTACACCTGCATGATGTGGGAGCTGATGGACCCCATTCTGGTTCATCGTGACCATATCTGTAGCGAGTGTTAGTTGCTTGAGGAACTCTGGCTCAGAGCTGGTGAGCTGGAGTCTGAGATTTGAATGCTACAACACATCAGAGAGGGGGAGAGTTACCTGAATGCTGTGTTTCTGCAGGCAGTCAGCCATCCTCTAGGCCTGTGGTCAGAAGCAGGAGGGTGACTAAAATGAGGCAGGAGGAGGGATCCTAAATTTAACTTTGGAGGAGCCTTTGTCCAACAGGTATGAGGTACTTGGTTCTCTGGATGGATGAGAAAAAAGCGTGGAGGGAGGATGGGCAAACTGATCAATGCCATGGCAACCTTGGCACAGGAGTACTATTCAAGCAATGGGAGTAAAAAGTGAAGTGGGAGGGAATTTTATAATTAGGGGTACAGTTAGCATCCTTTGTAAGCAGGGTTGTGAGTCCTGCATGGTGTGTTGCTTACCTGGTGCCAGGAACATCATGAATAAGCTTGAAAGGATGTTAGAGTGGGAGGAGGAGGATCCAATTGTTGTGGTCCATGATAGGAGCAACAACATAGTTAAGAAAAGGCAAGAGATCCTGTTGGGGAATTAAGAACAAAATTAAAGACAAAACTTCAAGAGTTTTAATCACTGGATAATTACTCAAGCAACATGGGTAATTGAGTAAGAAAATTGTGGAAATAACGCATGGATAAAGGAGTGATGTAGAAAAAAGGGGTTCCATTTTGGGGGACACTGGCATCAGTATTAGGACAGGAAAGAACTGTACCATGGGGACCGGTGACATGATGGCTCAGAGGTTAACACTGCTACCTCACAGTTCCAGGGTCCTGGGTTCAATTCCACCCATGGGCAACTGTCTGCATGGATCTCCTCTTGGTGCCCTGGTTTCCTCCCACAGTCCAAAAATGTATAGGTCAGGTGGATTGGCTGTGCTAAATTGCCCATAGTGTCCAAGAATGTGGCAATGTGGGTTAGCAATGGGAAATACAGGGATAGTGGAAGGGGTGGATCTGGGTGGGATGCTCTTTGTAGGGTCAGTATTGGCTTGATGGGCTGAAATGGCCTGTTCCACATTGTAGGGATTCTATGATTTAATAAACCAATCAGGGGCCAGTGTCCTAGGCTAAATAGGGTGATCACAAGGACTGTTAAACTAATAAATGGGGAGAGAGCTCAGGGCAAGTCAATACAGTTTCAAAATGAAGTAACAGGTCAAAGAATAAAGAACAATCAGGAATCTTACTTCAGCTATGGCAAGTAATGGTAAAACTACAAGATGTTCATTGATTAAAATGTGAGAGAGAAGTAATAAACAGGTGAGTAAAGCATCAGTGCTGACAGCCAGGTTGCATTAGAACTAAAAGTTCTATGTAGCAACGCACAGAACAAAAATAATAAATTAAATGAGCTGCAGGCAGAAGTTCAAACTGGAGATTGATATAGTAGCCATTACTGAGACATGGCTGCAGGGTGGTCAGATGTGGGACCCAAGTATTCCAGGTTCTCAGGTTTACAGGATGGACAGGGAAAATGGCAGAGGAGAAGGAATAGCCTTACTGATTAGAAACAAAATTACTTCACTGGTGAGAGAGAATATAATGAGGGCAAAGCATTCAGTGGGGATCATATCGAAGGCATTGAGTAACAGTAAAGGATCTGAAACTGTAATAGGTGTTGTGTACACACCCCTTGGGGGCAGCGCTGAAATGCTACATTGTACAAATACAGAAATTAGGCTAGAGTATTTTAACTTTATCATAGATTGGGAGAGGCATGCAAACACTTGTTAGAAAGGTATTTCTAGAGTGTGTCCATGATAGTTTCCCATAGCAATATGTCCTGGACGCAACAATCGGCAAAGCAATATTGTATATAGTATAAGACAAACTTAAGTAGTAACCTCAATGTGCACGACTATTTATCAAATAGCAATCATAACATGGTCAAGTTCAATGTAGCATTTGAAAGTGAAAAGCATGATTCAGCTGCTAGAGTTTTACATTTAGGTAAGGCTGACTTAGACGTGATGAGACAGAGGTTGCCCACAGCAAAGTAGAAAAATCTGCAAATAGGTAAAACTACTAATAAGAGTCGTGAATGTTTAAAAACAACACTGAACACAATACAAAACTAGCTTATATCCCTGAGATGGAAAAGCTACACTTCACAGAAAAAAACAGCCATGGACAACTAAAACGAGAAAACTAAATGAAAGGGCCTACAAAAATGCAGAAAGGCAGCATAGATCCTGCTGATTGCGAAAGATACAAAGATCAGCAAAGGGCCACAGAGCAGTTGAATGATAAGAGGTATTAAAAGGAATTATGAAAGCAAACTTGCCAGCGGCATCAAAATCAAACAAAAGAAATATTATAGTTACATAAAGGGAAAGCAGGTAGTCAGGAGCAATCGGTCCACTAAAGATTGAAAGTGGGGTTATTGTCAATGACTATGGAGAGTTGGCAGACATGATGAATAATTACTTTGTCTCAGTATTTACAGTAGAAAAGGAGGATAGCTTGCCGGTCCACTAAAGATTGAAAGTGGGGTTATTGTCAATGACTATGGAGAGTTGGCAGACATGATGAATAATTATTTTGTCTCAGTATTTACAGTAGAAAAGGAGGATAGCTTGCCGGAAATCCTGAGGAAATTAATAGCAGATCAGGAATAGGGACTGAATAAAATTAACATAAATAAAACATTAGTAGTTGAGGAAATTAATAGCATTAAAGAGTAATAAGTTCTCTGAATCTGACAGTTTCTGTCCAAGTGTGTTAAAGAAGGTAGCATGCACAATGTAGATACCCTAACTATAATCTTTAAGTTCCCTAAATACAGGAGTAATATCTCTGGATTATAAAATTGGTTGTCACTCTGCTTTTTAAAAAGAGCAAAACAGGAAAGCCAGGGAATTATAAACCAGTTCACCTACGGCGGGGTGGGGGGGAGATTGGAATCTAAAATCAAGAATGGGGTAACTAAGCACCTTGAAATGTTACTCTTTAATCAGGGGGAGCCAGCATGGATTCATGACAGAAAGGTCATGCCTGACAAACCTCACTGAATTTTTTGAAGAGGTGACCAAGGCAATGGACAGATGAATATCTGTGGATGTTGTTTATGTAGACTTCCAGAAGTCCCACATAAGAGATTGTTAACTAACGTAGAAGCCCATTGAATTGAGGGCAAATTACTGACATGGCTGGGAAAGTGTTTGAGTGCCAGGTGATAGGATGTAGGGATAATAGGTAGTTTCTCAAATTGGTAGGATGTGACCAGTGGTGTCCCACAAGGATCTATGTTAGGCCCTCAGTTATTCACATTATTTATTAATGGCTTGGATAAAGGCACAGAAAGTCATATATCCAAATTTGCTGATGAAGAAATGGGGAACAAGCACATGATGGAAGAACTGAATAAGTACTTTACATCAGTCTTCATAGTGGAAAGTATCATACCAGAGCTTCAAGAGAATCAGGGGGCAGGGGTGAGTGTAATGGCTATCACCAAGGCAAAGGTACTCCAGAAATTGAAAAGTTTGAAGGTAGATAAATCCCAGACAAGGTGGACAAGGTACACACCATCTGAAGGAGGTACCTGAGGCTCCAATGTAACACCTCTGTTTAAGAATGGAAGGAGGCAGAAGATGGGAAATTATCAGCTTGTTAGAACTATGAGCAGCTCTGAGCACCACTTGTTAGGAAGAATATATTGTATTTCCACTGTTTGGGTATTCTAGGACTACTGGAATAGTCTGAGGGACAGACCATTCAGGAGAGATGTTAGCAAGCACTTCTACACACAGAGGGTGGTAGGTGGTAGATGGTAGGATCAGCTGTGAATTTTAAATCTGAGATAGGTCATTTTTTTGTTAAGCAAAGGGATATGGGCCAAAAGCAGGTATATGGAATTAGGCCACCGATTAGTCATGATCTCATTGAATGGTGGAACAGACCCAAGAAACAGGCTGGAGGGGCTGAATGACCTACTCATGTTCCTGCAACCTTGTGATTTAGAGGAGAACATGTTACAGATGGAATCATGGCTGAAAAATGAATGGTTGTTCACAAACTGCTTTGTGTGTTATGGTGGAGCCAAGAGTGACCTTTGGTTATGTTTGTGTTAGATACTTCATTTAACTTCTTAATTATTTTAATTTCATTTGTCAATCTTGATTTAGAACTATGAACTGAGAACTGTGATCTGAAAATGACTTTGCACTATTGACGCAACTTGTGTTTTCTAACAAAAAGGGAAAACAAGTAAGCTGTTGTGTTAGATTAGATTAGATTACAGTGTGGAAACAGGCCCTTCGGCCCAACAAGTCCACACCGACCCGCCGAAGCGCAACCCACCCATACCCCTTACCTAACACTACGGGCAATTTAGTATGGCCAATTCACCTGGCCCTGCACATCTTTGGACTGTGGGAGGAAACCGGAGCACCCGGAGGAAACCCACGCAGACACGGGGAGAACGTGCAAACTCCACACAGTCAGTCGCCTGAGGCGGGAATTGAACCCGGGTCTCAAGCGCTGTGAGGCAGCAGTGCTAACCACTGTGCCACCGTGCCACCCACTATGTTATTTGAGTTGGGCTTGGAAGTTAATTGCTGGTTGGTTCTTGGTCTAATAGCTCTATAGACGCTTTGACACTGGGCCAGAGCAGTATGTTTAAACAGATTGCAGATGTTGGTCATATTGAGGTCAGTACATGGAAGTTGGTTCCAGCAAGTCTGAGAGAGTCCTTATACTCCAACAGATGGTATATATTATATGTAACTGGGGCCTTGAAGGGAAATTGTCAATCTGCCAGGAAATGGGTTTTGAACTTTTTTTTTTGGAGAAGGTGTTTGGCTGTTGATGCTGCAGCTTAAAGATTTAAAAACTCCTTGCCTAACCTCTCATTAACAGCTATAGGGATTTAGTTAAACTGACTTCCTCAGAATGAGCTGAAAAGGTGGCATTGAACAAAATCTTCAGAAATTCAACCAAGAGACATTCGTCTGTGCCTGTAGAACAATGTATCATGAAAACCCATTTAAGTAGTCTGACAAAACACACAACACCCGATTATGGTCCAACAGGTTTATTTGGAAGCACTAGCTTTCGGAGCACTGCTCCTTCATTAGGTGACAACCATCTGATGAAGGAGCAGCATTCCAAAAGCTAGTCCTTCCAACTAAACCTGTTGGACTATAATCTGGCATTGTGTGAATTTAACATTGCACGCCCCAGTCCAACACCGGCACCTCCAAATCTTAAATAATCTGACCAGCTTTGTTATTTTCTTTCATTTATCCATTAACTGTGTCTTTCTGTCTTTTGTGGGAATGGGGCTGACAGCAAAGTAAAACCAAGTACTGCAAATGCTGGAGATCTGAAAGAACAGCAAATTGCTGGAGAAACTCTGTAGGGTCTGGCAGCATCAGTGGGAAGAACATAGTTAACGTTTCGAACCTGGTGACTCTTGACCAGAACTGATTGTCAGATCTTCTAATGTCTCCGGCTCATTATCCTCATCTTCTTCCTCGTGTAATTCTCCAAGCTCTCCACCATCCATTACATCACTGTTTTGCCTGCTCTAGTTTACAGGGTACAGCATGCAAGGGTTTTCTCTGTCTGACTGTTCTGCAAGGATTCCTGTACCCCAGACTGATCCAAGCATCAGAATCTCATCTCCAGGATGCCTATCCTCTACTACAGGATGGCTCTGGTGGAAGAATGGGCTGCAGAGTATCTACACTCAGCATTAGTCTGTGGTGATTCCATAACAGAGTTATTAGGCATGGGAACAGAGGTTAGCCTATGTCACTTGGTAACTGCCCTTGTAAAGCATCTGTCCTCCAAAATAAAGCAGGAACTTGAAGGATATAAGCATCTTGGCAGCTTCCAGCATTCTTGATGCAGATTTCCACGGTGTGGTACTGATGACAGGTAATTTATACATTGAATAAATTGACCCCTTTTGTATTGGTGAAGGCAGCCATGTTATGATGCGGTGCTCTCAACATGACCTGTGTACAGTCTATGGCATCCTGCACCTGCAGGAAGCCAGCTATGTTGGCAAAGTCTACTACATTTTCTATGCATTTGACTTCCTTTAATTTCTTTGCATCTATGTTACACTACAGCCACTGTGATAACTCCGGCTGTGACAGAATCCATTGATCATGGTTCCAATGAAGCTCTGTGGGAAAAGTCAGAAACAGAAAGGTCCTTCGTAAAGTGAGAAATCACTATTCACACTCAACTGACTGCTTAGTCTTGTATACAATACAGTGGGACAAGAAAGACCATGGGATTCCTTTACATGAACATTTGACATGGGGCACCTTATTTCAATATATGCTGCACAAGTCAGACCATACAAATACAGTAAGAGATTGATAGTATAGTAGGGTTATTGAAATTTTAACCTCCATCCCAACCCCCAAACATCTCCAGTGAAGACAGCTTCACATATAAGTGTATAGTCGCAAATACAGTTAAAAGTGAGTGGAAACCAGCACTGTGCCCTTGTATAACCTGTGGGATCTTGGATTTTCCATGCGAATTGTGGCCCATAGGTGAGACTTCTAAAGTCACTCGTCATTACTTCTGTTTCATAGATATGATTATGATTAATTTGTAGTCACCAATGACGTTGTCAGCATTGCTTGTGACCAGGATTTATATCTCTGATTTGGACACTGCATGCATTCCAAATGCAGGATTCTGTGATTACAGATTTTTTTACCTGGTGGTGTCAGTGCCTGATTAATATAATTGTCCTACATCACTGACAAGTATAGCTGCATTCTCCATCCACTTTTGATGTAGAAGGGAATCATTTTTCATTTCCATTGCGCCTTTGTGAGTTTAGAAGGAGATACAAGTTGTGCTTTGTAGAGTGAGTCACAGGCTCAGTCTGGTAATCTAGGGGTCTCCCAAAAATTCTTTTCTTCCATGTGCCGACTGTTGTTCTGAGCTTCCACATGTTCCCACCCAGGCCTTTTCTTCATCTCCCAATTTTACACATTGAGCACCAGCCTGAGAGATTAGCCTATCAAACAGCTCCCCCATCTTTGTCAGTTGTGGTGACCATCATTGAGCTCACCTTTGTCCACATTAACCCATTTTCTCCAACGTACAATTGTCTCCCCATCTTATCTGTTGAGTTGCACCCACCACAATTATTGTTCCCTCTGCATCCCTTCATGCTGCTTCCAATCTCCACAATTAACTTGCCAGTATCCCTACCACAGTGGTGGCCCTGATAATCTGTCTTGATTTTCAGTGATCACACATCCTCTCCCCAGGACTGACTATGACCCAGCCCCCTGAACAACTTGGAAAGACAGCCCTGAATGATGAGTAACCAGACCTGATTATCTCTGTATAGCTTCCCTAGCTGACCTAGCATTGATCCCCACTTTGGTTACACTGGAGCTGTAGCACTGACTGCAACCCACTCTCCAGAATGTAATGATATAGAACTCTTGACCCTGACCATCCCAAGTGGCTGACTGGTTGTGTCCAAGCCCCTGGCCTGGCATCAGATATTGCACCTGACTGATTGTAGCTGAACCGTCTGATGGATTCCTTTGATATTACAAGAATGATTCCTTATAGACTTTGAGACATGGCTATTTGGCTGAGGATATGCAGTGTGTTTGCTTCATGAACTGCTGGTACATAATGTAGGTGAGACACTAACAGAGCAGGATACCATACAGCAACATGTGTAACCCCTTCCCTGATCACAGCTGACAACCATGACAAGCTGCCTAACTGTCTGTGTTAGAAATTAAGGCAAGACAGAATTATTGCGAGTCTACAAATTCTTAATGAAACAGTAAAGTGCGAAAAGAAAGACAAGGCAAAGGAGAGATGCTCTGAGCACTCAAGAAGACACAAAGTGAGAGTGCTAAGAAAGCAAGCAAAGAGCACTGAGTTGCACCCTGCTCCGATGCATGATGTCAGTAGCTTTGGGGATTCAGTAATTGAACTCTCTCCTGCACTATATCAAATCTCTGATCTTTCTTTGTAGCAACAATATTTATGTAGTTGACCAGAATGTTAACTGGACCAATGGTTTACATGCTTCCACCATCCTATCAAAATATTAATGATGGATGGGTTAAATGGTGATAGGGTTATTTAAGGCCAAATAAATGGAAAGAAATTTAATTGTTGGAGATGGCATTTGTGTGGCACTAATGTTATTTACCACTAATCAGCCCAAACCTTGACATCTGTTAGATCTGGCTGAGTGTAGATACAAAATGCTTCATTATCTTGGGATAACCCAAATTGTCAATTATCTGAATATAGCCAAAGATTGAGTATCATTAACTGTTGGGATACAGAATGCAAAAAAATCTTATCCCTTTCTGGGAAGACATTCATCCTCAACTCAGTCCAAACCATCACTCTCGCCCTGAAGCTTATTGCTCTGGCTTTTCCACTTAACTGAAGTCCCATATCCTAGATTCCATTCTTGTCATTGTTCTCTCTATCCTCTCTAAGGTCTTGACATTTTTTTGTAGAAGATTCACATCCAGAGCTTATTCTCTCACTGCCTCTCCAATCATTTAAATTTAACATTTGGATGACAATGCTGTCACTGATCATTGCTCAATCATAATTCAAATTTATAACTCAAATTAGTTTAAGAATAGAAAATTGAATAGTGATCTGATCAAGGTGTAACCAGATTAGTAGGTCTACTGAATACATGGCTAACTTCTGTGGCTACCTCAAGTCTGACAGTTCAGTGCAATCATGAGCAGTTATAAGTCCCAAATTAGTCACTGAACAGTAGCATCCTCAGAATGTAGATATAGTATCCCTGTACACATCATGATTATCCTCTGACTTAAAAATCTAAATTAGAGTTTGCAACTTATGACTTATAGAGTCATAGAGTGACATGGAAACAGACCATTCTGTCCAACCAGACCACCCCGATCATGTTCACAAACTAAACTAGTCCCACCTGCCTGCACTTGGCCCTACCTCTCCAAACCTTTCCTATTCATGAACTTATCTAAATATATTTGAAACATAACTGTACCTGCATGCACCACTTTAGCATTTCATTCCACACACATTCCATTCACTGTGTAAAAAGGTTGCCCCTCATATCCTTTTTAAATCTTTCTCCTCTTACCTTAAAAATACACCCCTTAATTTTGAAGTCCCCTATCTTAGAGAAAAGACCCTTGTCATTCACCTTATCTATGTCCCTCATGATTCTCTAAATGTCAATAAGATCACCCCTCACACCAGTGAAAATAGTCCCTGCCTTTCCACTCCATTTTCATTTCTCAAACACTGCATTCCCATCAATATCCTGGTAAATGTTTTCTGAACCCTCTCCAGTTTAATTATATCCTTCCTATAACAGGGCAACCAGAACTGGATACAGTACTCCAGAAGACGCCTCATCAACATTCTGTACAACCTCAACATGATGTCCGAACTTCTATACTCAAAGCTGTGGGCAATGGAGACAAGCATGCTAAGTGTCTTCTTAATCAACCTGTCTACCTGTGATGAAAATTTCAAACAAGTATGAACCTAAACACCTAGGGCGCTGTTCTATAACACTACCCAGGGCCTTACCATTAATTGCATAAGTCCTGTCTTGTTTGTATTACCAAAATGCAATACTTCACACTTATCCAAATTAAACTCCATCCACCAATCCTTAGCGAATTGATCAAGATCTCTTTGTAATCTGAGATAACCCTCTTCACTGTCCACTATACCATCGAGCTGTATCAACTGAAGCAAGCAAGAACTACTGAGGAACCAGACATAAATGTAATTCCCCATATATCATTGTCATATTAACACAAATAAACCTACTAAAAAATTACCTTCAATGCTCTGCTTTTTTGAATTCATTAACAAGCTACTGTCGTCATGGCTTTGACACCATGTGAAGATCCCATTCTGTGACAGATGCATCATTTCTCCCACTCAAACAGCTTCAAGCTGCCTTTCCATCTGGAGCTGAATAGATGATGCTCCTGGACAAGATTAGTTGTTGTATTAGTGAGCAGTTTGGATAATGAATTAAGGGGGTGTGAGGGTGATATGGGAATCGCACCATAGAACTTGCTATATAAAGCTTAAATCTTTAAGCTCCATCATGAGTTACACAGAGGCAAAATAAATGATGTGTTTTTTTTTAACAAAACAGGAATGATAATGTACACATGCTGCACAGTCTTGTCCATTTCACTAAAATCAAGATGAAATCATACTTCAGTCATGACTGTCATGTTGACAAGTACAAGATTGTCTGGGAAAAATATACTATTGCAGAATTAAAGGAAGAGAAGTCCAGGATTAATTTTCTAAGCAGGTAAACTGCAACACAACTTTAAATGGCAAAAGTTAATAACAAAGATATTAGAATTTTGATTTTTGTCAGTTCTTTTAATGTCACTCCGAATTGTTCTCCTTCCACCCTATCTTTAAATGTCATTTCACGTTCATGTCCTTGTCTGCAAAATAACACTATTCCATATGCAAACTCACATGTTATCTTAAGACTCCAAAACTTCTGAATGCCTTTGGCAGATGAAAAGTCTGATTTATCTCAAATTATAAAGACAATGCATTATAGGATAAAAATTAACGAGGCTGGTTTTGGACAAACACACCAGTGAAAATATTGGCTCATGGCTTTGAGTAAATTATGGTTGAAGGCAAGAGAAAGCTGCAAATCTACTGAATGTGAACAATGAGGCTGTTCAATATCAATATCAAGTACGCAGCCTTCTCTGGATAAAAAGTAAGAGTCAAAGCTAAACTGAACTGATTAAATTTAAATCTAAATGTCAGAATATAATAAGTATTTTCCATTCCATCCAAACAGGAATCATAATGGTCACTGTCCCACTTCCTGGAGCCTAAGTAAGGAGACAAGACAGAGAAACAAACATAGAGTAGTGGAGAAACTCAGCATCTGTGGAGAGAGTCAGAGTGAACATTTCAAGTCCAGTATAACGCTTCTTCAGAATTGAAAGGTGTTGGAAAATTTCTTTTAAAAATACATTTGACAGAGGCAGAGGCCAAGTGCAATAGATTAGGGGATTATTAATGATGGAGATAGAGAAAAAATAGATGTAAAATGGGTTTAAATTTAGGTGTGAAAGGGAGAGAATGGGTCCTCTCTAATGACAGCAAAGTAAGCAAGATGCAATCAGGACAAGGCTGTGGGAAGGGGATGGGATGGGGAGAGAATGTAAAGAAATGAAAAACAGGCAAAATACAGTCAGATTCTAAAATTATGGAATTCAATTTTGAGACTATGAATGTAAAGTGCCTTAGTAGAAAATGTGGTTCCTTAAGATTGCATTGTGCTTTATTGGAGCACTACAGCAGATCCAGGACAGAAATATTAACGTGAGATCAAGGTGGTTTATTGAAACTGCAAGCAACCAGGAGGTCAGTGTCATTCTTCCAGACAGAAGTAAGGTGTTTCACAATGCAATCAACCAGCCTGTGTTTGGTCTCACCAATAAAGGAGACCACCACAAAAGAGAGGTCTGACTGCTAGCCTCACATTTCTTTCTCCTGGCCATCCCTCTCTTCCATCTCCTGCTACTGAGAACACAAAACATTTGCTATATTCTATGTCATAGAGTCATAGAGATGTACAGCATGGAAACAGACCCTTCGGTCCAACCCGTCCATGCTGACCCCTTACATCCTATTCACTCTGAGGACAGAGATGATGTTACCTTAATCAAAGGCACTCAGCTTTCTTCTTTTGGAGGATAATTTACCCTCTTGCAATCTCATCCATGTCCCACGGCAATGGTGCTGAGCATAACACTTTCCACTCTGACCACAAAGAAAACTATCTACTACATACTGAGTTGATGCACATTGCATCCATTTGGGAAAAAACAATTCAGACCTAATATTGCGATAACTACAGAAAACAAGTTTCTCCATATACTCTTCCCAACTAGAAAGAACAACTTCATCTAGTTCTTCAACTAGAATCAACTCAACCAAGCCCAAACACCTTTGTACCAGCCTCACATTAGTCCAAAAAACAAAAATGGTTCTTGGTGCTCCTTGTATTACAAGCCCGACTCCCACAGCTACCTAGACGACAACTCCTCCCACTCTACCTCCTATAAAAACGTTGTACCTTATTCCTAATTCCTCTGCCTCTGCTGCATCTATTCCCAGGAGGACCAATTCCACCTCAGAAAGTCATAGATGGCCTCCTTCTTCCATGATCACAACTTCCCTTCCAATATGGTTGACGATGCCCTCCAGCGTATCTACTACACTTTGCGCACCACCGCCCTTGAACCCCACCCCTCCCAATGCAACAAGAACAGAACACCTCTGGTCCTCACCTTTCACCCCACCAACCTCTGCATACATCGCATCATCCTCCGCCACTTCCACCACCTCCAAACTAACCCCATTACCAAAGACATATTTCCCTCCCCACCCCTATCAGTAGTCCAGAGAGACCATTCTCTCTGCGACTCCCTTGTCAGGTCCACACCCTCCACCAGCCCACACCCCACTCCTGGCACCATTACCTGCCCCCACAGGAAGTGCAAACCCTGTGCACACACCATTCCCTTCACCTCCGTTCAAGGCCCCAAGGGATCCTTGCACATCCATCAGAAATTTACCTGCACCTCTACCAATGTCATCTCCTGCATCCGTTGCACCCAGTATGGTCTCCTCTACATTGGGGAGACAGGATGCCTTTTTGCGGATCATCTCAGAGAACATCTCTGGACACTTGCACCCACCAACCCCACTGCCCCATGGCTGAACACTTCAACTCCCCCTCCCACTCCGTCAACGTCCTGGACCTCCTCCACCGCCAAACCATTACCACCCAACACTTGGAGGAAGAACGTCTCATATTCCACCTTGGGGCCCTGCAATTATACGGGATAAATGTGGATTTCAACAGCTTCGTCATTTCCCTTTCCCCATATTATTCCAGTCCCAAGCCTCCAACTCAGCCCTCTGGACCTGTCCATCAATCCCACCGCGAACTACCACCTTCTCCCTCACTTCCGTCCACCTATCACTTTCCTAGCCACCTTCCCCCCACCACCACCATTCCTGATGAAGGGCTTACTCCTGAAACATCGATTCTCCTGCTCCTCAGATGCTGCCTGACCTGCTGTGCTTTCCGAGCAACACACTCTTGACTTGGTGCACCTTCCCCAAACAAAGAGAAGACATTTGGGCCAGACCCAATGCCATTAAATCTTTGTCATTCATGTTCTTCACAGTTTCTCCAGAATACCAATCATCTTTTCTCTATTTCCCTCAGCCCCCCTGCACCTGCACTCCCCTAATCCTATTCCTAACCTCAATGCAATTACTCTCTCATTTATCTCCATTGCAAAGAATAAGGTCACAGAACAGTACCAGGCACTTATTCATTGTTTTAAATTAGATACTTCTATGCACCCGTTGTTTGAACCATGGCCCTCATCTTTTCTCCCACCTTTCTCGTCCTCCCTCCTATTTCTCTCCCCTGAGTTGCATGGTAACATTAATATGGTAAAATCTACCCAGTTGCAAGAAACAATTGTTATCACTCTATTCGAAACATGGTTCTATGAATTCAGTTGTATCTCTGAGAAACCCATCACTGATAGTCTCAGATGAGGTGCTGGAAGACTGGAGTTTGGCCAATGTGGTGTCACTATTTAAGAAAGGTGGCAAAGAAAAGCCAGGTAAGTATAGACCAGTGAGCCTGACATCGGTGGAGTGTAAGTTGTTGGAGGGTATCCTGAGAGACAGGATTTACATGTATTTGGAAAGGCGAGGACTGATTGGGGATAGTCAACATGGCTTTGTACATGGGAGATTGAGTCTCACAAACTTGATTTGAAGAAGTAAGGAAGAGGATTGATGAGGGCAGAGAAGTCGACGTGACCTGTAAGGACATCAATAAGGCGTTTGACAAGGTTCCTCATTGTAGACTGGCTAGCAAGGTTAGATCACATGGAATACAGAGAGAACTAGTCATTTGGATACATAACTAGCTCAAAGATAGAAGACAGAGAATAATGGTGGAGGGTTGCTTTTCCGACTGGAGGATTGTGACCAGTGGAGTGCACGAGACTTGGTGCTGGGTCCACTGCTTTTCATCATTTATATAAATGGTTTGGATGTGAATATAGGAGGTATAGTTAGTAAGTTTGCAGATGATATCAAAATTGGAAGTGTAGTGGACAGTGAAGAAGGTTACCTCAGAGTACAGCAGGATCTTGATCAGATAGGCCAATGGGTCGAGGAATGGCAGATGGAGTTAATTTAGATAAATGTGAGGTGCTGCATTTTGGAAAGGCCAATCAGGGCAGGACTTATATGCTTAATGGTAAGGTCCTGGGGAGTGTTGCTGAACAAAGAGACCTTGGAGTGCAAGTTCATAGTCCCGTGAAAGTAGAGTCACAGGTAGATAGGATAGTGAAGAAGGCGTTTAGTATGCTTTCCTTTATTGGCCAGAGTATTGATTATCGGACTTGGGCATCATATTGCAGCTGTACAGGACATTGGATTAGGCCACTTTTGGAATATTGTGTGCCATTCTGATCTCCCTCCTATAGGAAGGATGTTGTGAAACTTGAAAGGGTTCAGAAAAGATTTACAAGGATGTTGCCAGGGTTGGAGGATTTGAGCTATAGGGAGAGATTGAATAGGCTGGAGCTGTTTTCCCTGGAGCGTCGGAGACTAAGGGGTGATCTTATAGAGGTTTATAAAATCATGGGGGACACGGATAAGATAAATAGACAAAGTCTGTTCCCTGGGTTGGGTGAATCCAGAACGAGAGGGCATAGTTTAGGGTGAGAGGGGAAAGATTTAAAAGGGACCTAAGGGGCAACCTTTTCATGGAAAGGGTGGTACGTGTATGGAATGAGCTGCTAGAGAAAGTGTTGGAGGCTGGTACAGTTACAACATTGAAAAGGCATCTGGATGGGTATATGTATGGGAAGGGTTTAGAGGGATATGAGCTGGGTGCTGGCAAATGGGACTAGATTGGGTTGGGAAAACTGGTCGGTATGGATGAATTGGACCAAAGCATCTGTTTCCATGATGTAGGTCTCTATGACTCTGGATTGACAATTCAACCTCAATATGAAAGGGAACTTTTAATCTTTTATCACTGTTGAGTTTCAAATATGGAAGCTTTTTGACCTGAATTTCCACAATGAACAAAGAGCTTCTCCATCACTGATGGAGGAAACCAAAAGCCAGCAGTGCCCCCCGAGTATGGCACCTATGATTTGCATGGTTGCACAAATCAGCAGAGAGTCATATTTGACACATGCAAATTTCATGGAACAAGTTGCACATGTAAATCAGCAGTTGCTTCTACTCCTGCCCTTTAAATCTTTGGGAATAAAATCTGAAGCATTAAAGAATGCTTCCATGGAGCATATGTGGGAACAAGAGATGGCAAGTATTGGGCATGCAGAGTGAAGTGAGGGCTGGGAGTCGGGAGAGGTGAAGGCTAGAGGACTGTTGTGTGTTTTAGTGTTCTTCATAAATTTCTCCACAATGGTGGAGCATCAAGATAGATCTTCCACCTCGCCTGCCTTGACACCTGGTAGTTGCCCATCCCAACTCCCAGAGTGCCCAGCCACTCCAGAAAGAAAATTCCAACTTCTGGGACAATTCCTCTTTAATCAGGATTGCGGAACCAGGAAATCTTGCAACTCTAAAAATTTAGGCCTTTAATTTGCTGTACTATCAAGTCAGTGGCAAAATTAAACTAAGACAACCTTCAGAACCACTTCAATTTGGATGCAAGTTGTTAAAAACTATTGCAATGAACAATTTTTAAAATAACTTTATTAGTACAGTTCAGTAAAAGATTATACATTTATTGTAATTTCATCAATCTAGCTCGCAATAGATTGAGTCATACAGCATGGAAACAGACCCTTCGGTCCAACTTGTCTGTGCCGATCAAGTTTGATTGCATTTGACGCGTATCTCAAAACCTTTCCTATTCATGTACCTGTGCAAATGTCTTTTAAATGTTGAAACTGTACCTGCATCTACCAATTTCTCTGGCAGTTCATTCCACATATGCACCACCTTCTGTGTTAAAAAATTGCCCCCTCAGGTCCCTTTTAAATCTTTCGCCTCTCATCTTAAAAATATGCTCACTAGTTCTGAACACCCCCAACCTAGGAAAAAAACCTTTGCTATTCAATTTATCTGTGACCTTCTTGACTTTATAAACCGCTATTAGGTCTCCCCTCAACCTCCTACACTCCAGTGAAAAAAGTCCTAGCCTATCCAACTTTTCCGTTTTAAAAAATGCTATTGCCTATTCATCAGCAATATGCAGAGTTTGCAAGGACAGATTTGTCTTTTTTCCTGCCATCCAGTTTCTCCAGTGAGATGAAAACCAATAAAAGGTTTATTGTTCACTCCCTGCCTTGTGCCATTTTTAACCAAGTCTCCATTATTACAGCTCGCATGAGCCTCCATATCTCCAGCAATTTGGGGTCTTCTGAAATATACTGTGATGACTGCCTCCTGGTGTAGGATAAAGTGGTGCTCAGTGAGTAGAGAGGCAGCCATTGCATAGATCAGAACAAATAATCTTAGGGGTCCACAAACAACATGGATGAAAAAGTCCAAAATAATTTTACAGGGGATTTTGGATTTGTTGGATGTGTATAATTGTTGTCTGTGTAATTGCTCACATTCTCAACAATCTTTGCAAATGTGAATTTTAGATTAGATTAGATTAGATTACAGTGTGGAAACAGGCCCTTCGGCCCAACAAGTCCACACCGACCCGCCGAAGCGAAACCCACCCATACCCCTACATTTACCCCTTACCTAACAGTACGGGCAATTTAGTATGGCCAATTCACCTGACCCTGCACATCTTTGGGCTGTGGGAGGAAACCGGAGCACCCGGAGGAAACCCACGCAGACACGGGGAGAACGTGCAAACTCCACACAGTCAGTCGCCTGAGGCGGGAATTGAACCCGGGTCTCTGGCGCTGTGAGGCAGCAGTGCTAACCACTGTGCCACCGTGCTGCCTGTTTTCTTCTGTTTTGACGTCTGTTGTTCTTCCACTTGTTGCCCTCTGAATGTATTACCACCAGCTCTCTCCCACAGGTAGGCTACTGAATTTCCCCACTTGCCAAATAACATGATCATATGCTGGTCATGCAATGCAAATAAACCTGACAATCTACTAATGAAGGAAGTGAGGACTGCAGATGCTGGAGATCAGAGCTGAAAAATGTGTTACTGGAAAAGCACAGCAGATCAGGCAGCATCCAAGGAGCAAGAGAATCGAAACCCGAAACGTCGATTCTCCTGCTCCTTGGATGCTGCCTGACCTGCTGTGCTTTTCCAGCAACACATTCAATCTACTAATGGGCCTCCTCCTTCAGGTGCCAGTCAGGGCATGCTGCCAGCCGATTGCACATGCGTAGGGAAACCTGCTGTATGCATGACAGTTGGTCAGGTTTATTGGTCTTTTGTTGCATGCTATCTCCAAGGAACCATAAGCTCATTCATATGATGGACACGAGTAAAGGCACCTGGAGGGGACCTAACGATCAGACACTCATTATCTCATGCATTTTCCTGCCATCTTACAGTTGGGTTCAGCAACTCCTATTTTCCTACTTATTTGTTTTCTTTGATTCTTTTCAACATAGTATTCTGAAACTATGGCCTTCACCTTTTAGGAGAAAGAGAGGTCTGCAGATGCTGGAGATCAGAGATGGAAATATGTTGCTGGAAAAGCGCAGCAGGTCAGGCAGCATCTAGGGAACAGGAGAATCGACGTTTCGGGCATTAGCCCTTCTTCAGGAATGAGGAAAGTTGGTCCAGCAGGCTAAGATAAAAGATAGGGAGGAGAGACTTGGGGGAGGGGCGTCGTAAATGTGATAGGTGGAAAGAGGTCAAGGTGAGGGTGATAGGTCAGACTGGGGTGGGGGCGGAGAGGGCGGGAAGAAGATTGCAGGTTGGGAGGGCGGTGCTGAATTGGAGGGATTTGACTGAGACGGGCGGGGGGGGGGGGAAATGAGGAAACTGGTGAAATCCGAAGCCTCCAGCAACAGACGTCCCTCCGGATCCTCCGCTCTACAGCAAATCCGAAGCCTCCAGCAACAGACGTCCCTCCGGATCCTCCGCT
>NC_057720.1:56467164-56514987 GCF_004010195.1 Chiloscyllium plagiosum
GTCTGACCTATCACCCTCACCTTGTTCTCTTTCCACCTATCACATTTCCGACGCCCCTCCCCCAAGTCCCTCCTCCCTATCTTTTATCTTAGCCTGCTGGACCAACTTTCCTCATTCCTGAAGAAGGGCTAATGCCCGAAACATCGATTCTCCTGTTCCCTAGATGCTGCCTGACCTGCTGCGCTTTTCCTTCACCTTTTAACCTGGTTTTATAGAGGCCAGTTAGAAACTTTTGACTGAAACATGGACTTACAGAGTCATAGAGTCATAGATATGTACAGCATGGAAACAGGCCCTTCGGTCCAACTCGTCCAGGATGGCTAGTTATCCTAACCTAAGCTAATCTCACTTGCCAGCACTTGACCCATATCCCTCTAAACCCTTTCTATTCATATACCCATCCAGATGCCTTTTAAATGTTACAGTTGTACCAGCCTCCACCACTTCTTCTAGCAGCTCATTCTATATACGCACCACCCTCTGCGTGAAACAGTTGCCCCTCAGGTCCCTTTTATATCTTTCCCCTCTCACCCTGACCCTATACTCTCTAGTTCTGCACTCCCACACCACATCTGTTTACCCTATCCATGCCCCTCATGATTTTATAAACCTCCATAAGGTCACCCCTCAGCCATCAATGCTCCAGGGAAAATAGCCCCAGTTTATTCAGCCTCTCCTTATAGCTCAAATCCTCTAACCCTGGCAACATCCTCGTAAATCTTTTCTGAACCCTTTCGAGTTTCACAACAACTTTCCGATAGGAAGGAGACCAGAAGTGCAAGCAATATTCCAAAAGTGGCCTCACCAATGTCCTGTACAGCCACAACATGACCTCCCAACTCCAATACTCAATGTTCTGGTCAATAAAAGAAAGCATACCAAATGCCTTCTTTACTATCCTATTTACCTGCGACTTTATTTTCAAGGAACTGCACTTCAAGGGTCTTTTTGTTTAGCAACACTCCCTCGGACCTTACTATTATGTATATAAGTCCTACTAAGATTTGCTTTTCCAAAATGCAGCACCTCACATTTATTGGAATTAAACTCCATCTGCCACTTCTCAGCCCATTGGCCCATCTGTTCAAGATCATGTTGTACTCTGAGGTAACCTTCTTCACTGCCCATTACACCTCCAATTTTGGTGTCATTTGCAAACTTACTAACTATACCCCCAAGTTCATATTCAAATCATTTACATAAATGATGAAAAGTAGTGGACCTGGCATCGATCCTTGTGGCACTCCACTGGTCACAGGCCTCCAGTCTGAAGAGCAACCCTCCATGACCACCCTCTGTCTTCTACCTTTGAGCCAGTTCTGTATCCAAATGGCTAGTTCTCCCTGTATTGCATGAGATCTAACCTTGCTAACCAGTCTCTCATGAGGAACCTTAATTGAAGTAAAACATTAGCAGTAAGTAAATACATTCCTGTTATAACTATTCCAAGGTGCCATGTTTTAAGATAGGAATCTTAATCTAATGTGAGAATTGTTCTAATTAGGAGACTCCTCCAGGATCAGGCACCATATTTCTTGCAAGAGGGAAAGTAGACAGCCCATTTCCAAGAACAGCCGATGTTAATCTACAGCTGATGGGTAAAAGGATGTATGAGAAAGTTCCACAGGGCGAAATGTATCCAGCTACAAACAGACAGCCAGCACATGTAAGAGTGAGAATAGGGCTTTTTACAGTCTCAGAATAGAGGAGGCCTGCTTGTTCCATGTGAGATCTCTGGGAAAGAGCCCTCCTTCTCCAGATTTCAGTGAGGTATATTTTTAACATGCTCTTTCTGGCAGCTTCAGCTGGAAGGAAGGCATCCACCCAGGAAGGAGCTGAAAGTCTGTGTACCTGCTGCAAGACTGATTTGCATTCGCTGTCTCATCCAATGCTAAAACATGAGATTAGTGTAAACTGATCAACAAAGGATCATGAGTATTTTAAAATTCCTGCAGTAAATTTTTAATAAATCTGAAGTTTCAGTTTTCCTTTTGTATTGATCAAGGGAGGAGGTGCCAGTCCTGGTTGCTAGAATAATAGTTTCCACATCTAATGCCAATATTAAGCAATTTTAGGTCAAGTACAACACATTATCCTGAAGCCTTTTGACTACCACTGGCATCTCACATGTCTGAAACACTTCCATATGAAATAAACAAGGCAATGTGAGCTCTTGGAGCAAAAGGAGAAGAAATGTCTTGAAAAGGGAGAAAGATTTGGATTTCTAAAGCATCCTTCACTATGATATGATATCCCAAAGCATTTTACTGCCGAGGAAATACTTTCACATTCACATTATACTCACTGTTATAATGTAAGAAACATGGCAGCCAATTTGTGAGCACCAAGAGTCCACGAACAATAATCTGGTATTGTAATCTCCCTCCCAGGCTATAATTGTGATTTGGTGTTCTTTCAAGGAATATGTTTGCAAACACACTCATAACAAAATAAATATTGTCGCTACCTATCACCAATATTTGTGAATGTGGATTAGCTTGATGTTATGAAGCAGATTGAGCATAGTGGGTGGGTGGGTGTGTGGGGGCGGTAAGTGTTGGCAAACACTTAACCCCACCCACAACCATGAAGATCCATAGTCTGCATCTTTTAAATAGCTGTGAGTACATGCGTAAGAGTTGTGTATCTGATTACTATTAATTGTTAATGAAGTGGATTCCATCCCTGATTTGAAATGAATATTGTGGGCTCAATTTTACCACAGATCAGTTAAGTGCCAATTTTGGGGAGTTTCACCAAGGCTTTCGATTGAGCTACCTGACGGTGCTCACCTCATTACATGCACCACAATTCGATTGCTCCACACTCACATTATCTTCCATTCACAAGTGGCAGAAGAACTTGCTGCTGCCGGGACCTACTGGGATTTGTGCTTCTGGGAACATATTTAAAGTCCAGCTGTGTACTAAGGCAATCACTGCCAGCCAAGAACTTCACAGTTCATGTAGTGGGAGAGGAATGAAAAACAAAAGCTTCTGATGGCACCGATGTGCACCTGTGACACTGTGTTACAAACAGATTCGTACTTTAGTATGTTTGGTAAATATATTGCTATCTTATGTCATCATCTATCTGATTGACTGCCATTGTAACTGCAGCTACCAGAATACCAACTCCAGGGACTACCCATCCTGGGTACCTTGCCAGTTAAGAGCCCTGTCTAAGGGAATCCCACACTTTCCTTGCCAGTTCGTGTAGCATGACATCTTGTCATTGTTCAGTGTGGAAGCATGATAGAAACAGAGAAGATAGGTGTAGGAGGAGGCCATTCGGCCCTTTCAACCTGCTCCATCATTCATCACGATCATTGCTGATTGTCCAACTTAATAGCTTAATCCTGCTTTGTCTCTATAAACTTTGGTCCCATTCACTCCAAGTGCTATATCTAGCTGCCTCTTGAATACATTCAATGTTTTGACATCAACTACTTCCTGTGGTAATGAATTCCACAGGCTGACCACTCTTCGGGTGAAGAAATGTCTCCTCGTCTCTGTCCTAAATGGTCCACCCTGAATCCTCAGACTGTGCCCCCTGGTTCAGGATGCACCCACCATCAGGAACAAACTCCCTGCATCTAGCCTGTCTAGTCCTGTTAGAATTTATAAGTTTCTGTGAGATCTCCCCTCACTTCTCTGAACTCCAGTGAAGACAATCCTAACTTAGTCAATCTCTCTTCATACATCAGTCCCGTTGTCCTCGGAATTAGCCTAGTAAACCTTCACTGCAGTCCTTCGAGAGCAAGAGCATCCTTCCTCAGAAAAGGAGACAAAAACTGTACACAATATTCCAGATGTGGCCTCACCAAGGCCTTGTATAACTACAACAAAACATCCCTGCTCTTATGCTTGAAACCTCTCGCAATGAAAGCCAGCATACCATTCGCCTTTTTTACCACCAGCATACATACCTTCAGCGACTGATGCACAAGGACACCCAGTCCCGTTGTACACACCCCTCTCTCAATTTACAACCATTCAGATAGTAACCTGCCTTCTTGTTTTTGCTTCCAAAGTGAATAATCTCACACCTATCCAAATTATACTGTATCTGCCATTGACTTGCCCACTCACCCAACCTGTCCAGCAGAACAGAGCATCTCTGCACCCTCATCACAGTTCACTCTCCCACGCAACTTGGTGTCATCTGCAAACTTTGAGATGTTACATTTTGTTCCCCCATCCAAACTATTAATATATATTGTGAATAGCTGGGTGCCTAGCACTAATCCCTGGGGCACTCCACTGGTTACTGCTTGCCAATTTAAAAAGGACCTATTAGTTTCTGCTCTTTGTTTCCTCTCTTCCAACTAGTTCTCTATCCATCTCAATACATTTCCCCCAATCCCACGTACTTTAATCTTGCACAATAATTTCTGACGTGGGGTTGTCAAATACTTTCTGAAAATCCAAATATACCACATTGAGTGCTTCCCCCTTGTCAACTCTACCAATTACATCTTCATAGAATTCCAACAGTTTGTCAAGCATGACTTTCCCTTCATTAATTCATGTTGACTCTGTCTGATCCTGCCACTGCTTTCTAAATGCTCCGCTATAAAGTCCTTGATAATGGATTTGAGATTTTTCTCCACTATTGATGTTATGCGTATTGGTCTATAATTCCTTGGTTTCTCTCTACCTCCCTTTTCGAATATCAGAGTAACATTAGCTACTCTCCAAAATGCAGGGACTGTACCAAAGTCAATAGAATCCTGGAAGATGACCACCAATGCATCCACTACTTCTAGAGCAACTTCCTTAAGTAATCTGGGTTGTAGATTATCAGGCCCTGGGGATTTATCCACCTTCAATCCCTTCAATCTTCCCAGCGCCATTTCTCGACTAATATTGATCTCCCTCAGTTCTTCCCTCTCAGTAAATTTTGTATTCTCCAACATTTCTGGGATCTGATTTGTGTCCTGTTTTGTGAAGACTGAACCAAAGTATGTATTTAGTTGCTCAGCCATTTCTATATCCCCTATTATACATTCTCCCATTTCTGTATGTAGGGGACATACATTTGTCTTCATTAACCTTTTTCTCTTCATGTACCAATAGAAATTCTTACAGTCAGCTTTTATGTCCCCTGAAAGCTTACTTTCATACTGTATTTTCCCTTCTTAATCAATCCCTTGGTCCTTTTTGCTGAATTTTAAACTGCTTCCAATTCTCAGACCTATTGTTTTTCTTGGCCAATCTCTATACTTCTTCCTTGGATCAGATGCTATCTCTAATTTCCTTTGTAATCCATGAATTGGTCCTCTTACCCATTTTGCTTTTGTACCAGATAGGTATAAACAGATGCTGCAGTTCCTCCATGCATTCCATGAATGTTTGCCATTGTCTATCCACTTTCATCCCTTTCAGTAACTTTCCCCAATCTAGTAAGGCCAACTCACACCTCAAATCTTAATAGTTTCCTTTATTAAGAATCAGCATCCTAGTCTCCGCATCAACCATCTCACTCTTCACCTTGATAAAAAATTCTATCATGTAATGGTCGCTCATCCACAAGGCTTATCACACAGCTAGATTGACAATGATTCCCTTCTCATTACACAGTACCCAATCTACGACGAACTGCTCTCAAGTTGATTTCTCAATAAATTGGTCAAGAAAACCATACCGCACACACTCCAGGAATTCTTTCTCTGTAGCATTGTGGCGAATGTGATTTGCCCAATCTGTGTGCAGATTAAAATCACCCATGATCACCGATATTCCCTTATCAAATGCATCTCTAAATTCGTGTTCAATGACATTCCCAACATTACCACTGCAGTTGGGGGTCTATATATGACAACCACTAATGTTCTTTGCCCCTTGGTATTTCTCAACTCAACCCATATAGTCCCCACATTGTCAGAGCTAATATCCTTTCTCAGTATTGTGTTAATTTACCCTTTAACCAGCAATGCCATTTCCCCACCTTTTCCATTTTGCCTGTCCTTCCTAAATACTGAATACCCTGGGACATTCAGTTCCCATTCCTGGTTAGCCATGTCTCCGTAATCCCAATTATGCAAGAATATAAGAACTAGGAGCAAGAGTAGGCCATCTGGCCCTTTCTGCCCGTTCCGCCATTCAGAAGATCATGGCTAATCTTTCTGTGGCCTCGCTCCATTTACCGACCCTCTCACCATAACCCTTAATTCCTTTACTGTTCAAAACATTATCCATCTTAGCTTTAAAAACATTTACTGAGGAGGCCTCAACCACTTCACGGGGCAGGGAATTTCATAGATTCGCAACCCTCTGGGTGAAGAAGTTCCTTCTCAATTCAGTCTTAAATGTGCTTTCCCTATTTTGGAGGCTATGCCTTTGTGTCCTAATTTTCCTTGCCAGTGGAAACATCCTCTCTACTTCTATCATATCTATTCTCTTCATAATTTTATATGTTTCTACAAGACACCCCTCATTCTTCTAAATTCCAATGAATATACTCCCAGTCTACTCAGTCTTTCCTCAAAAGCCAACCCCCCTCAACTCCAGAATCAACCTAGTGAACCTCCTCTACACTCACTCTGGTGCCAGTACATCCTTTCTCAAGTTAGGAGACCAAAACTGTATGCAGTACTCCAGGTGAGGCCTCACCAACACCCTATGTAGCTGCAGCATAATCTCTGTGCTTTTAAACTCAACCCCCTTAGCAATGAAGGGCAAAATTCCATTTGCCTTCCTAATTATCTGTTGCACCTGCAGACCAACCTTCTGTGATTCATGCAGGAGAACATCCAGGTCCCTCTGCATAGCAGCATGCTGCTATTTTTTTACCATTCAAGTAATAGTCCTTCTTACTGTTATTCCTAACAAAACAGATGACTTCACATTTATTAACATTGTATTCCATCTGCCAGACCTTTGCCCACTCACTTAAATTTTCTATGTCCATTTGCAAAGTTTCACAAAGGTTATCTCAGACTACAGCAGG
This sequence comes from Chiloscyllium plagiosum, assembly GCF_004010195.1. NCBI lineage: Eukaryota > Metazoa > Chordata > Chondrichthyes > Orectolobiformes > Hemiscylliidae > Chiloscyllium > Chiloscyllium plagiosum. The sequence goes on from NC_057720.1 coordinate 56,474,116, forward strand.
ATCTTGACCAGATGGGCCAATGGGCCAAAGGGCTGAGAAGTGGCAGATGGAGTTTAATTCAGATAAATGCAAGGTGCAGGACTTATACACTTAATGGTAAGGTCCCAGGGAGTATTGCTGAACAAAGAGACCTCGGAGTGCAGGTTTATAGCTCCTTGAAAGTGGAGTCGCAGGTAGATAAGATACTGAAAAAGGCATTTGGTATGCTCTCTTTTATAGGTCAGAGTATTGAGTACAGGAGTTGGGAGATCATGTTGTGGCTGTACAGAACATTGGTTAGGCCACTGTTGGAATATTGTGTGCAATTCTGGTCTCCCTCCTATTGGAAAGATCTTGTGAAACCTGAAAGGGTTCAGAAAAGATTTACAAGGATGTTGCCAGGGTTGGAGGATTTGAGCTATAGGGGGAGGCTGAACAGGCTGGGGCTGTTTTCCCTGGAGCGTTGGAGGTTGAGGGGGTGACCTTGAGGGGGTGAGGAGGTTTACAAAATCATGAGGGGCATGGATAGGATAAATAGACAAAGTCTTTTCCCTGAGATCAGGGAGTCCAGAACTAGAGGGCATAGGTTTAGGGTGAGAGGGGAAAGATATAAAAGAGACCTAAGGACAACCTTTTCACACAGAGGGTGGTACGTATATGGAATGAGCTGCCAGAGGAAGTGGTGGAGGCTGGTACAATTGCAACATTTAAGAGGCATTTGGATGGGTATATGAATAGGAAGGGTTTGGAGGGATATGGGCCAGGTGCTGGCAGGTGGGACTAGATTAGGTTGGGATAACTGATCGGCATGGACAGGTTGGACCGAATGATCTACTTCCATGCTGTTCATGTCTATGACTCTATAACTCTGTCTTAAATGCCTGAAACCTTGTTTATAACCCTCTGACCCTGAACATCCCAACCAGCCAATTGACACTTCAAATTCCCTGGTTTGAGATCTGACACTGCCCTTGAGTGTCTATAATGACACCTCCTGATTGATGACGGTTCTCCTTGACTTGACCAAGACTATGAGGAGAAAGTGAGGTCTGCAGATGCTGGAGATCAGAGTTGAAACTTTATTGCTGGAACAGCAATACCTGCTGTGCTGTTCCAGCAATAAAGTTTCAACTTTGACCAAGACTATGCCTTATTCGTTGGTTCAAGACATGTCCACTTGGTTGAAGCAGATGCAGTATGTTGCTGTGTAAGTGTTTGGCACATACTGTATGTGTGACATTGAAGTAGCATGATACTCAACCCTTGACTGATCTCCACTGACAACCATGATTAGCTGCCTGACTTTGTGTCTGCATTAAAAGATAAGGCAAGACTGACATACTGTTGGCATTTAAGTTCTAAAGAGGCGGCTAAGTTCAAAAAGACAGGGCAAGACAAAGCAAGGCAGAAATGCTGAGAACATCCAATTAGTCACAAAGTGAGTGAGTGCTAAGAGTCAGCGAGAAACCCTGACAAGTACCCTGCTCTGATGCATCAGAAGACTGCCTGTGTCTTCACTTAAAGCAGCTGGCAGCAGCATTACAGTGAAAGGTGTCAGTGCATTCCAAAGTTCAGCACTGAAATGAGTGAGTTCAAGATGTGCCAAGATGATGCTAGAGTGTGTCCCATGCCAAACTGTCATGGAGGCTGTCGTTGCCCATGGAATGTCCCCTGAGAGATTGATGACTACTGACCTGGAGAAGTTCAGAGGAACCAGATACCTACTCTGATTTCCACGTCAGGAATTGTCACCATCTAGTTACTCCCCACCATATGGGAGAATAGCAAAGTGCATCTACACGAGGCAAGAATAGATAATAATGAGATGTTAATACATACAAACCAGTTTCTTTCTAATGATTCTGCCCTAAGTTGTGTGTGCTTTCTCCATTCTCACCTAGTGTGACCATCTTTGTATCAGTGATTTTCTAATGCCTGAGTATGACAATGGTGCATTAGGTGGACCAAGAAGTGGAAATTTATGAACCATTTACTCCTCATTAAAACATAAAAGGTTCTTGACCCATCTGTGTCGTCTAAGTAAGATTTAGTGACTTTGCAACAATATAGTGTACCATTGTGTGACATGGACCCATGCCTATTGAAAATGAACTGAGATTGCTCAAAAAAATAATTACAGGCCCTGTGAGGAATCTGCACTGGATTTGGACTACATGCTTCAGGGAAAAGGACAACAATTTACTTTGTTGTAAATGTGTTCATGTGTTCAATTGTAAAATTGCAGTTCACATTCAGGGCTCACTGGGAAGTACAAAAATGTATCGTGATATTCAATAATACATAGTTCCAAAATCTAAACTCAGCTCTGTATCAGATGGCAATCCAATACTGGGTGTTACAGTTGGCTTGAATGAGAAAAAAAAGGGAATGAAACATTTTGCCTGGAAATATTCTGCTCAGTATTAATATCTAGTGACCTCTGCTGGAAAACTGGGAAAATAGGATCAGGTTCAGCTGTGAAGATTCACACATTTGGTGAATAACAAAACTAGAGCTCCAGTGAGTGAAATTGGCTTCTAAAATATTAACAAAACAGGCTTGATATGAGCAAAATATAATTCAGCTTTTGTTTTCAATCGGTGGTTATCTCAGATAGCTCAAGTGAGCACCACACATAACTGTCCCAATCTACCTCCAACCACTTGACTACAACCTTGACCATGTGACCACTTGTCGAGGGCGTGGTGCTGTAAAAGGATTCCTGATGAAGGGCTTTTGCCCAAAACATTGATTCTCCTGCTTCTCGGATGCTGGCCGATCTGCTGTGCTTTTACAGCACCACACTCTCGATTCTGATCTCTAACATCTGCAGTCCTCACTTTGTCCACGTGACCACTACCCTAACTTTCTGACTATCTCCCTGACTACCAGATTACCCACCTACTCATTCACTGATGAGAAGATTTGGACCTTCAAAAACGTACCTGAATACAGTAGCTACTTCCTGGAAAGGAGCTGGCTCTCCTCTTTTTCAATCTCTTCTTTTAGCTGATGACCTTTCTCTTGGGAGGCTGTGCTAACCCTTTGCTGCTTCAGCTGAGACTGGAATATCCAGTTGAAAGTTGCAAAAGATTACCTGGCAGAAATCTCCACAGCAGCATCAATGTTGATCCCAAACAGAAGCCCTTCTGAGCTTTGACCTCAAGTGTCATTATAATACATTGATTGGAAAGATGTGAAAAAAATACATTCATCAAACAGAGCTGTTCTTTTAAACTTCCTTTATACAAAGTCGCTCAATTCAGCCTCAGGATACAACTTTGTTCAATTGGTATTTCAAAGGTCCTTTCTCCCTTTCTCTCGCTTTCAGCTGGGTGAGGAAGCCAGCTACTGTTAGCTCACTGATATCCCCTTCCAAGCAACCACACTTTGAGCTATGGTATTAAGTAATATCATGCTGTTTTAATATGAGGCACCACTGTGATCATTTCTTACTCCTTAAATCAATGTCCATCTGTGGACATTTTGCAATTCATTACTGAACAGTGAACAGGAGTAGAATGCCCCACCATTTCTCCCCTACTGTGTTTCCTCTTATTTTACAAGTTCAAAGTACTGAGCAGTTGCTGTTAATGTGATTAATCAGGCTCGCATAAATGCTGGGACCTCTCTAGCCTTCATGGTTCATTTATACAGGTTGTATAGTTACCTGCTTTTTAAAGGAAGCATAGTTTGATTATTGGAGATATAGAGAGAAAAGTATTGAGTACATATATAAAATCAATCTTGTTGAAGGAAAGCAGGTAAAGTTACAACATGCTTTCAGAGGATCACGACATTAGATGACAAATACTGGACATAGTCTATTTAAGGCTCTGCTCTATACACATTGGAGTATGGTGTCCATTCAGGTTCGTGTATGTCTTAGGATCCTGAAATTCTTCATGGCTTGTTGAAAACAAAATTACTAGATGAGATCTAGCCTTGGCTTTTTCATGGTGGCTCAGTGGTTAGCACTGCTACCTCATAGTGCCAGGGACCCAGGTTCGATTCCAGCCTCAGGTAACTGTCTATGTGGAGTTTGCACATCTCAGTGGGTTTCCTCCCATAATCCAAAGATGTGCAGGTTAAGTGAATTGGTCATACTAAATTGTCCATAGTGTTAGGTGCGTTAATCAAAGGGTAAAGGGTCTGGGTGGGTTACTGTTCAGACGATCGGTGTGGACTTGTTAGGCTGAAGGGCCTGCTTCCACACTGAAGGGGAATCTAATCTGTGGAGAAGGCAAAAGCTTTTCTGGGTTAACAGAATGTTATATTCCAATTAGATTAGATTAGATTAGATTACAGTGTGGAAACAGGCCCTTCGGCCCAACAAGTCCACACCGACCCGCCGAAGCGAAACCCACCCATACCCCTACATTTACCCCTTACCTAGCACTACGGGCAATTTAGTGTGGCCAATTCACCTGACCCTGCACATCTTTGTGATGTGGGAGGAAACCGGAGCACCCGGAGGAAACCCACGCAGACACGGGGAGAACGTGCAAACTCCACACAGTCAGTCGCCTGAGGCGGGAATTGAACCCGGGTCTCTGGCGCTGTGAGGCAGCAGTGCTAACCACTGTGCCACCGTGCCGCCCTCCAATGAGTCTCCATCGTCTGGAACAGAAGACTGAAATAGAAAATTGATGCAGGCATTTAAAATTGAAGTTAGTATATTCTTGACGGTGAGACAAGGAAGATAATGTGTGAGAGAGAGACTTGTGCACAAGAAGTATTAGTTTTCTATACGCACCTTTTCGGTGCCACTGTCATATGTCATAAATCAACAGGTGTTTAGGCTGTTGATTGCTAATGTGTGGGTTCTTAGCTCTGATTCCTGTACATCCTGATATCTAACTATATTGTTAACAAATCAAAAAGCACAAGGCCTCACCTATTTTATAAAGAAATATCAACATTCAATACATGGTGTTAGCAGTGGTAGAGGTTGTTGAAAACAACTTCTGCTTTTGGTGAACACATCCATAGTCTGTAAAACTCAAAAAACAGTTACTCAATAACTAAACAATGTTAAAAATGTTGTCAGACAAGCCTGGAGACAACTAAAACTTTGTGATGGAGTTCAACAATATGACAGAGCTATAGCATATGGTGACACTTAGCGATTGGTGAAGAAATGTAGACAGAAACAAGATGACATCATGCTAATGAAGTTCCCTCAGTGCCATCAATTCCACAAGAATGTTCCCTTTGAGTAAAACAAGAAGCTGAAAAAACACACAACCAGTACTATACAATCCTGCAAAGCTGAAAGCTGCAATTCCCATTCTAATGCCAAGAGAGATGCTCAGACTGTAATACTATTCCTAGGCTATCTAAATGTAACATAAATGATGGATGTGCATTATGTTTACTTGAATCTCTGGTGCGTTTATTCTTAGCTAAACCAGTACAAATAGAACACAGTAATCCTCAGAGACAGCCTGTGCCCCGAGTGTACTGGGCAGAGTGCCTCTGGGCCTATGGTTGTGTAATGATATCCAGCTACTTGGGTTTATTTGCATGTTGAGCTCATAGAGGCAGCTGTAATGACAGCCCTTTTTTGGTCATGAAAAATCACATATACATAGGGTAATAGAAAAATTAGTTATACAGAGCTAGGGATTAAAAATTTACAATTATGCAAGTCTAGGAACGCCTGTGCACCATTCATTATTGTACCTCCACTCCATATTTATACACCTGCCAAATTAGTTTAACCCACCACCAAAAACAATAGCAAACCCTTCCAACAATTATCACAAAAACAGAAATTACTGAGAAAACTCACAAAGTCTGGCATGGAGAGAAAACAGGATCTGACAAAAGTGGACTGGAAGAGCTACTTGTAGGAAAATCTATAAATCCTTCTTCAGGACTGATTGTAGGTAGGAAAAGGTTGATATATATGCTGAAGATGAGGTGGGAGGAGGGGAAGGAGTAAACAATTGGTGGAGATGAAAACCAGAGAGAGAGTGAGAACAGACTGGACAGTTAAAGGAATGAGTAATAGTCAGCCTGGGAGAATGAATAGCTGCTAATGGGGGGCATTAGTGCCCGGCAATGGGTTGGTTGTGGTGTCAGCTCATGTGACGGCAGGACCTGGTATGTGGGAGTTGGGGTAAGGACATGGGGTAAGGACATGAGAGAAGGTGCTAATGCCTTAAAGTTATTGAACTCGATATTGAGTCCAGAAGACTGCAGGCTCTCCAAGCGGAAAATGTGGTGCGGTTCTTCCAGCTTGTGCTGAGCTGCGCTGGAGACAGCGATGATAGCCAGGAAACATGGTGGTATGTTGAAACAGCAGATAACCAGAAGCTCAGGGTCATTTATTTTCAGGCAGAACGTAGGTGTTCTGCAAAGCAGTCATCTAGTCTGCATTTCATCTCCCCAGTGTAGATGAAACCACATTGTGAGCAGCCAATATAATAGACTGGATCAAGTGAAGTGCTGGTAAATCGCTGTTCCACCTAGAAGTTATGTCTGGATGTGGTGAGGAGGGAGGAAGTGAATGAGCAGGTGTTACACCCTCTGCAATATATGGGAAGGTACCGTGGATCTGTGGGGTGGTATTGGGAGTTGAGGAGGAGTGGACCAGGGTGTCCTAGAGGGAACAGTCCCTGTGGAAACCTGACAGGGGAGGGGAGAGGAATATATCTAGTGGTCACATCTCGCTGGAAGTGGCAGAAATGGTGGCTAAAGATCTTTTGGATGTGGAGGCTGGTAGGTGGTAATTGAGCTCCAGGGGACCCTATCACTGTTGTGGGAGGAAGAGGATGGGTGAGGGCTGAAGTGAAGATGTGTTGGACATGCCTGAGGGTCCTGACGACCCCAGTGTTTGGAATCCTTGGTTGAGGAAGAAAGTGGACATTTCAGAAGCTCCCTTGTGGAAGTTGGCATCATTGGAACAGATGTGGTTTGGTGTGATTATTTTGTTCCTGCCGCAATATTATTGGTCCCATTGCAGCTCAAGTTCTTCATCTACTCTGTCTATCCCTTTAAAAATTTTCTAAATTTTGACAAGATCACTTCGTATTCTGCTAATCTTCAGTCTTCTCAACTTCCCCTCTTGGGCCAGTCCCACCATCACACAGATCAATCTGGTGTACCACCATGGCACTTCCTCAATGCTAAGTACAGCCTTCCTTTGGCAAGGGGACCAGAACTGCACATAATACACCTGGTCCAGTCTCACCAGTGTTCTATATAAATGGAATAGATATTTTTTCTAAAACCGAGGAGTATTTAATACAGAAGCACTTAGGGTTTCAGTGATGGTGTAGACAAGTTGATGGTGCGTATATGACTTCAGGGAATTCAAAAATAATTTGCTAAACCCATTAGTATATTGGACGTATTCATTTTAAACTTAGTTCACAACCCCACCATAAATTTTAGTGAATTCTGCTTTCAAAATTATGCTTAAATACATCATCCTATCAGGCCAAAAAATCTATTGTGTTTTAGAAACCCTCTTATTGACTCTGTAGATGGATCCCTTGATAACATCATCTACAAGCATAAAAACTTATGAGCCCACTTTAACTGTGCCATTACCATTATCCTGAAGACTATAACAGCTCAATCTGAGATGAAGTGTTGCATGAATTTTGCAATACAATCATTTTAGCAAAAGTGTTCCACTTCATTGACTACATTGGATCTAAAATCAAAGTAAGGAATTATTCAGGAGTCTGGAGGGGATATTTCATACATATAAGGTTTTTAAAAAGAAAGCGACTGAATCAAGCAGTGAAGGAACAAAATTAGCATGGCAGGAGGGAAGGAATGGACCGATGAAATAATTGGATATTGAAATGTCAAAGCTTACCATATGATTTTTTTTAAGGAATTTAATGGAATGGCAAGAGGCAGAAATGTGTAGTGAAATTGTCTTCAACTTTCTTATTGATTCATTATTGGCAATATTAAAATTCACTCTAATAATGAACTCGATCCTAGTTCAGAAACCTAGGGCTCAGAAATTCCTGGGATTAAGGAGGGTAGAAGCCTAATTGCTATATTTTGGGTGGATGTTGCCAAATGATCAGAAGCCCAGCTCCAATGTGATTCATCCCTGAATACTGATGAGAGGTTCTATGGGCAGAGCTTCTGCCATTCAACCCCCTTTTCTTTTGTGTCTTTGAAAAGCTACAGCAGAATTGGCGGGCGGTTGGCTCAGACGCCAAATCATGACAAGGATTAATCATGGACAGAATCAGTTACCCTTATCAATTGTTGGAGAATGACACTGTTGGTAACCAAAGAAAGTGAAATAAAAATCCTGAACTTGGAAGAAGATCTCTAGTTAAGCAAAAGCATACCTCAGAAAAGCAGATCAGATCTGGCCATACAGTGACCTACTTCTGTGTGCAACCTTGGCTGTACAAATGACCCAGGATTTGAGACAATTTCCATTGTGAGCCAAAGGTGGGCAAGGGAACCATTCACTTGCACTTACAACAGTCCAAAGACCCTTTGAAACCATAGCTTGCAACAGGTAAAGAGCTGTTGTGAGTAAGAGAGCTGCAGCATCTGACTGAGATAAGGTCATCTTGAATTTAAAACAGACTCACAGAATAGCGCATCCACTACTTTCAGCAAAGTTCACTAAAGGCTATTTCTGTATGCAGATGAGAGCTGACCACTACTTCAGCACAACTTGTATCAAACCTGAGCTCTAAGTTGTGAACTGGTTGGGATCTTGAATATGTTTAAACAAGAGCTATAAATCTGCATTAAAATTAATAGCTTTAAATGTATGAAGAGATAAAAATTCGTAACAAACTGACAATTGAATCAAACTATTTCAGTAATTTATCATATACATTTCTTATAAAAATGAACAAGGTGTGAAAATTACACAATGAACAAGTGGATTGTTTGAGATTTAAGATGAAGGATGAACAAATGAATCAGGAGAGAGGGTGAGCAGGGTGAAACAGGCAGTACTAGAAGTGAGGCTGTGCAATAAATAGCTGAGAAACAACTTCACATCGGCTGCTGAACAATTAATTCAAGATGTAACATTTCATCATGTGCTTCCAAGGTGACCTCCAAAGATAGGAAAGAAAATGTTAATCTCACCTGCTACTATTTGTAACCAACTGGAGCAGAGCTGTTCCGCCATTTATTTCAGTAGATTCACCTTTTAGATCCTATGCTGTCGTTAAATATTTTCACGAACCAAGGAGTATAGCATACTGCAGACACACATAATCTGCAAATAAACACCACAGGTAAAAAATAGAGAATTAAGGTGAAAGGCTTCTTAGTGATAATACAGCTCTAATGTAATGACACAAGGCTGCAGGCAGCAGATTTACTGTGAGCCAGGGCCACTCAGAAGGTGACTCCCCTTTTCCCGATTGAGTGATGTGGCTTCAGCACACAAGGGTACAACGTTTCCTGTCTGGGGAAATAAAATAGGAATTCTACAAATGGACTCCCCCTCCCCCATTTTTACATTTTGCAATTTAAATTGTATTCTCGAGAGTCAAAAGACCATAGAGAACTTCAGACTAAATTTGATCTGAACAAGCTAGAATTTCACCATTAACCAGTATCAGACAAATCACATTAATATGAAGTCAATCAATGTTATTACTTTCAATAGTATGATTACATATTTAGCATGATTACACTTCTTGGGGATTGGTTAGCTCAGTTAGCTGCTTTATAATGCAGAGTGATGCCAACAGCATGGGTTCAATTCCCACAGCAGTTCAGGACATTGTGACGGATCCTCCTTCTCAACTTCTTCCCTTACTTGAGGTATGGTGACTGTCACGATAAATCATCCGCACTTGTGTGTATGTCCTCTCTCATGGGAGAACAGCTGGTAAGACTAGAGCAACTTTCTTCTTCTAATGAGCAGGTACAGTATTGAAGTCACTTTCAGACCTATCTAACTGAAATATGTTGCCATTTAATTAAAATCTATTAGCAGTTTTCATACAAAGACAGCTCTTATTGTGACTGTCACCACTAGGTAGTGCAAAAAATGCATATGTACTATATCAGGATACCCTCAAATGAAAGGCAACCCTCTGTGATAATGGATCCTTAGAAGTTAGTCATGATGCACTAACCCAGTAACAAGAAGCCTTAGTTAATCTCTTAACGATTCTTTGACAGTTTCAATGAGTTTCTGCAGTTTCAGGCATATTTCTCTCCACTTTTCACAAACCCAAAGGATACCCAAATCCCCAACCCCCACTAAAGGACATCTGACACAAATAGTACTCAGACCATATCTATAAGGCAGATAAAGGGACCTCGAAGGTAGTAGCATAGCAGCCCCAACCTTTGTAAAATTCCAACAGGTTTGAGGTTCTTTCAGCTTTTTTCAACACAAGTGAGGGTTCCACAGCAGATGAGCTAACCAATCACGGTGCTGTGGTGCAGAATACCATTCAAGTGGGGGGGGAAGGTAAGGGCAAAAAGGCATGTACTGGTAGGCAGGGGATCATATGGCAGGGGAGGTGGTGGAGGGCCCGGTAGTACCAGGAGCAGTTGTCTTTGCAGCTGAAGAGGACATGTTGCCTGCCTGAGGCCAGGATTTAGGACATCTGCTCAGGGATGAAGAGAAACATGCAATGGGAGGAGGAAGCCCCAATGATCATGATCCATGTTGATACCAATCTCATTGGCAGGCACCAAGTTAGAAAACAGATCATCCAAGCTAATAATCACTGGATTATTACCTGATCCACAAGAAAATTAGCAAAAGACAAATAAGATTCAAGAAAGTACTGAATGCTTCAAAACTGGCAGAGGAGCAGGGGTTCCAGTTAATGGGCACTGGCAATAATACGGTAGAAAGTAGGATCTGTACCATTGAGATAATCTACATCTGAACATTCTGATTGTGGTATTCTAGTGAGCAACATAACTAGGGAAGTAGAGAGGGCTTGAAACTAAATAGTGGAGTTAACAGATCAAATTGTAGAAAGGTAGAGTAAGAGTAGAAACAAGGCAAGAGAGAAATGGCTTATTATGGGAAATGATAAACAAATTATCCCTTGAAGGAATACAGAGCACATATCTAGATTCGATTAGATTCCCGACAGTGTGGAAACAGACCCATCGGCCCAACCAGTTCATACCAATCCTCCAAAGAGTAACCCACCCAGACCCATTTCCCTCTGACTAATGCACCTAACACTATGGGCAATATAGCATGGCCAATTCACCTGACCTGGCCATCTTTGGACTGGGAGGAAACCGGAGCACCTGGAGGAAACCCACGCAGACACAGGGAGAATGTGCAAACACCACACAGACAGTCACCCAAGGCTGGAGTCGGACCTGGGATCCTCGTGCTGTGAGGCAGCAGTACTAGCCACTGTGCCGCCCCTAAGAGTAAATCATCATTTAAGAGGTTACAAAAATATTAAAAGCACAAAATTAAAGGCTATTATCTGAATGTGTACTGTAATTAGAAACAAAAAAACAGATGAAGTGACAGCACAAGCTGATATACATTAATAGAATCCAACAGCCATTCCATAGAAGCGGCTGCATGATGCCATAGATTGGCAAATGAATATTGACATATACAAGACATTTAAGAAAGACATGGAATGAGAAAAAGGCATGAGAATTGATAAAAACAAGAAGCCACTTGTGTGAGTGGTGTACGGGCCTTCTAAAAGTTACCACGTTGTCAGATGGAACATAAAGAAGAAAAACACAGTAGCTTTACAGAAAGGTATGGTGATAATCACAGGGGATTTTAATCTACGTATAATTGGAAAACAAAATTAACAAAAATAGTCCAGAAGAGGACTAAAATTAACAAAAATAGTCCAGAAGAGGACTAAAATTAACAAAAATAGTCCAGAAGAGGAGTAATTGAATGTTTTCAGAACAGTGTCTTAGAACAATATGTTCTGGGTTCAATCAGACAGCGAGCTTCTCTGGATGCAGCATTGTACAATAAGGTAGGATTGACTTCACAGTGAAGGTGCCTCTAGGTCACAATGACCATAAAAGATTAAATTTTACACTTAGATGAGGGGAAAGAGGAATAGACCCAAGATTAATATTTTAAACTTAAATAAAGTCCATTATGAGGGCTTGAAAACTGATTTAGTTGGTGAACTGAAAAATTAGGTAAAGACATATGTCAAAAGAAAAGTAATGTCAGACTTTTATGGAGGTATTTCAGAATACACAGAATCGATACATTCCAATTAGAAGGAAAAGTTCTAAGTGGACACCATCTGTGGTTAGCCAAAAAATCTAAAGATAGGCCTCAGACTTAAATAATAAACATATAATTGTGCAATGTTGTGTGGAAGGTCAGAACATTGGCTAGAATATTTTTTAAAAAAGAAAATAAGTAAAAAAATTGATGAGGAGGGAAATATTAGAAAGTACAAGAAAAAGGTAGGCAGAAATATAAAAACAGATAGCTAGAGTTTCTATAAATATTTTAAAAGAAAAATATGAACAGCTTCAGCATTGATCTTATGGGAAGTGTGTCTTGTGACTGGCAAATCAATCATGGAAAGTGAACAGATACCAAATGGATTGAACTGGTATTTTGCATTGGTCTTCACAGAGAATACAAGTAACATCCCAGAAATAGCTGCACATCAGGAAATGGAAAGCAGGGAAAGATAAAGAAAATTAAAATCACCATGGAAATGGTCCTGAGAAAATGATTGCAGCTGCAGGCTGACGTGTCCCTGGGCCCTGATGGGCTACATCCTAACGCCTTAAAAAAACTACGATCCATTATTTCTAATTGTGTAAATCCCCTAGATTTGGAGAAGGTTCCGTTAGAAAATAATGAACGTAATCCCTTTATGCACAAAGGAAAGGAAACAGGATGTAACACACTCTTGGCCAGTTAGCTTAACATCTGTCACAGGGCAAAAATGTTAGAAACTATCATTAGGGATGTTATAGCAGGGCATGTTGAAAAATTCAAGGTAACCAGTCAGAATCAAGCTGGTATAGTGAACCATGTTTAAACAATTTACTGAAGTTCTTTGAAGAAGCAACAGGTGCTGTAGATATCAGGGAACTGATGAACGTATTGTACTTAGATTTCCAGAATGCATTTGATGAGGTGCCGTACCAAGAGTTTTTGCAGACAATAAAAAACCATGATGTGGGGTATAACATATTGGCATAAATAGAAGATTGATGGCTAACAGTAAGTAAAGAGTAGGCACAAAATGTTTTTTTTCATAGTTGCCAAGATGTAACAAATGAGATGTCACAAGGATCAATGCTGCGGCTGCAACTTTTTATAATTTACATAAATGATTTAGATTAAGGGATTGAAGGTATGGTAGATAAACTTGTTGACGACACAAAGATAGGTGGAAAATTAGGTTGTGAAGGGGACATAAAGAGACTACAAAAGGAACACAGATAAGATGAGTAGGAAAAGAGATGGCAAATGAAGTATAATGTGGTAAAATGGGAAATTGCCCATTTTGGCAGGTAGAAAGAAAAGCGTGTTACCAAATTAGTGAAAGATTGTGGAACTCTAAGATGCAGAGAGTCTGGATATCCCAGTGCAAGAATCACAAAAGTCTAGTACACAGATATAGCCAGTAATTAGGAAAGTTAATAGAATGTTATCACGTATTGTGAGAGGAGTCGAATACAAAGGTAGGGAATTCTGGGTTTCAGTTCCACAGAACACCAGTGAGACTCCATATGGAGCGCTGTGTATAGGACTGGTCTCTTTATTTAAAGAACATAAATACATTGGAAGAAATTTAGAAGAAGTTTACTGGACTAATATCTAGAATGGGTTAGTTGCCTTGTGAGGAAAGGTTAGATAGGTTAGGTTTGTAAATGTTGGAATTTAGACAAATAAGAGGCACCTTGATTGAAACATTTAAGATCCATGTTGTTTTAAGACTATCAATCTTTTTCCTTTAAAGTCTCTCCCCAATCTTATTAATCCATTTTTAATGGTTTAAGTAGATAAATTAGGCCTTGCTAAAGGGATACAGTAATGCTCAGATTGGTAAACCATACCTCCACTGAATTCCCAAGAACCATTGCCTTGTTATGTTTCATATCCAGTTTTATTTGAGCTTTTTTCATTGATGACTGTTTAAGAAAGGTGGTAAGGACAAGCCAGGGTACTATAGACCAGTGAGCCTGACATTGGTGATGGGCAGGTTTAGATTAGATTAGATTCCCTACAGTGTGGAAACAGGCCCTTCAGCCCAAAACATCCACACTGACCCACTGAAGAGCAATCCACCCAGACCCATTTCCCTCAGACTAATGCACCGAACACGATGGGGAATTCAACACGGCCAATCCACCTGATCTGCACATCTTTGTGACTTGAGAGGAAACCCATGCAAACACAGGAAGAATGTGCAAATTCCAAAAAGACAGTTGCCATAGGCTGGAATCAAACCTGGATCCCTGGTACGGTGAGCCTGCAGTGCTAACCACTGAGCCACTGTGCCGCTCCATCCTATCCCTCCAAAGTTGTTGGAGGGAATCCTAAAGGATAGGATGTGCATATATTTGGAAAGGCAAGGACTGATTATGGATAGTCAACATGGCTTTATGCATGGGAAATCATGAATTATTTGAAGAAGTAACAAAGAGGATTGATGAGGGCAGAGCGGTAGATGTAATCTATATGGACTTCAGTAAGGCATTTGCTAACCTTGGTTAGCAAGGTTAGATCTCATGGAAGAACTCACCATTTGGATACAGAAGTGGCTCAAAAGTAGAAGACAGAGGGTGGTGGTGAAGAGTTGTTTTTCAGACTGGAGGCCTGTGACTAGTGGAGTGCCACAAGGATCGGTGCTGGGTTCACTACTTTTCACCATGTATGTAAATGATTTGGATGTGAGCATAAGTGGTATAGTTAGTAAGTTTGCTGATGACACCAAAATTCGAGGTATAGTGAACAGCGAAGAAGGTTACCTCAGATTACAACAGGATCTTGACCAGATGGGTCAATGGGCTGAGAAGTGGCACATGGAGTTTAATTCAGATAAATGCGTGGTGCTACATTTTGGGAAAGCAAATCTTAGCAGGACTTATACACTTAATGGTAAGGTCCTAGGAGGTATTACAAAACAAAGAGACCTTGGAGTGCAGGTTCAAAGCTCCTTGAAAGAGGAGTCGCAGGTAGATAGGATAGTGAAGAAGGTGTTTGGTGTGCTTTCCTTTATTGGTCAGAGTATTGAGTACAGGAATTGGGAGGTCATGTCACGGCTGTACAGGACATTGGTTAGGCCACTGTTGGAATATTGCATGCAATTCTGGTCTCCTTCCTATCGGAAAGATGTTGTGAAACTTGAAAAGGTTCAGAAAAGATTTACAAGGATGTTGCCAGGCTTGGAAGATTTGAGCTACAGCGAGGGGCTGAACAGGTTGGGGCTGTTTTCCCTGGAGCGTCGGAGGCCGAGGGGCATGGATAGGATAAATAGATAAAGTCTTTTCCCTGGGGTGGGGGAGTCGATAACTAGAGGGCATAGGTTTAGGGTGAGAGGGGAAAGATATAAAAGAGCCCTATGGGACAACTATTTCACACAGAATGTGGTATGTGTATGGAATTTGCTGCCAGAAGAAGTGGTGGAGGCTAGTACAATTGCATCATTTAAAAGGCATCTGGGTGGGTATGTGAATAGGAAGAGCTTGGAGGCAAATAGGCCAAATGCTGGCAGGTAGGACTAGATTGAGTTGCGATATCCGGTCGGCATGGACGGGTTGGACTGAAGGATCTATTTCTGTGCTGCACATCTCTGTGACTCTATGATCTGCTCCATGCAGAAGGCACCTCACTCAATGCACATCCGTGCTGGTAAATTGACTACTTTATATGTAATTGTGACATTGAGTGACCTAGTGTGTGTGATCAACTCCAAACCCAAAGCATATAGAACTCTACTTTCACCCTTGCGTTTTGAGAATCGAGGTAACATTTTAGCTAATACACTCCACACAGTGTGAATATATAACCACTGTCCAAAACAGCTCAACAGATTGACTCTGCAACTAGAAAATTCATTACTGGAATGAAGTTTCATGTCATCAACACAATTCCTTCAGCCTGAACAGATTCTCCACCTGTTTTGTTCTGAACCTTCTTTGGCATATCTCACTTCAAAAACCTTTTTCTTCTGTTTAGGACAACTGAAGTCACAACTGAAACACTTGTTGACCATTCCCTAAGTATTCCTGAGGTTCCTTCTCATATAATTATCCACTTTTTGTCATCTCTCATGGCTGACAGAAAGGTTTCCATCCTCCCTTCTGCTGGATCTAATTATTTTGTATTAACACGTTGAACCCACTTCCGGACAGTCTTGACATGTGGTTCACATTCAGTCCTCCATTTCTTTTGCACAACTGTGGAATGTCTCATTTGATCCCATGAAGGCCATTGGAATTAATGTTTTCCCAGAATTCTTTTTTAAGACCTCTGTCATCTATTCCAAAAGTGTAGCTCTGTCTGAAAGTCTAATTCCAGTTTACATTAAAATATGTATGTGTAAATAATAATTAATACTAGGTGTCTATCTAAGCTTAATGACTTATTATGATCCAACAATTTGAAGGCAAGTACTATGTTAGGAATCTCCAAGTAAATGTTTGTTCCATCTTAAATATAGTCAATTAAACTCTATTATATATTCTTCTAGGCAATAGTCTAGATTTCTAAATCTACACAAACTGAGGTGGTACAGTAATTAGTACTGCTGCCTCATCACTCCAGAGACTTGGGTTCGATTCCACCCTTGGGTGACTGTGTTGGTTCCTTCCCACAGTTCAAAGATGTGCAGGTTAGGTGGATTGGTCATGCTAAATTGCCCTTAGTATCCAAGGATGTGTAGGAAATGTGGGTTAGCCATGGGAAGTGCAGGGTTACAGGGATAGGATTGATCAGGATGGGATGTGCTTGGAGAGGCAGTGTGGACTCAATGGACCAAATGGCCTGCTTCCACACTGTAGGGATTCAACTCAAATCTTACTCTGCCTTATATGCATTTAGTGAATTACCTTCCTAATATATTTTTTCCACAAATGTTAATAGATTGTCCAAACCTTTGTCAGTGTCTAATTATTTGGTTTCAGGCTCTGAAAATGCTTTACCTCGATCCTGCTTCTAGTCAGAAGTGACTGAAAAACCACATATGTATCACCACATATTCACTTTATCTTTTCAATTGATTATAAGATTCAGTTTGACAGAACATTAGTCAGAAATCATGTGTGGAATGGGCGGTGTGGGTGGGGGTCCTTTATTTAACTGGCAGTCACCCAATCCCTGATTGATGGATCTGGATTGAAAGGATAAGAGGAGGGCTGTTAAAAGCAATACCTTGTTCGTCCAACCTATATCCCCACCACTTGCAATCCCATCTCTATAAAACCCTACTCACCATTGATCAATCCTGGCATTCTGGAGGGTATATTTTCGATAGCAGCCACTGGTGACACTGCTGGTCTCTGATTGGCCAGTAGTTCTCAGTAGGTGGGATATCCTGTGCCGGGTGTACTTTATCCTGATTGGCTTGTAAGTCAGCACGCCTTCTCCAAAGAAAGAAGTGAAACTATCATGGTATTCTAACAGATGAAAGGCTTAACAGACAATCAATTTTTCAATGTATAATTTCAGTTACATCACACTATAAATTTTTGCTATAAATTTTGTGTGTTAGGATTGAGCCCTCCACTACCACCAGATGAAGGAGCGACGCTCTGAAAGCTAGTGTGCTTCCAATTAAACCTGTTGGACTCTAACCTGTTGTTGTGTGATTTTTAACCTTCTCCAAAGGAAACAACATGGGTCAGCTTGAGCTTGGAATCCTCACTGTCTTCATAAAAGTCTTTCTTTAAATATGGAGGAAGGTGAAGGTAGATCACACCATTGATCAGATAACAGAGATAACTGAGCAGTTGAAAATGCTACATGTCTTAAATTAATATTTCCCTTCTCTATTGGCACTTATCCACCCTTTGACTCTATTGGCACTTACCCACCCTTTGACTCCAAGTTTAAGTTAGGAGGGTCAGTATGCTCTCTTGACAATTTTATAACAATTTAAATGTAATAAAATATTTTGGACACTGGAGGGCATTGCAGAACAACAATCTAATACAAAAGCAATTGTTTATATACCAGATCACATTTTGTTTTGGTCTGCAAGGAGATTAAATCGTACAACGCAGAAATTTAAGATAGACATACACATGGGAAGCACCTGGTATTTCGCAAGTGTAACTTTATACAAATGAGAAATTGACATTCAATTTTATATTCGGGTCTTTGGTCTACTAAAGAGACTTGTGTCGCCAAACAAAATAGGGAGATTGGGAACAGGCATCAAGAGTAAAGTGACAGTTGCCTTCTGCCACAGTAATTTATAATAGCCTGCTGCCAGTTCCTTTCCTGACAGTCTGTGCAACTAACTCAGATATATCACATCCAATCAGATTTCTCCCATATTCTGTTCTATTCGTTTTTGGTCGTCCTCCTCTTAGGGCTTCATGCCGGATGATGAATATTGTCTGAAATTCTAATTACAAGAAGGATGCCATTTCACCCAGAGGAGATATGTTTAAAGAAATCAAGAGTAGCCTCAGAAAGATATATTGAAGTTAGGTACATTCTTGGAAAAACAATGATGACACTGATTTTTTTAAAAATGTCCATTTAACCAAATTGTTTACTATGAAAATAATTCAAGCTCTGGGGCAAATAAATATATTTTGCTGTAAACAAACATGCTGATCTATAATAATAAACTTTATAAGTGACAAATTGCTACAAAAATAAGCTGTCAAAAGCAGGAAACAAAACAAAAACCCTGAAAAATCTGACTGACCCTTTTTCTTTTGCATTACGTTGAATTTCAGGATTTTCATCACTATTTTCTGATCAAACTTCATAATTCATTTTGACCTTAATCATGACTTGCAAGTTGTTTTGCAATATAATTGGGCAGAAACTTGTTAGGTCTTGAAAGCAGTACCTAATTTTTCATTCTCCTCAATTTATGTCATACTTTTCACATAATAAAACTTTCTAACGCATCTCATAGGAATGTTATAAAACAAAATATGATACCTTATTTGGCCAGATAACCAAAAGCTTGGTGATAACACAAG
Source organism: Chiloscyllium plagiosum (assembly GCF_004010195.1). Classification (NCBI taxonomy): domain Eukaryota; kingdom Metazoa; phylum Chordata; class Chondrichthyes; order Orectolobiformes; family Hemiscylliidae; genus Chiloscyllium; species Chiloscyllium plagiosum. The sequence continues at coordinate 56,493,214 of NC_057720.1, forward strand.
TTTTGAGGAGAATCTTAAAGGAGAATTTTTTAAAATATTTAATTCATTATGAGATGATGGTGTCACTGGCTAGGCCAGCATTATTTCTCATCTGGAGGGCAGTTCAAAGTCAACCACATTGATTAGATTAGATTAGATTACAGTGTGGAAACAGGCCCTTCAGCCCAACAAGTCCACACCGACCCGCCGAAGCGCAACCCACCCATACCCCTACATTTACCCCTTACCTAACACTATGGGCAATTTAGCATGGCCAATTCACCTGACCTGCACATCTTTGGACTGTGGGAGGAAACCGGAGCACCCGGAGGAAACCCACGCAGACCACGGGGAGAACGTGCAAACTCCACACAGTCAGTCGCCTGAGGCGGGAATTGAACCCAGGTCTCTGGCGCTGTGAGGCAGCAGTGCTAACCACTGTGCCACCGTGCCACCGTGCCACCGTGTCATTGCTGTGGGTCTGAAGTCACATGTAGACCAGACCAGGTAAGGATGGCAGTTTCCTTCCCTAAAGAACATGAATGAACCAGATGGATTTTTTCTGACAAACAACAATGGTTAGACTCATCATTAGACTCTTAATCCCTGATTTTTATTGAATTCAAATTCCATCATCTGTCATAGCAGAAATCAAACCCAAGTCTCCAGAACATTACCTGGGTCTCTGGATTAACAGTCCAGCGATAATACCACTAGGACATCACCTTACCCAAAAGAAATGTAGATAGGTGAAGTAGTTCTGAGAGGGAATGCCAGAATATAGAGTTTATGCAACTGGATTCGTAGCCATCACCACAGAAACAATTTAAATCGGAGATGCTGACATCAGCAGAGGAGTACATCCTTTTTGTTTATGTGAAGGGGTTTGAAGAGTAATGTGCTTGACCACAGGTGGTTGAGGTAGAGATCATGGCTATCTCTTCATGGAAAATCAATATTTATCCAAAGTAGAGACTGTTTTTGATTACTTAAGCAAAGAGCCTTTGCAGGCAAAATGATTCAAATGAAGCAGAAAAAGAAGTAGGGGATGCAATGAGGGGAATAGCAAGGTGTTTCAAGGACAGTGGTGAAGATCTGTCATTAACTCATTATTAGAAGCTGATGAACCTTTTATGTTTCTAATTTAAGAAATTTGAGAAATTGTCATTCAATTTTTATACTCAATTCTTAGATCTATCAAGGTGACTTGTCTCATCAAATAGAAACAAGAATATTATCTGCTGCAATAATTTATAATTCCTGGAGCCTACTGCCAGACAGTCTCCTGGACATCTGTGCAATTAACACAATTTAACAAAACATCTTGATCCGACCTTTCCTGTTGATCTCACATTCCAATTACTAGTTCTTAATTATGGCAGCATTGAGCTAGGACAGTGGCTAAACTGGGAAACTCCCTAGAACCCTAGAATTGTCCAATTTAAGTCAGAGTTACAATTCATGATGTCAAATCCTAAGATACAACATGTGTAAAAACTGTCCCCTACTGTTGTGGCACAAGGAAGTCCAGCCTTTCCAGCTGTTGCCTTTGTATATCTCCGTGCTTCAAACTGTTCTTGCACTTTATCCTTATGGCAAATCTTCCTTTCTCCATCAGTACCCTAACTACATTTTTTCAATTGTCTTTTCCTCGACTTCGTCGCCTCTGTAGAATTTTCCCTTATCTTCCCCTAAATTAGATAAACTTAATGACCTAACAGTAAATGTGAGTAATCAATATTTATTAAATTCTAAGAATATGATTTGTCAACTGTGGAATAGTAATGGAATTCATCCTGTTCATAATACCCACCTCCTGCTCCTTGATCCTATTTCCACTAAACAGCAGACCACTCACTTCCCTTCCTGGTCGCCACATTATTGCAATGTTAGTCAATGACTGTTTTCAAGTACTGCCCACCTCTCTTAGAAATCACCCATCTTCTCAAAAAAGGCAGCTTTTGACCTCTCCATTCATGGAAATTATGCCCTTGCAGGCTGGAGATCCATTTCCAATCTCTTTTTCCTGAAGGAGATGTCACTGAATTTTTAGATTAGATTAAATTACTTACAGTGATGGAAACAGGCCCTTCGGCCCAACAAGTCCACACCGACCCGCCGAAGCGCAACCCACCCCCCTACATTTATCCTTTCATCTAACACTACGGGCAATTTAGTATGGCCAATTCACCTAACCTGCGCATTTTTGGATTGTGGGAGGAAACCAGAGCACCCGGAGGAAACCCAGTTTGCCTGAGGTGGGAATTGAACCCAGGTCTCTAGTGCTGTGAGGCAGCAGTGCTAACTACTATGCCACCATGCCTTCCAAATCTGTAGAAATTTCCTATCTTCCTGGTACACTCACAAAATTTCAGTCCCTGCATTAACACAGTGGCTCTTATTGAAGTTGCAAGTAATATTCTGAGTGTGTGACAAGTGTAAACTACTCGTCTGGATCCTTCTTCACCTTTCTGCATTCCCCTCCAGTGCCATCAACTGGATGCCTTTTTATGCAGTGAGAGAATCACCTGCACAGACTATGATACAAGCAATTGCTTGGGACATCACTGTCAATGATGTCAAATCTCTGACACAACATAATGCAACACTGACTAAACACAACTCCTGTGTTGTTCTCTCTGGTGTCTCACAAGGATATGTCCTTGGCCCCATGCTATTTCTCATCTACATGCTTTCTCTTAGTGGCAACATCTGAAAATAAAGCAATTTTGAGATTTATACTGATGACACTCAGTTCTCCTCACTTCTGCTCTTCTAATCTCTCCGCTATTTCTAAATTCTTTCTTATTTGGGTGAATAATCAGAAATTTCCTCCAATTAAACTTTGTGAAGACCACACACAATGACCTTATCTCTCAATGACAAGCTCCTGCCACTAACTAAGGATTTCCAGCTGGCAACCTTTGAAGCCCAAATCAAACTATTTATAACATTAGTGCAACATTTAACCCTAATATAAATTACTGATATTCACCTGCATCATCACCAAGACTATTTCTACTTCTGTAAAATTATAGTTCACCTGCTGCTTAAACCCTCATCTAAACTTGGTCATTCCAACACATTCTTGCCTAGCCTCTCCCACATCACCCAACCTAGACAGGAGTTCCTCCAAGACATTGCTGCCTGTGTCCTAACTCACGTCAATGCATCTGTCCGTCTATCTATGATCTACATTGGTAAAAGCAAACTCTCAACTGCTTTAACGTTTTATGTTGCTCAGTGTCAACCTTTGTTTTATTAAAGCTCAGCTTGGGATATTTTGCTGTGCTAAAACTTGCTTGTATGAATGCAAGTTTTGCCATGTTGTCTGATCTTACGCTTGATTTGGAGGTGCCAGTATGGGACTGGGGTACACAAGGTTAAAAATCACACAACACCAGGTTATAGTCCAACAGGTTTAATTGGAAGCACTAGCTTTTGGACTAAGTTTAGACAAGAGTTTAAGAAGCAGTTGAACTGAGGCACAGACGAAATTTTACAAAAGTGGAAATAGTCTTAGTGATAGTGCAGGTGAATATCAAAAAATCATATTTGGGTTAAATGTTGCACTAATGTTGTAAATAGTTTGAAGGAGCAGCGCTCAGAAAGCTAGTGCTTCCAATTAAACCTGTTGGACTATAACCTGGTGTTGTGTGATTTTTAACTTTGATCTTATGCTTGTGTGGGATTTGTCTTGTTAGTTTTATCCAATTTTCTTATCTCATTCTTTTAATCTATTTATCCCTGCTTCCTTAATTCACAATGTATTACTATTTTCAATATTAATCACTTTACCCATTTATTTTCCTCTACTGGCCACATCCATCTTATTGTTGACACTTGCTTTGTGCTCGCACCTCTGGTATTCTTGTCACAATTTTGCATCCTATCCTCCTTCCTTCCCATGTCACATCAGCCTTTGTCTCCTGAGCCTTTCTTTTTCCTTTCCTGTTAATCTCCACTGCTCACGATCTTATATCCTCATAACCCTCGTGACAGCTGTGAATCCTCTTCATGGTACTAGAGTACAGAGTGTATGTGTTTAACTGAACCAGCAGGTATGTTATCAGCTCACTGAAGCTGCAAGCAGTAGCCAGTGAAAAGTGTTATTCACAGCTGGGCAATGATTCAAAGTCCCAAGCTGGCGAATAGGCAAAGATCTTCTGGAAGCCTGCCAATTTCTGGAGAGGAGACAAGATTACCATAGTCCGCTGTTTCTCTGAGTTGGCATGTTCTTCTGAAAATACAAATTGATGAAAGTAAGAGTCAGGGAAACCAAATTATTTGTTGAGTCAACATAGGCAGGAGCCAAAAAATAAAACAAAACATTGGGGAGTCCAGAACTAGAGGGCATAGGTTTAGGATGAGTAGAGAAAAATTTTAAAGGGTTTTGAGGGGCAATGTTTTTTTAACACAGAGGGTAGTGTGTGTATGGAATGAGCTGCCAGAGGAGGTGATGGAAGCAGGTACAGTTACAACATTTGAAAGGCGTCTGAATAGGTGTATGAATAGGAAATGTTTCGAGAGATATGGGCGAAATGCTGGCAAATGGGACTAGATTAGTTGAGGATATCTAGTCAGCACAGATGAGTTGGACTGAGAGTTTGTTTCTGTTCTGTGTGATTCTACCTAAGCTGAGTAGATGGTTAGCATCTGTGAATATAAAAACTTATTCTAATCTCCTTTACAAAATTCTTGCACATGTGTTTAGCATCCTCACAATGTCAAATAAAACTACAGAATATTCTTATCACTACTTAACTCAGCCAATTGTTCTCCAGCCTAAAGTTGTACTTTTGCCTCTGGGTAGATCCAACCAGACTGTGCCAGCAGCATTATTCCACACCGAAGGAAATAATGGGGCCACTGGACATTACAATGGCTTAGCCATGTGTCTTGCATATTGGAAAGTACATTCAAATCCATCGGAATCAAATTTCAGTGAATGCGTTTAGTTCATCTAAACCTAATCACCCCAAGCATATGAATAGAAAATTGCTCATTTCACTCAAAGTCTGTAAGGTGGCTAGTAGGAAAATGAATAATCTATTATATGCATTCAGGAACAAACAGAACTACCTTCAACATGATTAACAAGATTCATAACGATTTTTAAAAACATTAACCATAAATTAATCCACAATGTACGGCTGGGATTTGACTGTGCAATAGTAACAGAGTAAAAATGATTCAGTCATAATGGATGGAATTTAGCTTTGCAAAAAGGGAATCATTTATCCTCAAAGTTTGGAGAATCAGTGAGAGCCCGACTTCACTTCTGCCAGGAGGTTCGACATAATTCAAGTGCAACCAGGCACTCGACTGGCCAACACTGTACTTCCCCAGTGATCATGGTGCTCCAGAGAGTTACTGTCTAAGCGAGGGCTGGCAGCAGCATCAGGAGTGCTAACTGCTGCCAATAATGTTCTGAGCCCTTCACTAGGGATTATCCCTGGGTCACTGGAGATAGGTGATTGGGACAGAATTGTGGGCTTCATTAGGATGGGGTTGTTAGCGAGAAAGGAAATGGGGGTTCGATGCTTGAATGGAGGGAGGAGGTCTGTTAGCTTTCAGCAATATCCATTCACTCCCATTCCTTTGCTGGGTCCTGCAATCAGGAACTGAGTGTCAGTAAATGAGAGTCAATCTCCTGCACACACATACATACAGACTCACAAACTCATAACAGTTTGCTGAGCAGCATCTGAGATGTACAGGAGACCTGTGTGCATCCCATTAAATCCCTGAGCTGCTATTAAATTCTGATGGGCTTAGGGATAATTGGCTTTAGGTCATTCATTAACGAACCTAATTGGTGTCCAGAGGGGCAACAGTCAGTCATGTGGTCAGGCACTCAGTATATCTGTAGCTCCTCAATGCGGGCAGCCAGACCCATGGGTCCAGGGTAACCAGTTGGGGCAGATTTGGGAATACAGTCGAGGAGGTGTACAGGCATCAGATAGGGGCCTCAACACTTCTTGACTGGGACTGTCCAGCAGGACCACTCAAGAGGATGGGCCTTGGTCAGGCGGTAGAGTCCATTTACTGAAAGTGAAGGTTGGGCCCTGTGACATGGCATGGCAGCCAGGTCTTGGGGAGGGCCCCTTATGTACAGAGACCACAACTGTAAAGGCGTCGGCTCAACATGTAAGTTGAGGAGAGGTTCGATCATGTGTAGGAAAAGGGTTATGTGAGTGTTCGGCAGTGAACAGCAACCAGGCCTTCAGGATGGGCAGTGCGTTATCACAGCTGGCACATTGACCAGATACATCTTGGGCTGGAGGGCTATGTGGGCAGATGGCAACTCAAAGAGATGGATTGGAAGGTGACTGGGGAGGTGCAGCTATCTGAGGAACAGCAGCTGTTGCTGTCTATTGTTGTAAATCACAATAGTGCACTGGAAATGGGAACGGCTACAGTCACACCCAAAGTGGGAAGAGGAAGTGGATCATTCTGAGAGGGAGGGTGCTCCAAGTTCCAGTGATGTGAGGCTCTTCAATGGGCAGTACCATCACACTCACACACCCAGACACTGTCGAGGAATATCACCTGGGGACTCTGGTATTGGCCAAATGTGTACAATCCACTTTACTGCTTCCATCACTCCAGACCATTTCATGCAAGATCAAGACTGAACCCTACAAATGCCTGTGATGTAAAGGCAATATCTATTCACCTGGAGAAACGGTGCCCATTGCCAGAGTGGCTGTCACCTGATGCTGTGCCCATTGCCTGGTACAGAAGCTATTCACTTCACACCTTGCCCCATGGAACATCATACAGAAATAGAGACGGGTGACTTCATTGTCTGTCGGTTGCAGTGGCAGCTCAACAGAAATTCAAATAATCAGATTATCTTGAAAAGGGCATATAACATGGTCAATTATGAACTGTTAAATGTCGCACATGTTACCATTGTGCCCTCAAAACATAGAACATTAGAACGAGGAACAGGAGTAGGCCACCTGGCCCTTTGAGCATGCTCCACCATTCAATAAGATCATGGCTGATCTTTTCATGGACTCAGCTCCACTAACCCACCTCTCACTATAACCCTTAATTCTTTTACCGTTCAAAAAAACATTTTCACCTTCCTTTCCCTTCCACTAAATCTCAAAGTATCCCACTACATCTCAAAGCAGCCCCAGCTTCCACAGCTGGCCCAGACAGATTCTGACCTACACTGGAGCCTGGTGGCCTTGGAGCTCTGGTCAGGTGACTCCTGGGGGCATTTTTATCCAGTGGACCCAGACATTGTCAAAAGCAACTTCATTGGCCTGAACTCCTACAAGACTGAGGATGACAGAGAGTGTGGAGATTTAAAATTTGCTTCACTTTGGTGTCTCCAGAAAGGAGAATGCTGGGGTGCCTGTGTGTGGTTCCCCTTCGAGCTGGGTGCTTACTAGCACTGGCTTGTCTCCTTGTGAGGAGGGGGCACATGGTGTGACATCATGCCCCAGTTTCCTTGCTGTTGATGCTGAACACTAGTGGAGTAATGGAGTGCAGGTCTGCGTGCATATCCAACAGACTCTGAGCCTGCTGGCCCTGGCTTTCCATCGACACAGCCAGATGCTCATATGAATGAGGCAGTGGGGTCCCGCTGGACTTACTGAAGCCTGCAGCCAGTGTGTTATGAATACCATTGCCGCACACATACCTGCCTGTGTACATCTCAATGAAGTCCCTAATTTCTGACCTCACAGGACTCTGTTCTGCTGGGACTGAGCGGGTGCCTAGTCTTTGACAGTCAGTAACCTGGGGCGTTTCTCCCTCTAGCTGGGGCAGAGCCTGGGCAGTATGGTGCCATCCAACGGATACTCCTGAATCTAGCGATAATACCCAGCGAGGTGACAGTATTTAAGCTGGTGGAGGGTACAGCAGGCGGCCTTGCTGGCACTTCCTCTGGGACCTCAGTACTCAGTTCCTCCGAGTGCTGAAGAACACAGACACAGACAATGCAGCAGCTCCCTCTTGCTGCTGGGTCCGTGGAGATGTCCCTGGAAGCTGCACAACATGAAAAGGGAAGGTATGGTGGCCAAGGATTTAAAGTTGCATCAAGTGAAGTAATGTTGACAGTGAGGTTAATGTGAGCGTTGCATTACAATTAACATCACTTCTTACTTATTTGGCAGATCAAGGATGTCTCAGCATCCGGTTTAGGGTGAGGGGGGAAAGATATAAAAGAGACCTAAGGGGCAACATTTTCACGTAGAGGGTGGTATGTGTATGGAATGAGCTGCCAGAGGATGTGGTGGAGGCTGGTACAATTGCAACATTTAAGAGGCATTTGGATGGGTATATGAATAGGAAGGGTTTGGAGGGATATGGGCCAGGTGCTGGCAGGTGGGACTAGATTGGGTTGGGATATCTGGTTGGCATGGACGGGTTGGACCGAAGGGTCTGTTTCCATGCTGCACATCTCTATGACTATGACTCTATGACTATCTCAACAGGCCCTGACTCAGTCCTCTCTAGCCAGTGTCAGGATGCTTTCTTCATCAGTGGGGGAATGGGGAGGAGACTGTTATTGGACACCCTACTGTCTGTCCTCACTATTTTGGCACTGCTGTGGCCTGTTTTCTCTTGTAATGAGAGAAAGGGAAGGATTGAAGGAGATGAAAGACGATCGCACAGCAGTTAATGCTGGTGCAAGTGGGGAGGTGTTCCGAGTGACTTGGAAGCACAGAGACCATGGAAGGTGAGTAGTATGGGATTTGGGTTGAGTGAGAGTGAGTGAAGGGCGATGTTGCATGCAATGAGGTGAGCGATAGATATAAGCCTTAGCAGGAGGTTTGTGCAGTAGCAGAGACAGAATGAGTGTGAGGTAATAGAGAACAGATAGTGGCACTTACTCTGGCAGTGCAGAAAAGGTCATTCCTGCATGACTGGGTATTTGGCTGGACGCTGGAGATGTCACCGACCTGTGTAGTGAAATTGGATCACGTTTGCAGGGTCCGATAATTGTTGTGTGGGAAAAGGGCAGCCCTCCTCTGTACCCACCCCAAACCCCATCCCCCAGGCCCTACAGCTCTCTGTTGGCAAATCATAACACAAATTTCCCCTTATCAGCTATGGTATCTAAAAGAGTGTACAGCCATGCAGGACAGCTTTGCAGTGTTTGGCCTTTTAAAGATGGTAGGAGAAAGTGAGGACTGCAGATGCTGGAGATCAGAGCTTAAAAATGTGCTGCTGGAAAAGCGCAGCAGGTCAGGCAGCTTATGCCCGAAACGTCGATTCTCCTTCTCCTTTGAAGCTGCCTGACCTGCTGCGCTTTTCCAGCAACACATTTTTAAGCTTTTAAAGATGGTGCCAGGAATGCAGTGACGAATACTTTTAGTTATGTTGAGCAGGTGAATTGGACTAACATCAGACGAGAGTGTCACCATAGGAGTTAAGTAGGCAGTTATTAAGACAAATTTGTCACAAAAGCAGAGAAACCCTCCATGAAACTCAGTGAAAATGATACTTTGCTTAGAGAGTTTAAGCCCATGAGCTCTCCTTGTGATTTCCCTGGTGTAGCAAGACCAGCTGAGTATGCCAGGATTTTCTGCTTTATTTTCAGATTTTCAGCATAAGCGGCATTCAGCTTTTCAGGATAGCCAAATGTAGTGATAATGCATATGTGCAATCAGAAATTCATCTCCGAGTCAAATGTTAGGCTGTTTACTTTATGCTTCAGGCATCCTGCTTGCCAGGGTGAATCATCGGCTGGGAAACTGACTTGGCAGCAGGGAGCAAAGACAATAGCTTCAGTCTTCCCAACATTTAATTGGAGGAGGTATCTGCTTATCACATACTGAATGCCAGAGAAGCAATCTCATAATTTAGAGACAGTGGAGATGTTAAGACAGTTACAGTTAGGCTTCATCTGTGTTCATGGGGAAATTGTTGCTATGTTTTCGGTTGATGTTGCCAATGGGAAATAGGCAGATAGAAAATAGGAGATGGCCAAGGTCAGATCCTTGGGGAATTCTGGAGTTGACACTAAGAGACTACACTCCATGAGATTCTTTGGTTACAAATAGAACAGGAACATAAGGATATAAGATCTAGGAACAGGAGTAGGCTGCCTGGCTTGTCGGACCTGCTCCGCCCTTTAATAAGAACATGGCTGATCTTTACATGGACTCAGCTCCATTTACCTGCCCACTCACCAAAATCCTTAATTCCTTTAATGTTTAAATATCTAACTTTGCCTTGATGAGGAGCTTCACTGCGCAGGAAATTCCATTGACTCACAACTCTTTGGGTGAAGAAGTACCTCCTAAATCTCAGTCCTAAACCTGCTCCTCCTTGTTTTGAGACTATGCCCCCTAGTTCTAGTTTCACCCACCAGTGAAGCAACCTCCCTGCTTCTATCTCATCTATTACCTTCATAATTTCATATGTTTCGATAAGCTCTCCCCTCATTTTGTTAAACTCCAACGGAAGAATGGAACCAGGTGAGTGCAGTCCCACCATTTAGATGACAGGAGAACAGTGTTTGCAGAGGATAGGGTCATCAACCCTGCCGTGTGCTACAAATAAGGTTGAGGAGAAATAATTTACATTTATCAGTCACAAGGAATGTCATTCATGACTTTTAGAAGAGCTGTTTCAGAACCAGTTTGGGGCAGAAGCCCGATCAGAGGAGTTCAAAATGGAATTCTAGGAATGACACATTTGAATGTGGGAGCCAGCAACACACTTAACAGCCTGAGAGAAAGGTGAAATTGGAGGTGGGACAGAAAATCAAGGAAAGCTTTGAGAATTAAGGTGGTGACAGAAAATTTTGAAAAAGGAGGCAGTACCCAAGGGGAGAGAAAACTATTAACAGCAGAAACAAACATGGGGTCCAGGAGAGGAAGTTAGGTGGTCAGTGGTTTAGTGGTTATAGTGTTAAAGGAACAGGAGCAAAGACTCAGGAATGAGGTAGGTTTGGTCAGAGCATGAGGAGACCTTGGGAAGAAATAAATGAGAGATGGAAAATCATGGTAAAACCTTAGAAACAGTGTGACACAGTGGGCTAGAGAAGGGAGAAAAGTGACAAAAGCAGTCAATTGCATTTTCTCAATCTTTGTGACAAAGAAATCCATTAAATTCTTGCAAACATAGAAACTGAGGGTGGAGGGAAGACCGGAGAGGCATTTGAGTCGATGAGTTTCCAATTGAGAAAAGAATACTGCATATAACTTTGCGTTTAATGATGATCCTGAAATATAGATTTTAGTCATGCACCTTGTAAGCCCATTATCCATTTGATATATTAAACTTTTTGTAATGTTGTTATAAAGTAATTCTGGAATCTTTAATATATAAATCTGCCAATAAGAACTGCATGTGGAGATCCTTTTGTGCAATGGTGGCATCCATACTTCTGGGACAAAGCTCTGGGTTTGAGTCCCATTCAGGCTTTCCTAGCCTACAAGGAGCATTCGTAATGCTGCTAAGTAGGTTGCTTATCAGTCAGTGAATATTAGACAGTAGAAACAAAAGAGTCTCTTAGTTACACATTCTGTTTTGCAGCTGTATAGCCCAAACCTTGGAAAAGATAATGGTAGAAAAATCAATAAGAACTGCAAGATATGAAGGTTCTTTTTAAATATTCCACACAATTGGCTTGAATCATGTTTATCTAGTTATAAATTAAAATAAAAACTACAAATCAACACATTGAATAAAATATGCTTGCTCTTGAGGTTTAGAAAACATCTGTACTGTCTTTTTGAGAACCAACCCTTTATTTCCAAAGTGAAACTAGGAAAAGTGCATTAGATTTCCTCAGAAATACCAGTGCAAACTGAGGTTGCTCTGGGTTGAAAGCTCAAAAGCAGAGGGTTAATATATTAAATTTAATTCATATATTAAACAAGGTTAATATATGAATATTGAATTACAACTAGTCTGAACAGACAATTCTGAATAGGCAGAAAACTATGATAAGAGATCATGAATGCAATACAGTTTGAAAAGGATCAAACATTTAAGTGAAAATAGGGATTGAGGATTGGCCAAGACTGCTACTGCTATGCTAGTTTTACCAAAACAAAATAATCCATTTAAAGAGATCAGAGAAATGAGTCTCTGCAGATTCTGTGCCATCAAAACTTGTCTCAACATGGTTACGGAGGTTCTACAAGAAGGACTGTTTGGGTGTTGCATGTTTCAGGAAGCTGGGTTAAGATATGACTGCCAGTAAAGGTCACTCAGGATGCAAATCTATTCAGTATGGAGTGAGAGACCTATATACTACAGGTCAAGTTGGGAAGACTAAGTTTGAAAGTGGTAGCACATTTGCATAGGAAGTGATGTGAGTGCTTACATGAGGTATATTTTGTTTTATCAACAATTTGAAGTGAAATTTACCTTCTGATTTGAAACAACATTTATCTATTTGAATTCTTTTTATTCTGGTTGGTTCATAACAGTAAAAATTTAAAATGGTACCTCTTGACCCTTGTGTTCTTTCCTTTGGAATCATGGAATTCTATCTTTAAAACTGTTATCAGTCTTTGTGGGGATCAGAACAAAACAATACTGAAATATTCTTGAAGCAACATCATTATAGTTTTGAAAATGATAATAAAGAATTGAGCTTTCATCTCTCCAACTGAAATAATTAATTTGTTTCTTTAGGTCCTAGTGATTTATGGATTCTTCAACCATGGAAAAACAATGGGAATTACCAGCCAATTTCTGTCTGGGTGCATCCACGGGTCAGCAATGAACAAGTTTGACATCAACGTATTGACTTTGATGAATATTGCTACTAATGTGTATGGCAATGCTGTTTATTAGCTTCAATTATTCTGCACAATTACATACTTTACACCACATTTCAAAGGTCTGTGGTCTTAAAATGACAAACTAGAACTAAGGAGTATGTATCAAAGCTTATTTGACTTGATTGTAATTAACACACAGCAGAAAATTTCATTTGTTCTTCACATCTGGACAACCAATTGTAGAGTAGGGAGGAATAAAAATGTCTACACATAAAACCACTGTACCTGTGCCAAAGCCACTCGCATTTTTGGCTATCCATAATCCATCAGGTGTCTTATTCTTTTCAAATATGTATTGTAACAAATTGCTCCTTTTAGGTAGTTTCATGCAGAGTATAAAAGTTGTGTTAAATTAATTACATGACCATTGAGTACCAAGTATATTCTATTTATTTTGACATCTGCCACACTGGGCGATGAAAGTTATGGCAATTTTGGAATTAGCACATGGTGTTAATCCTATGCCAGCTACTAAAGCCTCCGCTACCAATAGAAGTCCAGAAAACTTGAATACTGATGCTGAAATGTCTTGTTCCCAGTGATGGTAAATCAAATCATTATTGGCTGGACATCTTTAGTCATCTAATTGTAAAGGATGAGAAATTTAAAAGGCATTTATTTTCTTTTTAGACACCAGAAGAATTATTGGGAAATGCAGCTCATTTTAATGAATGAAATGAGAACTATTTGACATGTTCTAGGAGGAAAAACAATTTTCTTAGAACAAATAAAATTCATGAGACTGAATTTTCCCTGAATGCAATGGGCATGATCAATGAGTTATTTTCCCCCTTATCCTTCAAAGCTAGTGACTTGTGTTGAGATACCCTTCCTGGTGAGATCAGCATTAAATGTCCATTGATGACCTAAGCTACTCAGGTCTCAATATTAACAGAGAGATTGGAAAGGCTCTGTAGATGCTCCATGGGTAGTGAAAGACATAACAAGACTGGAGACCTGGCATGAGGAAAGGCCAGACCAGACAATGTACCAACAGCAGCAACTGTGTTCCCCCTCCATCACCTTTCCTACATTATACCTGAGAACACTTTTCTAAAGACTCATGTGGCTGTTGAAAAGCACCATCTGAAATTACAATGGGATGAAAAGTGCTATATAAGATTTATTTTGTATTTAAATCTACCAACATTCATCCTGTTGTTTAATCTTTATTTATGTAACTAGCCTACGTAGAAGGTTCTGGAATTGTAGTTTTTACAGCTATTCTCTTAGCTTTCATAATGATATTGAAGGTTAGTAATGCAGATTACAGCCTCCTATTCACAGAAAGCGCCTCCATATTTCAGCCTTTGGAGTTCCACCATGCCTCACTACTCTTCATGTAGAACTCAGTCTTCTCCAATGGGTCTACACCTCAACCCTTCCATCTTTAAAAGCTCCCATCTCTCCTGAGTGCTCAAGGTGCTCTAATACTGCCAACCAGTAACCACATTCTCAAATTTTGCATCACCTTTGCATACAATCTCCTCCTGAACAGATCTATTTGTCCATTTTCCATGTTGCAACTAATTTTAGCATTGCACAAAAAAAGGAACAAGTTCTTAGGAGACACACAAAAAGAAAAGAAGGAACAAAGAGAAAATCATACAGAGAGGTTGCTGTTCCAGGTAAAAACGTGTAACAGATTTAAGATGAAAACTGGAACACTCCTGCTCCATGTGCTCAGTACCAAACTGAGTGGTATCTCTATTCACTGAATTCACTATCTATGGAAAAGGATGTAACCCCTTGCCTAGGCAACTTTTGTCCTTTTGCAAAAATCAGTAGGTTTCCATTTGGTGGATTACAGATTGATGTTTTCCTTTTCCAGTTGCATAAAAATTCTCTTGGCGTGATGCTGCAATGACATACAATGTGCAATTACTGAGGTACTTTCCCAAGACTTAGCAATGTCTGTCTTCTACCATGGTATATGGTAGTGCACCCCACCCATGCATGTTAATACACACAAGCTATTTCATCATGAAGCTGAATAAATCCCTCACTATATAAAGGTTTAGCAATCTTCAGTCAGAAGTGCCAAATGGATAATTCATCTCAACATTCTCCAGTGTTCCCAGCATCACAGACACCAATCTTCAACTAATTCGATTCACTCCACCTGATATCAAGAAACAGTTGCAGACCTTAGATATTGCAAAGACTATGGGCCCTTTCCGGTAATGTTACTGAAGACCTGTGCTTCAGAACTTGCCATTTCCCTAGCCAAGCTCTTCCAGCACATCTACAACACTGACTTCCACCTGATAGTGTGGAAAATTACTCAAGTATGTCCTCTATATCAGAAGCAGGACAAAAATCCAACCCAACCAATTACGGCACTATCAGTTCAGTCTGGTTCATCAATAAAGTGATGAAAGGTGTCATCAACAGTGCTATCAAACAGCATCTGCTCAGCAATAACCTGCTCAGTGACACCCAGTTTGCGTTCTGCCAGGGCCACTTAGCTCCTGACCTCAGCCTTGGTTCTAACATGGATAAAATCTGAATTCCAGAGATGTGGTGAGAGTGACAGTCCTTGACATCAAGGTCACATTTGACCAAGTGTGGTATCAAGGAACCCTAGTAAAATTGGAATCAATTGGTATCGGGGGAAGCTCTCTGCTGGATAGAGTCATACCTGGCACATGGGAAGATAATTGTGATTGTTGGAGGTCAGTCATCTCATCTTAAGGACATCTCTGCAGGGATTCCTCAAGTTAGCTTCCTAGACACAACCATCTTCATCAATGACCTTCCCTTCATCATAAGGTCAGAAGTTGGGATGTTTGCTGATGATTGAACAATGTTCAGCAACATTCCTGACTCCTTAGACACTGAAGAAGTCCATGTTCAAATGCAAAAATATCTGGACAATATCCAGGCTTGGGTTGAAAAATGGCAAGTAGAATTTGTGCCATACAAATGCCAGGCAATGACCATCACCAATAAGAGACAATCTAACTATTACCCTTTGACAGTCAATGGTGTTACCATGACTGAATCCCCCACTATCAACATCCCGGCAATTCCCATTGATCAGAAACTCAACTAGACTTGCCATATAAATACAGTGGTGTAAGGAGCAGGTCAGAGGCTAGGGATACTGCAGCAAGTAACTCACCTTCTGACTCCTAAAGCCTGTCCACCAACTACAGATCACAAGTCAGGAGGAAATATACAACACTCAAGAAGCTTGACACCATCCAGGCCAAATTGCCCTCTGGATTAGTATCACATCCAGTGAGCATCTACTCCCTATACCACTGAAACTCTGTAGCAGCAATATGTACTATCTACAAGATGCACTGCAGAAATTCACCCAAATCCTTAGGCTGCAACTTTCAAACCCATGGTCACTTCCATCTAGAAGGTCAAGAGCAGCAGACTTATAGGAACACCACCACCTGCAAGTTCCCCTCCAAGCCAGTCACCATCCTGACTTGGAAACATATCACCATTCTTTCAGTGTTGCTGGGTCAAAATCCTGGAACTCCCTCCCTAACATCATTGTGGTCAACCTCCAGCAGGTGGACTATAGCAGTTCAAGAAGGCAGCTCACCACCACCTTGTCAAATGCAGTTTGCGATTGGCAATAAATGCTGACTAGTCAGTAATGCTCATGTCCCAGGTGTGAATTTTAGAAAAGGAACAATTCTCTAGTCCCTTTTTGCAGAGAAAAATTGGCCAGATACTCAACATTTTGATGTTTTGCATAACTACTGAGTGCTAGGGAGGTGCTATTGGTGGAGATTCTTCCATTCAAGGATTCTGAATCAGGAATATTATTCCACATTTAAAAGTCTGTACAAGACTCTCCCCTGGACAACAGGATAGTTCCTGCAGTGGCCACAAGTGTCAAAGTGAAGTTCCAATGTAGATTCCATATTGTGAATTTCCTTGATTTTATGACTCTGAACTGGATGGATATTGCAGATATCTGCCCCTCAGATCCAATTTCATGACACGGTTCATGGCACTAATATATTTGTAAATGTGAAAGGGAATCAATTAAAGTGATTTGCCAAGTTGTATAGCCAGTCCATTTTCGATTACCCATAGTGCCCATTATCAGCTACCTCGCTTCTCTTCTTCACTGGCTTACTATCACCAATCCCTTTGTCTGCCTACTCTTTTCTTCCTCTCTCCACCTACCCACTCTGCTTCCAGTATCACTGATCAGCATAAATACCTCTTTTTCCTATCTGAAGGTCATGAAAGAGTCACTGGACTCAAAACATTAACTCTGTTTCTCTTCACAGATGCTGCCGGACCTGTGGAGTTTCTCAAGCAATTTCTGTTGTTGTTTGTTTCAGATCTCCAGCATCCACAGTTCTTTGTTTAAGCCAAACAGGTGATTTTATTCATATGGCTCAGGTTGCTTGCTGAGTCTTAATTGGAGGAGACATAGAAGACCATAAAACCCTGGAATATAGGAGCAGAATTAGGTCATTCATCTCATGGAATCTGCTCCATCTTTGATCTGGACTGATCTTTTTTTGCAACCTCATTCTCCACCCTTTTCCTCATAACTCTTGATTCCCTCACCAATCAAAAATTTATCTATTTCTGTCTTAAATACCCTCAATGACTTTGCCTCCTCACCCTCTGTGTCAATGAGTTCAAGAGATCAACTACCCTCTGGTTGAAGAAATTCCTTTTCATCTCAGTTGCAAAGGGTCATCTCTTCATTTTGAGATTGTGTCCTTGTCTCTCCTACTAGTGGAAACATCTTCTCCACGTTCATTCTATCCAGGCCTCTCAGTATTTTGTAAGTTTCATTGAGATCCCCGTCATCCTTCTAAACTCTATTGAGTACAGACCTAGAATCCTCAATCACTCCTCATATGACAATGCCTTCATTCCCAGGAACATTTGTATGAACCTCCTCTGGACCCCCTCAAATGTCAGCACACCCTTCCTTAGATACGAACACAAAACTGCTCACGATATTCCAAATGCGATCTGACTAGATCCTCAGCAGTATATTTCTGCTCTTGTATTCTATCCCTCTCAAAATGATTTCTAACATTGCATTTGCCTTTACAACA
Source organism: Chiloscyllium plagiosum (assembly GCF_004010195.1). Lineage (NCBI taxonomy): Eukaryota > Metazoa > Chordata > Chondrichthyes > Orectolobiformes > Hemiscylliidae > Chiloscyllium > Chiloscyllium plagiosum. The sequence goes on from NC_057720.1 coordinate 56,511,011, forward strand.
GCCAACTGAACCTGCATGTTAACCTTAGGAGAATCCTGAACTAGGACTCCCAAGTTTCTTTGTGTTTCAGATTTGTATAGTATTTCCCATTTAGAAAATAGTCTACACCACTACTCTTCTTACCAAAGTGCATAACCTTATACTTTCCTGCATTGTATTTCATCTGCCACTTCTTTGCTCACTCTCCTAACCTTTTTAAGTTCTTCTGCAACTCCCACAGTTCTTCAACACTACCTGTCCCTCCACCTATCCTTGGGTCATCTACAAACTTAGCAACAACATCCTCAGTTCCTTTGTCCAGATCATTAGTGTATACTGTGACTCCTGTGAACACCACTAGTCACCAGCTGTGTTCCTGAAAAAGACCCCCTTTATTCCTTCTGCCAGTCACCCAAATCCTCTATCAATGCCAGTACTTTGCCCCTAACACCATGGACCTTTCAGCTTCCCCATCACCCTTAGTGATAGCTACTACACTCACCTCTGCCCCTTAACTCTTGAAACTCTGGTATGTTGCTGGTGTCTTGCACAGAGAAAACTGTTGCAAAGTACCTATTCAGTTCCTTCACAATTTCTTTGCTACCCATTATTGCTCATTTTCTGGTGAACCAATGTCCCCTCTTGCATTTCTTTTACCTTTTAGATATCAAAATAAACTCTTGCAGTCTTCTTTTATATTACTAGCAAGCTCACTCTGATATTTCACCTGCTCCCCCTTTGTTGCATTTTTTAAGTCATCCTCTGCGAGTTTTTAAAGACTTCCCAATCCTTTGGCTTCCCACTAATCTTCGCCTCATTGTATGCCTTTTGTTTGCTTCATGCTGTTCCTGACTTTCCTTGTCAGCCAAGGTTGCCTCATCCTCCCCTTAACATGTTCTTCTTCCTTGGCATGAATTTCTGCTGTGCCTCCTGAGTTACTCCCAGAAACCCCTGCCATTGCTGTTTCATCATCTTTCCTGCTGGGATCCACTTCTAATTAACTCTAGCAAGCTCGTCCTTCATGCCTTTGTAGTTACCTTTACTGAATTGTGAAACCGTTACATCTAATTCCAGCTTCTCCCTTTCAAACAGCAGGGTGAATTCTATCATATTATGGTCACTGTTCCCTTGGGGTTCCTTCACCTTAAGCTCCCTAATCGACTTACGCATCACTAAATCCAGAAGGATCCATTCACTAGTGAGGTCTACCACATGTTTCTTCAAATATTCCACGGGTTCCTTTGCGTGAAATTTGTGACCAATCTGATTTTCCCAGTCCCCTCCATATTGAGTTCCCCTATGATTACTGCAATAATGCCTTTCTTACATGCCTTTGTATGTCTTGATTTATTTTCTTCCCCACATCCTGACTACTGCCAGGAGGCCTGGACATGATTCCCATCAGGGTCTATTTTCCTTTGCGGTTCCTCAACTCTACACCTTCCAACTCTATATCATTCTTGCTATTGATTTAATTTCATTTCTTACTAACAAGACAGCCCTGTCCCTATGCCCTTCTGCCAGTGCTTTTGATAGGAGACATATCCTTAGATATTTACTTCCCAGCCCTGATCCCCTTGCAACCATGTCTCTGTGAAACCCACCAACATCAAACCCCGCCAATTTCAATCAGTACTACAAGCTCATTTATTTTGTTTAGTATACTATCTGCATTTAAGTAGAGCACCCTTTATCCCACATTGAATTCTCATGATTCTCCACTTATCTGCTGTGCCTGAAGTTAGATTCCTGACACTTTCAATACTCTCTATCCTGTTATTGTTTTGGAAACATTCATAACCTCTGCTGAGCTCCTCCCTTTCACTTTTTCCATAATTTTCCATACAACGGTACCCTCCCCACAGTCATAGTTCTGCAGTTCACTAGGACTTTGATGCCAGCATGACTCAGGTGGAACCCATCCCATCGGAATAGATCCTTCTTTCCCTGGTACTGGTGCAAATGTCCCATGAATTGGAACCCGTTTATCCTCACACCAATCTTTGAGCTATGTGTTTACATCTTAATTTTGTTTACCCTGTGCCAATTAATTGTGACCCAGGTAGTATTCCAGAAATTATTACCTTTTTGGTTCTGCATTTCAATTTAATCCATAGCTGCTCATATTACCCCAGTGCGTCCTCTATCATGCTTCACCTGCATCATTGGTACCAAATGGACCACGACAAGTAGATCTTTCCTCCCCTATGCCAAATTTCTCTGAGCCCAGATAAGATATCTTGAACCTGGGCACTGGGCAGACAAGATGGACTTTGGTACACTTGATCCTGGCCGCAGAGAAGTGTCTGTTCCCCTGACTATACTATCCTTGACTATAGCTACATTTCTCTTTCCTCTGAACCCCCATCCCCACCACCTCTTGAATGGCTCCCTGTAGCATGATGCTATGGTCAGTTTGTTCATCCTTTCTACAGCCCCCAGTCTTATTTATACAGGGAACAAGAATCTCAAACCTGTTCAACAAGTTCAAGGGCAGAGGGTCCTTCAACACTACCTGTTGGATTCCTCTACTTGGCTCGCTGGTAGTCACACCCTTCTGTCCCTGACCAAACTTGAGGTCATTAATCTAAGGAGTGTTAATGCCTCCATACTTCAGCATCCAGGTACTATTCCGCCTCCCTTTGTAGTGTTCAAAGCTCAGAATCCAGCACATCAACTCTAAGCCAGAGTTCCTCAAGCAACCGATACTTGCTACAGATGTGGTCAATAAGAACCACAATGGGGTCCACCAGCATGTAGATAATGCAATTACAACACTTTGCCTGGCCTGGCACCACTATTTTAAAAATTTAATTTGATTTTTAAATGTTTCATTCTGGCCTTTTGGTTTTTAGTCTGTAAAGATTTCCCCTATTTACCTTCAATCTGCAAGTAACCTATAATGGATAGTCAAATTAGCAGCCATCACCAACCAATGAACTTATGGTTTACCTGTGATGTCACTCTTTTATGGTGGGCCCTTGATCCTGTGCTTCAAATTATGCTGTTTAAGAAACACCTTACTAACTATGAACTAAAGAAAGCAAGCAGAAAGCACCTCTTTTCTTCTGCACCAAATTTCTATGTTGCCTCCAAATTCCCTGAATTATATACTCACTCAAACTGTCTCTCACTCTGAATGTGATCACTTCTTCCTGACTGTGCAAAGCTTACTATTGAACTCATCTTGTGGATTATCTAAATCTTCAAGGGAATATTCTGATAATCAACTATTTGTCATTGGTGCCAATTTGACCTCTGACATTGGATTTTGTTTGGCCATTGCTCGAGTCACAGCACAAGAAGGAATGTTTCTTGCAACCCTTTCTTGTAATTGCTCTGTTCCCTTGGTTTTTCTGGTTTCCTTTACTCATTCACATGATGTGGGCATCACTAGCTGAACCTGTATTTATTAGCCATTCCAAATTGCCCAGAAAGCAGTTAAGAGTTGATGACATTGCTGTGGGTCTGGAGTCACATCACTGGAATCTGTCATCAGACTAGGCAAGGAGAGAGCAGATTTCCTTCCCTGAAATATGTTCGTGAACGAGATGGATTTTTAAGACAATTGACAATGGTTACATGGTTGCCATTAAGTTTGTTTTAATTCCATAACTATTCCCTCAGCTACCAATATCCCAAGTCAATCCCCGGACTTGAGCAGTCCACAATCTTTACAACACCATGGAAAGATATTAGAGTCATAGAGATGGACAGCATGGAAACAGACCTTTCGGTCCAACCTGTCTATGCCAACCAGATATCCCAACCCAATCTAGTCCCACCTGCCAGCACTTGGCCCATATCCCTCCAAACCCTTCCTATTCATATACCCATCCAAATGCCCCTTAAATGTTGCAATTATACTAGCCTCCACCACATCCTCTCGCAGCTCATTCCATACACGTACCACCCTCTGCATGAAAAAAGTGCCCCTTAGGTCTCTTTTATATCTTTCCCCTCTCACCCTAAACCCATGCCCTCTAGTTCTGGACTCC
>NC_057720.1:56515313-56540003 GCF_004010195.1 Chiloscyllium plagiosum
CACTCCAGGGAAAACAACCCCAGCCTGTTCTGCCTCTCCCTATAGCTCAAATCCTCCAACCCTGGCAACATCCTTGTAAATCTTTTCTGAACCCTTTCAAGTTTCACAACATCTTTCCGATAGGAAGGAGACCTGAATTGCATGCAATATTCCAACAATAACCACCAGTGTAGGTACAGCCTACCCCTACCCCAAGTAACATGGTACAAAACCCAAAACCAAATTGACTAGAAATGACTCTGCCCCTAGATGGACTGTAGCACTATCCTGTGACTGACATGAGTTCACTCTTACCTCCCTAACCTATTCATACATCACCATGCTCTCCCTTCGTGTATATGCAGTGTGCTTGCTGCGTACATCACAGGCACAAGCACTACTTCTGATGTTGACATATCCCTGTTCCCTTTGGGGATATGTATCTTCCTTTCCCGTTGATGCTTCACAGTTTCCCACAGTCCCATGCTAATACCTTGCCTTCTGCACTAAGCTTCCACTCTAAGACAAAAACTGTTGGCTGACCTAGTGTGCTAAGCTGACTTTTGAAACTGAAGGTGGTGTGTTGCTGTTATCCAACTGAGTTCTGTGATGGTCCAGTCACATATTCTGCCTTAGTCCCCTTGGACTTGTCCAATGCAGTCCAGGAACTTAGAGCAAAAGTGAAAATAACAAACATTGTCTGCCTTTTGAGCTTTGGCTGCCTCAAACAAAACTCACTCAGACTGGAGGCAGAAGACCAAGTAAACAAGTACATGCTTGCTGAATGCAGTGACATTTTTGAAGCATAGGTATCCAATTGGGCAGAAGCTAACTGGGAGGACAGTTGTGTAACTAATGATGTAAATAGGCATCTTGCCATCTAAAGAAAGAGAAATTAATTGAAGTTTATCTTAATGGCACAAATTTGATTTTGAATTCTTACCAGATGACATCCTCATGCCAATTTTCTTATTCGGCTGGATTAATAACAATCATTTTAGTTCATTGTCGTCTGCGTGTACTCAGTGATGTGAGTGCAAACTGATACTGAAACAACACCAAGTTCCAGAACGCACCACCATACTGAACCACAAACAATCCAAAATAAACAGAAGTCCATTAGTGCATAAATCTATTCATTTGACAACTCAGTTCAAAAACTGCTTTTTAAAAAAATCTCCATAGCTACTGAAATGACTTCAGACATACAGAAAAGTCCACTGGTCACAAATATTATTTAAAATTATATATAAATCCCATAGTTTACATCACAACTGAATTAACATTTCACCGGACATAGAATGCATCAAAATTGGTTTTTCATTCACCTCTCAAGACGTGATTACACATTTCATGCTGTTGTATTATCAGCTGTCATACATTGCTGTAGACCATTGATTAGTGCTGTTACCTTTTAATAACATTTCAGTGACTAAATCATCACCTAGCATTGACTGCGAATTATTATTTACAATTTACGTGTCATTTGTTCCATCTTAAAACATGACTGTTGCTTATAGCTATGTTTATACAGTCTGGATTGAACACATTTTTTCAGAACCTTTTCACCTGTCAAGTACTGGTATTATTGCCATGCATTCATATTTTGACCTGGGTGAAGCACAGGTAATTGTCTTTACACACTTCAGTTGTGTTCCTGTACTCCTCTCTTTTCTTTTCATTGTGCAATCGTGTACATTCCCGGTGTATGAGATAGAGGGATATGATGATTGTCTTCTGAACATAAGAATTGCATGGAAGGATATATATTTGTTTTGAGGTATAGCTTACATATTCAATCGAACGTGGTGATCCTGTTACTATGATGAATTGCCTCACACTTCATGACCATTGTTTGAACTGTATATACAGTATTGTCTGCCAGACCATTAGGTTATGGATAATGCAAAGAGCAGGTGAATTGGCTCCCCATTTGCTGGACATACCTTGGAATGGTTTGTTAACATATTGAGAATTGTTGCCTGACCCAATTTGGTGTGGAACCTGTGCTTAAGACTGTGATTAATGCATCACAACTGTGGGACTGGTAGCATCCTTGACCTGCCTGACAAAAGGAAATTTAATGAAGTAATCTGTCACTAGTATATAGTCTTGGTCATGGGGCTGAAGTAAATCTGTGACAGTCTTAGGCCATGGTTCAGAGGGAATTTCGTGCAGCATAAGTGATTTGAATGCTCTTGGTTTAATGAACTCTACATTCTTTGCTCCGATGATGACCATGAAGCAATTGCTGATTATTGGAAAAACCCATTAGGTTCATTTGTATCCTTTCGGGAAGGAAATCTGCTGCCCTTATCTGGTCTGGCCTACATGTAACTCCGACCCACAGCAATGCAGTTGACTCCTAACTGCCCTCTAGGTAATTAAATGTTGGCCTAGCCAGCAATGCCCATATCCTGAAAATGAAATTTTAAAAAGCTGGTTCCCTAACTGATTTTCCGAATGAATTACATAGTTCAGCAGCAGTAGCAATTAATCAAGGTGTGGCTAGTACCTTCACACAAGAATATCAGACTTTGTGACATTACCTCTCTTCAGGGTACATACCTGGTTGATCATAGATACATGCGATATCACAATACACCCCAGTGAGGAATCTAAATCCAGCATTCCCTTGCCTACTAGGGGACGAAGTATTCAAACCATCAGGAACTAAACTCAGGAATTCCTTCCCCCAGCCTCTGTGTCTCACCCTTGTCCTTTAAAGTTCTCCTTGAAACAACAAACTGCCTTTTGACCAATCCTAATATCTTTCATTTTGGATTAGTCTTAATTTATGATTTAGGTTTGTTTCTATGAAATGCCTTGGAACACATCTTTTTTTATATAAGTGTCGGCTGCTGTTGTGGCCAATAGGGAGCCTTCATTGAGCATCACTAAACAGACTACTATTTTTATCTCAATACCATGTATTGAGCCTGCTGAGCATAATTTTGCTGCCCTATTTCTGACTTAAAATAGGAGGCTACACTGTAAGATGACTGAATTGGCTGGAAGTACTTCTGGATATTCTAAAACACAGAGCCATATTAGACCGTAATATAGGAATGGAAAATGCCATTCGGGCCCTCATTCAATTCAGGGCTGATCAGGGAGCAGTTGTAAGTAGCTACCTTTGCTCCACATAATTTAATATTTCTGGATAACTAATATCTACCAATCTGAGATTTTAACATTACAATTGATCTATCCTCAATTCCCATTTGAGCAAGAGAACTCCAAACTTCTATCACTCTTGTAAATTTAGTTGAGAGGACTGAAAACAACTTCTTCAATTTTGCTGATAATAGAGTCGGGCAGGAGAGTGAGTTAAAGAGGTTGCAAAGAGATATAGACAAGTTGCATTGTTGAAGTAATTTTTCCACAAATCTAGATGACACAAGTTTCAGTACAATGGCAGGTACTTTAGTATCGGAGAGCCGGTGAGAGATTCTCAGTGACACCAAAGGAGTTGTGTAGCCTACTTGTAGTGGCACTTCTCAACGAATCTCTGCTTTACACACAAAGGTAGGATATTCCATAGGAATAATACAGAGGCCGACAAGTCACATGGTCAATTGCTGTTACATTGTTTAAGACAGGTAATTACAATTTTACAATGCCCGGTGATTGCCGATTTCCTGTGATGACTAGCGAATGGTTTACAGAGACTGGTTATCGTATTCTTCATAATTATATGTTGATGGATAGAGATTTAGACAGAAGGCCTTTGCTTTGTTCTCATTGTTGGATTCACATGCCCATGTTAATAGGCAGGGTAAGCATGGTAATTGGAACAGGAGGCAATTAATAAGGTTATGGCCAAGGCAAGCAGTCTTGTCCAGGGAGGACAAACACCTTTGCCTGAGGCTGCAAGTGAAATCCACATGTGTGGCTCCAGAGGATTCTATTCTTTGGGAGTCAGCCAGCCCCCTGCTGTGATATCCCCTGTCATTCTGTAAGAGGACAGGCATCAATCGTTACTGCAGTGAGTTCTTTCAGCAGTGGAATGCTTAACACTTGAGTTCCCAATTTATCATGACAAAGAAGTAAAAATGGAACTTATTCTTTTGTGGCTTTCTAACTTCCTCATTCCCTCCTATTGATCATTCGATGATCAACCAAGTGCCCTCAGAGCCTACAACAAAAACACTCGGACAATAGTGGCCATATGCACCAGAGCACTGGAATGCAGGTGATTACAGTTAGCATTGTAATTCCAGTATGCAGCAGCAGGCCTCCCCGTGCTCCAAGAATGTCCCCTAGTGGCCACCCCTCCTTGTCATTGCTGAACCCAGTACCAATATTTGATGAGTCTGGATTTCCCCTGTGATGTGTTTAGAGAGGTGAGTGATGTTAGTGGACTCGTCTGCAACATTCTGCCCCAACAATAGCACAAGTACCATCCTCCTTGGCTAGCAGGAAGTCTAGGGCCAAACAATTCTGGAGGGCCACAGTTATAACTGCAAGTAGCTCTGTGTTAATTTCAGTTGAGGCACTAGCTGTGTCATTGGCGACCCTTTCCCATACGGTCATGAGTTTACTAATTTCTTGGGCATGTAAATAGATTCCTGTTGGAGGAGAGAACATTCCCATCCAGGTAAGGAAGCCGATGAGGGATCTTTTGGGTATCGGGGTGAAGGTAAATTGTCCAAAACACGAATGCAGGGTACAACGTGCCCCTTGTAACACGACCCCCTCCAATAGGAGGGAAGCCAGAGATAGGCTTTCAACTGTAAATAAAATATGTGTCATTGTAAGCTGTTAAGGTGGAAAGTGCCCGCCCCCCCCCACCCCACAACCTGGGAGCAGGGTTATTCCAGAGGCAGCCTGATCTTCTGTTTGGGACAGCAGACCAATCAAATACAAAGTAGCCATATTTTGTTAGGTTCTGAACAGGTTCGACCCAGGGGGTAGCAAAACAGCACTTCCTCGTCCCGACCTAAGTACCTTTACAGGGTTTCCCTTCCCACCTGAAACAAATGATGTAGTTGATGGTGTTGCTGAGAACGACAAGGGGTAGGGGGGCAGGGGAGGTCTATGTGATTGGTTGTAATTAGGGCAATAACAATCCCTGAATAAGGTCAGGTTATACCCTGCCGGCTGCCATTCCCATGCATCATCAGTGTTAGCAAGATCACAAGCAAAAAGGTACGGGCCACAACGGGATTCGCCCCCGAGTGGGGTGGCATGGGCACATTCCCAGCAGGGGGCATCTCTCCCCATTACATGGGCTGTCTGGTAGGGCCAGATGCAAAAAGTTGTTATGCATAGGGGTGTCAGTTTGAAATACATCTGTTCTCAAGGCCCCATTTCCCAAAGTCACCAAAGTCACAAATATAGAAAACATCTTTGTCCTTATCAGTGTTTGTTTCTGCGCTGATTCTTTTGGAGTCAGTTTTGTGTATCCACTGGGGCTACCCTTGTATCTTCACAGCCGTGGGAGTGGTCAGCCGCATCTGAAACGGTCCTTTCCATCTTGGTCCCAGTTTCTTTCATTCCCAGTCCTTTATCAGGATGAAGTCCCCCGGTTTGGCAGCGGGGTGGTCCCCCTCAGACAGATCGTCACTCTCTCGGTAAGCCTGGCATACCTGTGAATCTAAACATGGGGAGAGATTTGGTTAAGCCCCCTGCAGGTATGGCCTCACCTCCTGTCCCAGGCTGTTCTTATCTAGTCTTTCGGGGAGTGGGGATCGGACTATCCCAGGGTCCTTGAGGTCCTCATGGATTTCCCATAACCCACTTCAGCAGGAGACAGACCAGTTTTGCTTAAAAGGGTAACCTTCATGTGGAACAAGGCCAAGGGTAGGACCTTCAATCAACTTAGGCCTGTTTCCTGTTTTAGTTTTGCCAGCTTTGTTTTTAGGGTACCATCTGCTCGTTCCACACTCCAGCCATTTTTGGGTGGTGGGGACAGCGGAATTGTTGTTTTATCACTAGTTCCTGCAAATCCTTGCTTAATTTTAGCCATGAAGTGTGGCCCATTGTCTGAGCTTATTGTGTCTGGGAGTCCATAGCAGGGAATTATTTCCTGCAATAGTAGTTTTACTGCTGTTGTCGCCATGTTGTCCGTTGTTGGGATTGCCTCAATCCATTTGCTGAAGACATCTACTTTTACCAAACAATACTTATAACATTGTACTCTGGTAGCTCTATAAAGTCTAGTTGTAAACAATTGAAAGGCCCACCAGGCAAGGGGTAGCCCCAGAACTGCAAGGTATCCCCTTTCCAGCATTTTTCTTTTCACAGATCAAGCATGTTTATGCTCGTTTCTCAGCCGTTTTCTGAAAGTTAGCGTGCCACCAGGTCTGTAGCAAAGTGCTGACCATTCCCTCCTTGCCTAGGTGTGTACAGTTATGTATATAATCTACCAGGATTGGCAAAAGCCAAGAAGGAACACTGACCTTTCTGGCAGGGGTTATCCACAGTTTGGTATGAGCATCAAGGGTGCACCCCATCTGTGACCCACAGTCTGTGCTCCTCTGTAGGGGCGTCCTCTGTAAATGATGTATCTCACCCAGGTCTGGCATTTCTGCCCTTATTCTTTTTGTGACTCTGTGTTGCTGGGAACCCAATGGGACCAGGAAAGTGAGGTTTAAGGCTGCCTACTTGGCGGCAGCATCTGCTTATGCATTGCCCTTGAAGATTCTGTCAGCAGCACCAGTCAGGGCTGAGCATTTGATCACCGCTAGGCTGGATAGTAACCATAAGGCCTGTAAGAGATTATGCACAGAAACATTGTTACTAATGGGTTGGGCTGTGGAGGTTAAAAATCCCCTATGTTCTCCTAGGGCACTGTAACCATGGGCAACGCCAAAGGCATAGTGAGAGTCAGTATAAACATTGGTCGAACTCCCTTCTGCTAGGATGCAAGCCCAAGTGAGGACAAACAATTCAGCTTTCTGTGCTGACTGTGGAGTTTCAAAGCCTGCACGAATCTGTAGCGATTGCGTATCCAGAGCATCGCTGACCTGTGTGTGAAATAAAAGAGATGCATCCACATAAAAAGTCAAATTCACACACTCAAGGGGTAGATCAGCTAAATCGCCACAAGCAGAGGTGAAAAGGTGATTCTGTAGCAGGCAGTCATGTCCAGGAGATGAGAGGTGCTGTGGGGGGTTCCATCAGGAAGGTTGCCAGATTCAGGGTGGTGCAATGAGAGGAGGTCAGTAGTGGGTTGTTCAGTGGGGCTGCTTCGTATTTGTTCTGGCCTATGCCTGTGTTAAATGTTGAGTCTCCAGGGAGGTGAGAAGGTCAACAACGGAGTGTGTGGTTAGAACCCCCACCGGCTGGTGTAGAGTGATGTTTGAGGCAGCTGATACGAGGACACATAGGGCAGGAAGTACCAGTGAGCAGGACGGGACCCAGCTGCTACTTGGTCCAGTTTGGTTGAACAGTATGCCACCAGCCGTTTCCTGTCTGTGTGACTTTGGGTGAGGACAGCTGTGGCACATCCATCCTTAATGGTGACATACAGTTGGAACGGTCGATCGTACAGGGGTCGGCCTAGGGCTGGGGCTTGTAGAAGGCTGTTCTTCAATTCTGTGAAGGCCATCAGTTGCTCAGCTGTAAGGGTGAAGCTGGGGGGCGGGGAGGGGCATTGTTTGATGCCAGTGGAGTCAGGTAGGTGAGTGCAGAGGGCGACTTTTGGAATCCATTGCCTACAGAAATTTACAAGTCCGAGGAAGGCTCGCATCTGTTTAGGGATCGTAGGCAGTGGGGTCTCAGCAATGGGTCAAATGCATTCTTCTGTCAATTTCTGTTCCCCTGCAGAGAGGAGAAGTCCCAAAAACTTTACTTCATTCTGACAGTGCTTTACCTTATGGGGCAGAACCACGTACCCAAGGGAGTGTAAAAAATTCAGCAGTACTGAGATGTCGCTCTCACAGTTAGATAGGCTGCTACATGCAACAAGCAGGTCGTCTACATATTGGACAACTGTCGATCCTTGTGGGAAATCCAAGGTCTGTAACTGACTGTGGAGGGTTTGTGAGAATAGAGTTGGAGAGTGAACAAACCCCGGGGCAGGCAGGTCCGGGTATACTGCTGGCTCTGTTGGTGAAGGCAAATAAATATTGAGATTCAGGATGTAGCGGGACGGAAAAGAATTCTTGTTGTCGGTCAATGATGGTAAAAATGCAGGCATTGGTGGGTATGCAGCTTAATATGGTAGCGGGTTCAGGAAAAGAGGGTGTAAGGGTGCCATGATCTCATTGATCTTCCTCAGATCCTGCACTAGTCTCCAGTCCCATCAGCCTGGTTTGGGAACCGGAAAGATCGGGGTGTTGCAAGGTGATTTGCACAAAACCAGAATACCCTGTGCCAGGAAAGAGTTAATGAGGGTCCGGATTCCTTGTTCTGCCTCTGGTTTAATGGGATACTATGGGAATGGGGGGCAGACACTGGTTGGCTTTTAATTTTATTTGCACCGGAGGACAAAGGGTATATCCAACTTCATGGTTAGACGCAGCCCACAACTCGGGTTCAATGCCCCTGGTTGGGTCTACAGATGCTGTGTGGCAGGTCAGGATGCTGACCTTCCGCTGTGGGGATTCCCAGCATTTCAAACGGCCCTCTGTGAAGTGTTACCATAGTCCCCTAGTGTCACAAGTGAGCTGTGTCAGGGTATAGGCAAGGTGGCCCATGTCTTAAAATTTATTCCGTGGGCCAACGGTTCGAGTGATGTGTGGGACTACCAGCCCTGTTTGCTGCCACAGGTAGTGTGTGATCTGAACAAGATATGCAGAGCCATCCTTACCTTCAACCTCATCGACAACCGAAACGGAGAACTCCATGCCCTCAAATGGAGTGTAATACTGGCTGTGGAGCATCCAGTGGAGTCATAGAAAACTGTCGCATGGGGGTCCAGTGTTGGGAACAGCGGTGCGATGGAAATGCATTCAATGTTGAGCCCTCACCATGGGGGACCGCAAATTGAGGATATTGCGTTTGGCCCTGTAGTCCACTGTTATGCCATCATCTGCACAGGTGATCTCGATTCCTAAGGGCAAAGCAGATCCCGCCCTGCCAAGTTCCGTCTGATTTTAGCAGTCACTGTGAAGGAAATCGAGCAGGCTCTTCCACAGAACTCAACGTTCAGCAGAACGGTTTTAGGATATATGCTGCTTGTTCCTTCAAACCTTGCAAGGGTCACGGTCTCACCTGGTAGCTGCAATCCCTTACCCCTCACAACTTCCTGATTGAGAGCGGAATTGGTTGCACCGTATCAATCATTAATAGGATTGGAGTTCCAGCTATCTGTAAGGTAATGTTGGGCTCTGCTGGGGGGGGTCGCAGGAGCGGTGCGGCATGCTGACGACTGGAAGGTACCCATTTGGAAATCAGCTGAATGGATTGTTAGAGGTGAAAGGAGTCCAGGGGTGGCAAATCTGGACATGGGTTGTCAGGTGCCAGGTGAAAAGGGCATTCAGCCTTCCAGTGACCGTGTTTCCCACAGTTGAAACACTGGCCTGGCTGACTCACTGGGTATCGACCCCGTCTTCACTTCGTCCAAGGTACATCAGGGGACACTCCTGTTCCCTTCTCCAAGGTCCCCGTAGGGAAAGGAGATTTGGTGGGACCAATATCTGGGGGAGAGATTGTGCCTAGGGTGTATCCAGCTTTCCCTGAAATTTGGTAGTACTGCCTGGGGGTGGGTTGTGATCATGGGAAAGCTGAATGAACTCTGTTTTTGGGTGGGTTTTAGAATATGGTTTGGGGTCATTCTGGCCTTCCCAGTAATAAAGAAGGGCTCTTCTCATCTGGGACCTAGTGTTTTCAGACCAGTCCATGTTATTCGTGCGTATAATGTCAGCTAGATTTGAGGGGACACCTTGTAGAACTATTGAATTAAACAATGGCGAGTCCTTCCCAGAGTTAAAAACTTGATCCCCAGCAAAGGTCCTATACCAAGCAACAAATCTCTCCCAGAAGTTCCTCCTGGACTCTCTCACCTTGGGTCTGCAGTCTCAGACTTTGCTAATGTTGATAAGCTGTTACAGGGCACGCTCTAATTGCTGGACAATTTGGTTCACTTGAGTGTTCTCTTTGAATCAGTCGCTTAAGTCCTCATAAGTGTGGACAGGGCTTTTTCTGTCACTCTCACCTATCTGTTCCTGCCACTTAGTAACTTCTGGTGACCAGACCATGCAACAAAGGGCAAACAGATCCCAGGGTGTTGCATTATACATTTGGAAGGTGCGCTGGATGCACAGGACAAATGGTGGCAGGCTTATCTTTATAGTCTGGCACCTGATTCATTTTCACGATCATCTCTTGGGATTTCCACAGGACTTAAACCCCGATAGTTGGCGGCTACTCTTCCTCTTCTGCTTTGGGGTTTGGTAGCTGCTTGATGCGGAACATAGTTTAGGGGTTGATGTGGAGATGGTGAACTCCAGTGCAAATGTCACAGGTTGCCTCTGATTTCCCAAAGCGCATTTTAACCCGATCGGCTATACAAGATCTTTCGGGACTCGGGAACGGCGGCGGGTAGGGGGTCAGGGGTGTTTCAGCTGGTGGTTTCGATGCACTGGGATAGCATCGCCATTCTTCCTTCATCTCCGTGTCATTCCCTCCCTCCTCAAACAGGGTCGGTATGCTAGACCTGAGCTTAGGATCCCAAGAAGTGCTCACCTTCTCCTTGCAGCACTGCTGCTTTAACCCCTCTAGTTTATCTTCCCCAGCTTTGGCCTTTTTGCACTATTCATCCTGTTCCCTTTTTTTATTTACCATCCACCCATGCACATTCAGCCTTCAGCGCCTCCCAATTCTTGGGAGTCCCATCCGTTGTTAACACCTTTATTTCCCTGTCACAAGCATCATTTCTCCAGCTGGATAGTAAGGCATCCTGCCAATTGTTGTCGGCCCTCACTTTCTATTCCTTAATAATGGATTTCCACCTTTTACCAGTTTCTCTTCCAAATCAGGTTCACCGCTTGCTCACAGGCACCCACATCCCAAGGTCCCCCCAGAGGCCAAATTTTGTCCCCAAGATGTTTGTGCAGTGCTGCACTTATTTTCTCCATGTCTTTTTCGTAATTAGGTAAATATTCGCACATGCTTTGAAGGGGGATCCCCTTCCCATCCACATCAAATGATTGTCCCATTATATCTCTTTGCTCTAATATGAACAAATTTCCACTGGCTGTACTAATACCGTGGGGTGAGAAATTTACCAAACTATATATATATATACACACACCTTTGCTATGTATATATATTTTATATTAATTTCCACTGGCCAGATTCAGAAGAGGCAGCTCCCAAACCCGAACTCGCACAATACAGAGTAGCCACTATCACTCCGCAGCAATTTAGAACAACTGGTCAATCTTTCTTACCTTACAAGCTGGGTCCGGTTGGTTCACGCAACCTCTTCAAGGTACCAGTTCCACAGGGCGAGGGACAGATCACAAGGAGCAGTCTGGGGTAAAATACCTTGTGGTGCCCTTACAGCTTGGTTCTGTCCAATTCAGATTTTCCTGTCACTCAGCCCCGTGAGACGTTCCCTATGTTGAGGTCTGAGTCACAGCACCAAATGTTGGAGTAATTCTTTCACAAATCCAGATGGCACAAGTTTCGGTACAACGGCAGGTGCTTTATTATCAGAGAGCCGGTGAGAGATTCACCGTGACACCAAAGGAGTCGTGTAGCCTACTTGTGGTGGCACTTCTCAACGAATCTCTGCTCTACACACAAAGGCAGGATATCTTATAGGAATAATAGGGGCCGACAAGCCATATGGTCAATTGCTGTTACATTGATTAAGACAGGTAATTTTACAATGCTCGATGATTGCCAATTTCCTATGATAACTAGTGAATGGTTTACGGGGACTGGCTATTGTATTCATCATAATCATATGTTAATGGATAGAGATTGAGACAGAAGGACTTTGCTTTGTTCTCATTGTTGGATTCAAATGCCCATGTTAACAGGTAGGGGGTGCATGATAATCGGAACAGGAGGCAGTTAATAAGGTTATGGCCAAGGCAAACAGTCTTGTCCAGAGAGGACAAACACCTTTGCCTGAGGCTGCAAGTAAAACCCACATGTATGACTCCAGAGGATTCTGTTCTCTGGGAGTCAGCCAGCCCCCCTACTGTGATATCCTGTTTCATTCTGTAAGAGGACAGGCATCGATCGATACTGCAGTGAGTCCTTTCAGCAGTGGAATGTTAAACCCTTGAGTTCCCAATATGTCATGAAAAAGAAGTAAAAATGGAACTTATTCTTTTGTGGCTTTCTAACTTGGTCAGCATGAAGTGAGTAATAACATACCAGATGAAACAAAGTGTTGAATTTGAAATTGTCTACTTTGGTAGAAAAAGTAAAATATCAGAATATTTTTGTGTCGTGGAAGACTGGAAATGTTGGCAGAAGGACTTTGGTGTGCTTGTATATTAATAACAGAAAATACAGCAATCAGAAGAGAAAATAGTTTATTAGATTTATTCTGCAGATATGATCCAACCAGAGCATTTTACAGTTGACACATAACTCCAACCTCCTTTATCGTACCCCTCTTGCTAGAACTGTATATTCATAAAACAAGCTTTTCATGATCGTTTTCAAATAAAATACTAATCCTAAACACTTAGCAAATAACAATCTTAAGATTTTCAGTATTTACTTCCTAACTGGGAGCCATGCATGTTAGGATGTGACCCACACACCACCCCAAAGGTGAGATAATGGATGGGTTCTCCTGCCAATCAGTTCTTTAAGAACTGACAGTCAATTGAGTGAGTATTTCACAATTCCAGAGGCCTCAACACACACTTAGGCTGCAGGCAGCTGGAGACATGGCCAGCAACGGTACAGTGATTAAAATCAGGGATGCACAAGAGGCTAGAATTAGAATGGAGATCTGAGGATTGCTATCAAGGCCTTGTGTCTCATTGAAGTTTAAAAGAATGAATGACTGATCTCTGAATCTGAACTAGAACTGCTAGATTGTACAAAGTCAGAGGATAACATCTGGCTTTTTTTAGTAAAACAGAGATCATATCCTATTCAGATAAGTATGCAAGTTATGTGGCACTTCCTGTTTTCCTGCAGAATTGATCATGTTTTACTCACTTTTATTTCTGATATATTACAACATTCCTTTTTATGGATCTTTATCTCCTCTCTTAAAACTCTTCTGCTATCTCAGTATTCCGTGCACGGTGCTCATTTGTAGAAATTTAGCTCCCCTGGGTTGTTTATATGTGAACCAAATGTCCAGCAAAAGCAGTTAATGCTGTGTCAATAACCTCCTGTAAAAGGATGCTGGAAAAGTGCCTGGTTTCTAACAGAACTAAAATTTATTGGGATGAACGTAGACAAAGAGGATCAAATGCTCAATGACACACAGTGGTTTCCTGGGCTGCTGGGACTGTGGGAAAGGTGCGTGGGAACCAACACGCAGTATTGAATTATGTGTAAATGTTAATAATGTAAAACTTAAATTCTCATTGTTAAGAATAAATTATGCTGATGTTTTCCTGAGATTATGTTTGGTACCATCTAAGAATGCAAATTGGGCTATATCTTGATTGGCATGAGAGGGGAGGTGACTGCCTAGTGGTATTATCACTGGACTATTTATTCAGAGACACAGGTAATGCTCTGGAGACAAGGGTTTGAATCCCAGTGCAGATGTTGGAATTTGAATTCAATTTAAAAAACCTAAAATTAAGAGCCTACTGATGATCATAAATCCATTGTCATTTGATGTAAAAACTCATCTGGTTCACTAACACCCTTTAGGGAAGAAAACTGCCATTCTTATTGGTTGGCCTACATGTGACTCCAGGTCAACACCCTTAGTTGTCCTCTAGGCAATTTGGGACAGGTAATAAATGCTGGCTTTTAGCCAGTGATGGCCTCATTCTGTGAATGAATTAAAAAACTCCACTTTTAATATTCACTTCTTCTCTGATTCATAGGGAGAGTGGCGTGTCTACCACGTAAAAGGCACACTTCAGCAGCTCACCAAAGTGCCTTTTGTCAGCACTTTCCAAACTTGCAACTTTGATCATTTGGAAGGATAAGGGTAGTAGGCACATTGAAACACTATCACTTTCAAATCCATGTTCCAGACGATCCTGACTTGGAATTACGTCGCTCCATTGTTGCAGGGGCAAATTTCTGGAGCTCCCAAACAAGTGTGTGTACACATACACATGAACTGGCTCACTACCACCATCTCAAGGGCAATTAGGGAGAGATAAATTCTGGCCTCGGCACTGATGTCCACTTCTTGTGAAATAATAAAAGTAAGTAATACTGGAGGAAGAGGTAAAATATGGCAAGCAGCCATTTCTCATTCTGCACTTTTATGCATTATTATAAATCAACAAGGGAGTGTTGTTGAACAAAGAGACCTTGGAGTGCAGGTTCATAGCTCCTTGAAAGTAGAGTCACAGATAGATAGGATAGTGAAGGCGTTTGTTATGCTTTCCTTTATTGGTCAGAGTATAGAGTACAGAAGTTGGGAGGTCATGTTGCGGCTGTACAGGACATTGGTTCGGCCACTTTTGGAATATTGCACGCAATTCTTGTCTCCTTCCTATCAGAAGGATGTTCTGAAACTTGAAAGGGTTGTGAAAAGATTTACAAGGATGTTGCCAGGATTGGAGGATTTGAGCTATAGGGAGAGGCTGAATTGGCTGGGGCTGTTTTCCCTGGAGTGTCAGTGGATGTGGGGTGGACCTTATACAGATTTATAAAATCATGAGGGGGGTTGGGTGGAGTCCAGAACTAGAGGACATAGGCTTAGGGTGAGAGGGGAAAAGATATAAAACAGATCTAAGGGGCAATTTTTTCATGCAGAGGGTGGTACATGTATGGAATGGGCTGCCAGAGTAAGTGGTGGAGGCTAGTACAATTGCAACATTTAAAAGGCATCTGGATGGGTATATGAGTAGGAAGCATTTAGAGCGATATGGACCACGTGCTGGCGGATGGGGATAGATTGCGTTGAGATATCTGGTCAGCATAAATGAGTTGGACTGAAAGGTCTGTTTCCATGCTGTACATCTCTATAACATGGATGTTTATCCTAATGGGACAGTCCAAGACCAGACTGCGTTACCTCAGAATAAAGGGACACTAATTTAAGACTGAAATGAGGAGGCATTTATTCTCAAGAGTCTTTAAAACTCCTTGCCACAGAGAACCATGGGGCTCTTGTGCAAATTTAAGGCCGAGAGATTCTTGATCAGTAGGGGAATCAAGGGTTACAGGAAAGTGGCAGGGAAGTAACGTGAGGAATGTGGCATCAGTCATGATCCTATTGAATGGCCTAACATGTGGACTATCCTGAGACTAAGGCATATTTTTAACTATTATCTCAGTTGGTATTACCAGAAGTATGTTACTGCTCACAGGCAAGATTACACTTTCCTTTCCCCTACCCATCTGGGCTTGCAAATTTTGTATTAGTGTCTCTTTGAATCTAGCACAGCAGCCCCTCAAATTACAGAATTTTGTTTTGTCTTCATGTTATGTCAGCTTCAGGAACACGTAACTGTAGGGGAAAACAAACGAGGATGACTATTCCTGAGTTGTGAATAGGCTTTCCCACCAGTTAAGTTGGTAAATCCATTGCATCGAACCAAGGCCCTGGCAACAACTACAAGTTTCAGCTTTTAGTCTCTGCTTGATTACCCTGTCTTAATAAGTCTTTAAGAAAATTTGCAAATGTCATTAATAACATCTTGGGTTAAAGTGTGGTCAAAATTGGCCAGCTTACCTGCTCCTGATCACTTCCCAGTGACACATGCTATAATGTGACTGTGGAAATCAGGTTTGGAATTAGCTATAATATATCCATAGCCAACACTTATTGTGCAGGTTCCACATGAACAATGACTACTTGTATGTGCCATTAGAGTGATGCAAATTCTCATTGAATCACAACCCTCCACACAAGGCAATAACATTATAACAGGAGAAGGTTGGAAAAAAATGTTAAAAAGCCTTAGTATTTGGAAAAATAATGAAAATCCATAGCACTGGACTTATGGGGTGCAAAAGCACCAATGGTGCTATTTAATAACTTTCAAAATTCAATAAAATTGAAGGAACATAAAATATATCCATGCTTTTGTTTAATCACTTCATATAAAAATTTCTTAAAAGGTTTCTGAACACAATATACAATACTATACCATACATTGTGTGAGACTGAGAAAACATTAAGGAAATTGCCACCCGAAACACTGCAATGTTTAACAGACATATAAACCCATTGCTCATGCAGACGTTCCAATCTGCTAAACCGTTTTTAACACAATTTGGACCAAAAGCTTATATGCAGTTTACAAGATACTGACATCAGACAGGAATTATTTTATTGTTTTGCAGCTTTAAGTTCCTAACAGTTATCCCAGACATTGCTTCACAGTTGCACATTAAATAATTTTAGATTGTAACCTGTGGTGGACTAGTTTAGATAACTGAAAAAAAAAACTTGACACAAATATTTTTAATTTCTGGGTTCCATATGTCTCTTTATCACGACTGTTCAGGTTATACTATATTACACAATAATTAAAAAAACAATGGCAAGATGATGAGAACTCTCACCTTGAATTTCCTACACAGTAACACCACCACTTTACCGGCAATGTTAATGCATAAATTAATAATTTACAATAAACATTACAATATGTACATGATATAAATACATGGCTCTAAATAGAAATGGGCATGCCCTAAGAATGTAATTAGCAGTGTTGTACAAAGAATGGCACACTGATAACATAAACTGAATTTAAGCATAAATTAAAAAGATAGGTGTAATCAAGTAAATAGCTTCATAGCCTTACATGATATACTTAAATGTTTACTAGTGTCTCCCAAATAAACTCTTGTGGCCATATTTCATGTTCTAAAACTGTAGCTGGCACATATACATTACTTTCTTAGATGATAACAACAAATAGAAACAATGGGCAGTGGCGCTAGTTGTTAGAGGAACAAGGAGTTTCAGTGAAATACTGGCAAGCCAACTCATGGCCTTGAATTATGCAAATATTCAGAGGAATGAATTCCTTTTGAAGTGGATACCAACGATTATGTCTAACATTAATGGTTACAGAAGTAAAAGACTGGGCATGCTGGGGACCTGAATAAAACAGAAAATGTTGGAGATACTTGGTAAGTCTGGCAGCATCTGTGAAGATAGAGTTACCAATTCAGGTTGATGACTTTTCATCAGAATTTTCATCTATTAGCTCTGCTTCTCTCTCCAAAGATGCTGTCAGAACTGCTGAGCACATCCAGCAATTTCTATTTTTATTAACGATGCCTACCACTGTGTTCATTCATATCGGTCTGTTTCAAAAGTACAGTCATAAAAATGTACACAACCAAAGAGTTATAGACTACTCTCATCCTGTGAATTTCATTTTGAAGAGTGGAAAGAAAATGAAAATCTCCATATTTCCCCTTCCACATGATAATGATCAGCATCGATTGTGATACTTAGATCAAAATTACAAGAATAATTTGTTTCTCTTTATTAATACCTACAGTTAATCAGTATTATTAATGATGAATTTTCCAGCATGCATTCATGATTTAGAAAAACAAGAAACCCTCTTCTGAATGAATTAAGACATTTTATGCCAATCATTAAGCTGGAATCCAATAGTTGAGAGGTTACACTGAAATTATAAAATTGTTTATGAACACCAATGTCTTTACACAGGGAAGGTTCCAGCTCACAATGATTTATCCATTATGCAAAGCTGGAGATTGTCATGGCAACACTTAAATGCCATTGCTGAATGTTTCCAGTAGATAATTAAGGAAGAGAGATAAAAATAATGCAAACTCGTATCTCAGTAATTGAATGTCATTGATATAGAAGACAGAGTCAGTATTTCATCTCTAGTACTATTTCACTTTTTTGTTTGTCAAATAGGGATTTCAATTCACAGAAATGTAACACTACCCTATTTCAGGCATCAAGTATTTTCATTAAATCTGGTGTAAAACAAGAAAACATCCTTGACTTTGTGTCAATAGCAAGCCTCAACCACTCCCTCAGAAGGACAACCCTAACTGCACAAGTTTAAAAGTTAAGTATGATGAACAAGTCAGTTTTTATTATTATTCATTATGGATGACAGGTATTTTTCACCTATGTGATCTTGAAAATCTTTTCACTTCCCAAAGCAGCCATTAAGGTCACTTTACAGTGTGAATTTGCCAACTTAAATACAAAGCACTGGATATGAAGATAATTTTCAATGGCACGGTTGAGATTGTGTTAAATTCATATAACTTTGGAACCAGCAAAGGGGAAACTTTCAACATAAGTCTGAATTAGATTTAAACTCATATTGTAGAGGTGAGATGCCACATTCAAACCTACTGAACGCAGTCAATTTATCACCTGTATACTTTCAACAACTGAACGTGTAATGATTTGGGATTGAAATTTGTTTTCACATTGCTTAATAATAAAAATATAATCTAACCCATGTTAATGTGTCTTTCCACCTATAAGCAGGACTGCGGCAGTCTGTAATAAGTAGGTACTCAAAATCTCCCAAAATACCATTTTTTAAAAAGCTAGGTATAAAACGAAAAATGTTCATATGGTTGAAAATCTTTTTGGGACTTTTTAAAAATAGGCTATGGACAGTTAGTCCATTTTTACTTTCAAAGCAAAGATGCACCAAAGAATAAATTTTCAAAAGCATATATTGCCATACTATGAAGGGAACCGGAAGACTTAGTTTTAATTTCTCTTAATTTTCAAAAGAATTATAAATGGATTTGTTCATGTACTGTTCTTTATGTGTAGAAAAGCTTTGTTAGGATTATAGTAAATTGTGTTCAAATAAATAAAACACTTTTGGAAGGACAAAAACATTTTTCAAAAGGCACACAGTCCTAAGACATAATTTACTGAACAAAGAACAGTTTCCTACATAAAAAGCTAGTTTGTATTATTGAGACTGTCATACAGTTTCAGTGTCTTGCAGTATGAAATCTCTCAGTTTTGTGTCATCCATGTGCATGCTCATCCCCAATTAAATTTTAGACGGTTTTTGTCCACCAGCTTCAAATAAGCATGGCTTGCAATTAAGCCAATACTTCAATATAGTACTTTCAAATGTTTCATCTACCTTTGGTCCTCCAATCTTGCCGTCAAGGTTAATTGATCATCTGAACCAGAATGGTAAACTTTCAATTGCAAAACCTTGGGTTTAAAACCAACATCATAGGTTTTTCCCCTAGAGATTATTTGTGCACGTGACAATAACTAAGTGTCCACTTTTGTAAAATAGTTACGTATCAACAGGTGAGGTGTCTTCAGTTAGGGGGTCTGCTTGTGTCTCTTCCACCTCAGTCTCCTGGCTTTCTGGCTCCAGTGCAACAAATATCTTTGTTTCACAACTCTGGCAACTACTGTCCTCTTCTCCCTGACTCATTTCCTCTTTCTCAGTCCCTTCTGAATCTTCATCTTCTTCCAGCGTGAGCTCAAACTGGAATTTTTCAGTGGAATACTGACCTTCTTTTTCTTGTTCATCTGGGGAAGGGGATGGGCTCTGGGGAATCATGCTCTGATACCAATTCCTGTTGTCCTCCAATGTGTCTAATATATCCTGAGCATCAGGATGAACAAGGTCAGCCCATGTTTCCCACAAAGGATGTGCAATGTAGTCAATGAATCCAACCTAGGCAAAAATATCAGTATGTAATTAAATTAAAATTAATCCCATATCTTCTCAAGAAACAATGTATAAATATTCCAAAGAACAGAATTAGAGTATAACTACAGATTTTGTTTTATAATGTATAACCAAAATGCAGCAAATATTTCAATGTAATTAAATGAATTGCATTTAAAACAGTGGAATACAGATCCATAAGTATTAAAGAGAAAAGGCTAACTTATTGGTTAGCAAGAATCGACTATCAGAATATTGTCAAACAAAAGTATTTTTTGTAAGAATGAGCAAAGGATCCTGAAGTACAGTTTACAATCTAATGGACAGATGATAAAATATTAAGTTAAGAACAAATGCTGGAGATAAAAGGCAGCTACATCTTTTTTATAAATCAGTAAACCTAACCCAGTTCCTCACTATATAACAGAATACAGAGGCTAGCTTTGGACAGTTATTCATCAGCCTAAAGGGAAATGAGCACCAAATGTGCCAAAGGATCAACATGGACCCCTGTTCTTCTGATCCATATTAATGGCTTGGACATATGTACACAGGGCATAACATCAAACTTCTCAAATGTCGCAAAACTTGAAATGCTAGATTATAGCAAACTACAGGATGAAAGACACATGAAATTGGCAGAAATATAAAACATGAAATGCAAAGAGGAGAAATGTGAAGTGATGCATTTTGCAAAAGAGTGAACAGGCAATTTAAATAATAAAATAATAAATAAAGAATGCAGTTACACACAGACCTGGGGATTGATGCACACAAATCTATGAAAATGACAGGTTAAAATAGGAAAGGGATCCATTTGCTTTATAAACAGTGCCATTTAGTACAAAAGCAAAAGATAAAACTGTCCACAAACATATGAACTTTTTACTGGACAAATACAGTAGTTATCATTTACCTGGGATTTTTCAACTATGGCTGTATGTTTGTCACACATTGGACTAATTTCCATGCCTCGTTCCCGTTCTTTGTCTCCCTGGTGAAAGAATTCATCCATAATTCGATCTGTCCATTGCCTATACAGCTCTAGGGATTTTGTGGGATTGC
Organism: Chiloscyllium plagiosum; assembly: GCF_004010195.1. Lineage (NCBI taxonomy): Eukaryota > Metazoa > Chordata > Chondrichthyes > Orectolobiformes > Hemiscylliidae > Chiloscyllium > Chiloscyllium plagiosum. Next base: position 56,536,037 of record NC_057720.1, read on the forward strand.
TCAGGTCAGCACAGTGCACCATATTGCGAAGAACCTGGAACCAATAATTTGGAAGATTATTTAGTCTCTTCCAAAACAAAATATCACAGACCTACCTCAAAATGACACCCTCAATCTAGGCAGACTTCCCTAGACTATTTAGCTATCATGTCAACGAGAGCAGCAAAGCTAAAATTTCGATTTTGTCTCAAATCATTGGGATGTTCCTTTCTGTCCGAAAGGTACTCCTAGCATTGACTCAGCCCAGGCATGAGCAGAGAAATTAGGGAACATGTTGGCTTCTTAGGCTTCCAAATATGACACAGGAAATTCCTGAACTACTGTCAGCACATTCCGATTTAAACCACATCATGTTTGGTGTGGGGTAAAAGGGGAGAGATAAAGGTCTGAATCTTGTGAGGAACAGCACTCACCAATGAGCTCTACATTTCACACATCCATTCCAGGCACATATAGAAACATGGTATATACCCGAATCCAACTGCTCCTCCTAATACACAGTAGTCAAGGGAATTCAAACTACATTTTTTTAAGACAGTAGATGCTTTATTCTGTAAAGGCCTACAAATTGTTCATTATCCCACAAATGGCACTTCTTTGTTTAGTGTGAACCACTCACAGATGGTGATTACCCCAACCCAAACCCCTCACAGTGAGTCCACCCACATCCTCTGACAGGAGTCAGACTCCCGTCCCTCACCTGCCCAACAGTGATCAGCCCCTTTTTTGCCCCAAAACTATGATTAGCCATTACCAACAGTGCTCTCCTCCCTTGTTCATCCTTGAAAATTTCTCAACCATTCTCTCTCCCCTATTACCCAAGACAATGCCATCTGACTCTAGTTGGACAGGAACCAGAAATTACAAAAAGCATTATACTTTTCACTTTCCTGTTATTCTGGTTTCAATTTCCATTTCAGAGACAGAGCATATAAAAATGGCAATTTCTATCACAACTGACTGAAAAGTTTATCTTCCAACTGCTTAAAGCTCCAGAATTTAAAGACTGACTTAACGAAATGCTAGAGGAGGTTATGATATGGTTTCCTTCAAGAGAAACAAATCAACTTCTTTTGTTGGATTGTGAATTTTACACCACTGATTCCAAATGTTGGGATGCTCATGGAAAAGTAGGACAGTTCATTTATGTAAATGTAATCAGTCATGAGCATAGTATAATAAAATGGGTGGAATTTGTTCTGTTCCTGGGAACAGAAATCAAACTAGAGGAGGAACCTAATGGCACAACAGGCCAAAAATCAGAATCTTGGAGAGGAACTTTCACAATTAAGTCCTTGGAACTTTAAAGATGGATCAAATTTCCCAACAGGGTGGAGAAAGTGGAGACTATAGATGCTGGAGATCAGAGTCGACAGTGTGTTGCTGGGAAAGCACAGCAAGTCAGGCAGCAATTGAGGAGCAGGAGAATCGACGTTTTGGGCATAAGCCCTTCATCAGGAATGAGGCTTGTTAGCCAGGGCTGAGAGATAAATAGGAGGGGTGGGACTGGGGGGAGGCTGCTGAGAAAGCGATAAGTGGATGAAGGAGAGGGCAAAGGTGATACGAAATGGGGAGTGATGGATATGTCCGGAGGGCCGTGCTGATTTGGAGGCTTGGGACTGGGATAATATGGGGGGGGAAAGAAGAAACTGTTTATTTCCACATTTATCCCGTGTGGTTGCAGGATCCCATGGCAGAATATGAGGTGTTCCTCCTCCAGGTGTCGGGTGGTAACAGTTTGGCCCAGAACCTGGAAGTCCTTGACAGAGTGGGATGGGGAGTTGAAGTGTTCAGCCGTGGGACAGTGAGGATGGTGGGTGCAGATGTCCCAGAGATGTTCTCTGAATCAATCCGCAAGAAGGATCACTTCAACTCCCCCTCCCACTCCGTCAAGGACATGCAGATCCTGGACCTCCTCCACCGCAAAACCATTACCACCTGAATCTGGAGGAAGAACGCCACATATTCTGCCTCGGGACCTGCAACCACACGGGATAAAATGTGTATTTCAACAGCTTTCTCATTTCCCCACTCCCCCTCCCCATATTATCCCAGTCCCAAGCCTCTAAATCAGCACTGCCCTCCAGACCTGTCCATCACTTCTCCCTCAACTTCATCCACCTAACACTTTCTCAGCTACCTTCCCCCAAAGCCCACCCCCCCTCCCATGTATTTCTCAGCTCCAGCCCACAAGCCTAACTCCTGAAGGGCTTATGCCCGGAACATCGATTCTCCTGCTCCTTGGATGCTGCCTGACCTGCTGTGCTTTCCCAGCAACACACTCTCAACACAAATTTCCCAATAGCAAGCAAAGTTCCTTTGCATACTCTTTAAAAGGTCTGCTCACCAGAATGAAATGCCACTTGCCAATTTTGTTCTCCATGAGTAAGGAATATTTGCCTTCTGATTCTCAAGTGCATAAAACAGATGTGCAACAAGTGTTAGTTAGCTCAGTTGGCTGGATGGCTGATTTGCATTAGAAATAGAGCAGCTTCAATTCCTGCACTAGTTGAGGTTGCCATGAAGGACTCTCCTTCTCATCTTGACCCTCACGCAAGGCATTGTGACCGTTAGGTTAAGTGACCACCAGCTGTCTCTCTCTGATGAGAAAATAACCCAATGATCCACGGAGACTATGCTGACTTTGCTAAGGGCTCTTGTGGTGCAGTAATAATTAACATTTGAACCCAGAGGTCTAGGTTGAAGGCTTAGCTACTTCAGAGGTGTGTCATACCACAGCTGGACAGGTTTGTTTCCATGAAACCTGTAAGAGGCATGCAGCAAGTGAAGTGTACTTGTTGGATTTTGGAGTGAGTAGCTAGTGCTTTATCTTGTTTCATTTGTGTTGATCCATGCCATGCCATGATTGACACTGGGTAGTGTAGTCCAAATTGCATGAAGCATGGAAGATGACTGAGCTTAATGTTCCGGTATAGCAATTTGGACTATAAAAGTACAGATATTTTGGCAAAGTAGCACAGAGGGTTGGTCAGACCATATCTACTGTGCTGTTTATAGTTCTGGTTGCCTTATTTGAGAAAGGACTTAATTTAATGAAGAGCAATTGAGAGAAGGCCCACACTACCAAAGGTATTATGAGGGATAATGAGACAGGGTTGGCCTGTACCCATTAGAGCTCAGAAGAGTAAGAGGGGATCTTACTGAAAAATGCAAAATTCTGAGAGAATTAATATGGTAGATGCTAAAAGGATGTTTCCCCATGTGGCAGAAACCTGAAATGGGGGGAAAGTGACCCCCCTTCAAAATAGAGATGAAGAGAATTTCTCTTTTTCCCGAGAGGGTCATGAGTCTGTAGAACTTATTTCTCAAAGACTGGTGGAGGCAAGATCGTTGAATATTTTTAAGGCAGAGATTGATCCTTGATTAACAAGGTTGTCAAAAGGGTACTGAGAGTAGGCAGGAGAGTGGAGTTGAGGTCACAATCAGATCAGCTTAGATCTTGTAAAATGATGGAGCTGAATGGCCTATTTTTGCTTGTGATTTGTATGTTCACATGCATCACTTCCGAGCAGCCAAACGATGTTCCTGGCTTACAGGGGATGTAAGCCTGTCCACATAGAACATAGACCAATACAGCACAGAACAGGCCCTTCGGCCCACGCTGTTATGCCGAACATTTGTCCTAGCTTAAGCACCTATCCATGTACCTCTCCAATTGCCACTTAAAGGTCACCAATGATTCTGACTCTGCCACTCCCACAGGCAGCGCATTTCATGCTCCCACCACTCTCTGGGTAAAGAACCTACCCCTGACATCCCCCCTATACCTTCCACCCTTCACCTTAAATTTATGTCCCCTTGTAACACCCTGTTGTACCCGGGGAAAAAGTCTCTGACTGTCTACTCTATCTAATCCCCTGATCATCTTATAAACCTCTATCAAGTCACCCCTCATCCTTCGCCGTTCCAACGAGAAAAGGCCTAGCACTCTCAACCTATCCTCATA
>NC_057720.1:56541725-56586168 GCF_004010195.1 Chiloscyllium plagiosum
GCATAAAAGGCCTTGGGGTTATCCTTGATCCTACCTGCCAAAGATTTTTCATGCCCTCTCTTAGCTCTCCTAATCCTTTTTTTCAGCTCCCTCCTGGCTATCCTGTATCCCTCCAACGCTCTGTCTGAACCTTGTTTCCTCAACCTTATGTAAGCCCCCTTCTTCCTCCTTACAAGACATTCAACCTCCCTCTTCAACCAAGGTTCCCTCACACGACCATCTCTTTCCTGCCTGACAGGTACATACAAATCAAGGACACGTCGTATCTGTTCCTTGAAAAAGTTCCACATTTCAACGACATCCTTCCCTGACAGCCTGTGCTCCCAATTTATGATCCTCAGATCCTGTCTTGCAGCATCGTATTTACCCTTCCTCCAATTGTAAAACATGCCCTGTTGCACGCACCTATCTCTCTCCATAACCAAGGTGAAAGTCACAGAATTGCGGTCACCATCACCAAAATGCTCACCCACTAACAAGCCCATCACTTGTCCCAGTTCGTTACCAAGTACCAAATCCAATATGGCCTCCCCTCTGGTCGGACAATCTACATACTGAGTTAGAAAAGCTTCCTGGACACACTGCACTGCACAAACACCGGCCCGTCCAATCTACTTGATCTAAAGAGCTTCCAATCAATATTTAAGAAGTTGAAATCGCCCATGACTACTACCCTGTGGCTTCTGCACCTTTCCAAAATCTGTTTCCCAATCTGTTTCTCCACATCTCTGCTGCTATTGGGGGGCCTATAGTAAACACTCAACAAGGTGACTGCTCCTTTCCTATTTCTGACTTCAGCCCATACTACCTCCAAAGGCAGATTCCCCTCGAACTGGACACTCCACGTGTCCTTTAATCTTGGTGTCAGGACTTTCAAACTCTTGCCTCAGTCTGAAGATTCACTATACTCATCACTGATGCATATGTAATGACTGAGAACCACATAATCACACAAAAACCCAAACATGCCTGAACAAAATGACACTCACTTCCATGCTCATTGCCAAACATCATGGAAAATTCCACATATATATATATTCTTTACAGAACAGGCATCCTGACTGCTATGTATCATGGTACAGACCTGTATTCTATCTGTGTAATTATCAAGTAGTAAGACTCCCGAACTGGTCACTTTTTTTGTTTCCACCATGGTCTTGAGATCTGCTAATAATGTCATGTGCTTTGACATGTCAGTGGCCAACACCTAGACAGGGGAGAAAAACAATGAACATTTGAACAAGTCTCAGATTTTCTCAAACAGCCACAAGATGTTTTCATAGGTCAACTTTCCAGGCCTAATCCAGGGCCAGTTTGCTTACCATCTCAATAACCATCTTTCTCAGCATCTGCCGCTGTTTCTTGGTAAGATTTTGAAAGATGTCACAGGAATCTTCCTGCAGAAGTTTAAAACCCACAGCCAGATGGTGATTTTCTAACACAGACTCATCGTTGTACATCAGTGCTAACTCAGAATCTGAAATAACAAGTAAAAGAAAAATAAGTGTACATGATGAAAAGAAGTTGAAAAGCCCCATCTGTTGTTGATCTGATGTGAACTAGGGTAACATTTTTTTGAAAGGATCAGTGCAGTGCACTGGCATGTAACATTACTGATGGAGTGATGCAAATACAATGCTGCCCCTCCCCCAGCGACTGTATTTACGAGTGGTTCTTTTCAATGGGGACAGAGGAAAAAGCAGAAATTAATATCATTGTAAATGCTTCTATAGCCCCAGCTATAAAGCAACATTACCAGAACCATGGGAGTGATCACTTTATTCAGCATTTCAGTTCAGGTGCATGGCTCACCATACCAGAAATCCTCAATTAAAGACACATGAACTTTATCAACAGCTTAGACATAGCCAATATACAGCCACCTTCAGTGCTTGTGTGCTACGTTCAACTGACAACCATGTTAAGGAAAAGGTCTACTTTGACCTTTATGAGGTATTCACTGCATTCCAAAAGATGATTAAAAAATCATCCTCTGACCAACTTTAATAGAGGAGTCAGCCATAACTCTCATTCCTGTGTCAAACTATTGGGAAAACCAAGGTGAGTAAAACAAATGGCATTTTCCTGCCGACATATTTGAATGTTGATAAACATCCAACCAACACCAAGAAATTGCAACATCCCAAAAGTCAAAGAAAGAGTACAGATCACTGTCTCAGCCCAAAGGAGTATGACCAAAGAAACAAATGCCTAGTGAAGCTCACAGCCAATCTAGAAAATGTTGAAACAAACTTAATTCCAGAAATGTGGGATCAGATTAAATTAGCTGTACTCGACACTTGCATCCAGACAACTGGGTTCAGTATCGTTGATAGAAAGACTTCTTTGGGAAAAAAAAGTCAATGCTGAAATATGTGGCCTTTTGAACATAAATTAGCAGCCTTCATTGCCTGGTGTAACAACTCAAGGCTGCAAATAAAGAAGGCAGCATTTCAATAGCTCAAGGCTGGCAGCCTGAAGACAACGATTGAAGGTAAAGGAGATGTGGGAAGAAGTGAAAGCCTGAGGGTTCCAACAATATGCTGACTTCTGGACATGCACAATTTTCTTTGAAGGCAATAAGGTCTAATTTAGACCAAGTTCAATGGGAGAAAATCTTGTTAATCATAAAATTATCATTTGGTAATGCTGGAAAGAATATTTTAAAACAACACCCCCAGCATAAATTCACATGACTGCTGTTTCTCTCCATGCTATTCCCAGTATCCTGAGATAGAATCCATAGGTGAACCACCATTGATAGGGGAGCTGCAAAAAGCAATCAAACTAATGAAAAGCAAAATCATAGGCAGTCCCCAAAATGGTATTCCAGTTGAGATCTTCAAAGGTTTTTACTCACTTGAAGACTCTAAGCACTCACTTCAAAGCTTTGGTAAGAAACTAAACTCAACTCTCCCTGTGGAATATGGCATACAGTTGTGGTCACCACACTGCCTGAAGAACGTGCATTGTTTGGAGAGGGCAGAGAGAAGGGTTTCCAGGATGTTGCCTTGTATAGGGTTTTTTTTAGCTAAGAAAAGGTTGGATAGACTGGGTTTGTTTTCACTAGAATGCAGGAAGTTGAACATCCTAACCCTATGCCCTCTAGTTCTGAACTCCTTCACCCCAGGGAAGAGACTTTGTCTATTTATCCTATCCATGTCCCTCATGATTTTATAAACCTCTATAAGCTCACCTTACAGCCTCTGACGCTCCAGGAAAAACAGCCCCAGCTTATTCAACCTCTCCCTATAGCTCAAATCCTCCAACCCTGGCAACATGCTTGTAAATCTTTTGTGAGCCCTTCCAAGTTTCACAACATCCTTCCAATAGGAAAGAAACCAGAATTGCATGCAATATTCCAAAAGTGGCCTAATCAATGTCCTGTACAGCTGCAACATGACCTCCCAACTCCTGTACTCAATACTCTGACCGACTTTTAATATCAGCATCATAAGGGTGATGGTAATGGTTTGGCACGTGATGTGGGGGTTAAAATTCCCTTGCATTTTTGTGTAATTTACCAGGGACGAAAGAAAATGTTATTTATTAAAAATACTGCTTGAATGATTCTTGTTTAGTACTGGATTAATGCCAACAATTTAACTATAAAGATTAAACTTCACAGATTCCTTTATAAGTTGAGCCCACTTAGTTCTAACTTGGGATTGTCATTTTGATTGCTCAATCCACCTACACAAGATGAGTCATTGCATCCAGCAGGTGTTAAAACAGAGAAATTAGAATACAGAAACAATAATGCACAAACACAATTATTGCTAAATCCATGTAGGCATGGCACATGAATAATTCCAATTAAAGATCTTTCAGAAATCAACAATGTTCTGGAGGTTAATGAGTTTCATAATTTCCCCAACTTTATCTTTTTCTTATACTTTTAATCACATTAAACAAAAACATACAATTCTATATACAGTGACGCTCTATTTAAAAGAATATGTTGTAATGGTAACCATGATGGGAAGATTATGCACAGTTTGTGATATAACTCTATGAACTTTGCTCATTCCATGTCTTTTACTTTCCTCATTAGTTCGAGGACAAGTTGTCAAGTCCAAACTAGAAGTTCAAAGATTTCCCATCTACATTGCTACAAAAATGACATATTTCAAAGATTGTTCAAAAAATTATAAATGTAGCAAGACCTTATATGATAAGCTATATATGATAGCTATTCATACAATGTAGCAACATTGTGATATTTAAAGTTAAAATCTTTCACACAACTGAGCAAGGCTAAGACCACCATTGCTCTATGTAACTGGAAAATAGGATATGCTTTCAAAATAAAAGTTTGCTTTCTCAAAAGTCAGTAGGATATTTCAATAATAACTTGGCAACAGAGACAAAGGAAGCCCCATGTTTATTATTTGTTCTGTGCTAAAACAACTGATGTCAAGTGGGCAGCAACAGTGATGCAGAAATTAAATTCACTGATCGAGAGTTAAGGAGAGAAGAAACAAACAGCCCTCCATTATTCAAAATGAAGGCTTGCGCGTGCTTAATGTCAACTTGACAAAGTCATGCACAAAGCTGAGCTTCTACTGAAATGTAGCCCATTGAATATTTACATTTTCTGGATAAAGAAATTTAAGAAATGCCTTTCTGATCCAAAGCGCTGTCCCAAATTTCTACACTGGTATAAATTACAAGTGGCAGTTCTCAGTAAGAATGAATTCCATTTGTTGTTATACAAGTGTTTTTTTTGACTTCACACAATTTGTGAACATACAGTACGTGATAAATGGAACAAAAAGTAAATATTTTCCATGCTCTAAATCACTTCTCTCCACAAGGTGCTGATATACAATGCATACAGGACGTACTGTGTAGCACTCCTTCAGTACTGAGCCCCTCTCAGCCTTGATTTTTGTGCTCAAGTCCTGGAGTGGGATTTTAACCTAGAAACGTGTGGCTCACCAGCAGGATTGCTGCTACTGAATCGTTTTGAAAAACAGTTAGAAAATGCATAAAATTTAAAATGAATGCAAAATAAACAATGGGATATTTAAATTTGTTACAAAATTAGTGCTCATCCATCACATTTCTTGTACTTGTATACTTACTGGTGTTAATTAAAAATTGATTGGAGACACCAGGATGATCCACATCATGGATTGCAGCTGCAAAAATTGCAGCAAGAATCTCGAGGTCCGTGAACACTGCCTGTAAAAGAGAAACATCAAACAAATGTGAACGTGCCCAGGGACACACAACCATTTGTTACAGCATTCTCGGTCATGAGAATTCATGCATAAATGTTTGACATTTCCTTGTTTTGGATAAACAAACCTGAGCCCCTGTGTAATACTGGTGACTATCTCTACTCTGTCTTTATTAGCTGAAGGAAAATGAATTCACTAGACTAAAGTGAATCCATCTACAAAGGATTTCCTTACTAATTGGGGATAGTCTCTGTTTAAGAGACTGGATGCCTGAGTCCTGGAATGTTTCAGGTTCTACCCTTATTATGTATTGAATTTGGTAGGTCAGTGGTGGTAAAACTACATTTAGCATGATTTGACTAAAAATACACAGCTTTGGTCAGTTCTACCCTGGAATTTTGTGGTCAGGAGCCTTCTGTTAGGAAACACTGGAGACCAATCCAGCTAAGACCGGAGCCAGCAGTGGAGAGGATCAGAGTGGAAACTGCACTCCCTATGTCAACAGCAAGTCTGCTGTCTTCTCAGAGGTCTATGGCACAGAAAAGGATGCTCAGCACATCAAATCCACCAGTCAAAAGCAATCACCTAACTATTCTAATCCCATTTTCCAGCACTTAGCTCATAACCATGTATGCCTTAGCATCATAGGTATACATCTAAATACTTTTCAAATGTTAAGGCTTCTGCCTCCACACCCTTATTCCGACCACCCTCTGGGTGAAAACAAAATTCCTCACAACCCTTTTAACCCTCCTGCCCTTACCTTAAATTTATGCCCCAGTCACTGATCCCTCCACCAAGGGGAAATGTTCCTTTCTTTCCACCCTGTCTGAGCCCCTCATAATTTTATACATCTAAATCTTGTCCCCCGCATTCACCTCTGATCCAAGGAAAACAACTCCAGTCTCTCCAATCTCTCGTCATAAGTAAAACTTTTCAGCCGAGGCAATATCCTGGTCAATCATTTCTGCATGCTCTCCAGCGCAATCAGATACTTCCTATAATGTGGATTCCAGAGCTGCACACAATATTTCAGCTGTAACATAACCAATATTTTATGCAGTTCCAGCATCACATTCCTGCTGTCAAACTCTATGCCTCGGCTAATAAAGGCAAGTGTCCCATGTGCTTTCTTAACCACTTTACCTACCTACACTGCTACCTTAAGGGACCAATGAACATTTGCACCATGTACCCTCTGAACCTCAGTTCTTTCCAGAGTCCCACCATTCATTGTGTATTCCCTTACCTTGTTTTGCCTGCCTAAATGCACAAGTTCTATGGTTTAAAGGTGCAACAGCAACTGTGCTATCTACAGTGTATGTCCAGTATCAGTTAGGGTGAGTGCTCTGGAAGGATGCTAGGTGGATGGAGGAGTTAGGTGATAGGTGGATGAGTGAGTTAAGGATGCCACTTGTTTGGCAGGTTGGTTGGAATCTGGTATAATAATGGTGTCAGGGTTGGGAGAATTCAGTGGTAAGTTAGGAATTCAGCTGAATAGTTACCCAGGTGTTAGTGCCGGTCTTTAGTCTTCTAAGCTTACTCTGAAATACTATTAGCTTAAATAAAGAGTTGTTTTGGAGGGTTCCAGACAGAGAGAAACTTCATTTTCCTGGGCAATTTCCGTGGTGTCAACCGTGTTGAGGTTTCTGCATGGCTCCAACATGCAGTTCCAACCAACACTGCTGCAATGACTATCTGCTCTTAGGCATTTCTAAGCCAATATTCCTGAGCTATATAGATAGGGATGGGAGGGAGAGAAAGTAATTAGGACTGCATTCTGATTGCTAACTAATGATTCCTGTGAACCAATCACTTACATTGGAGGGGAAAAAAATTAAATCCATGCAAAAGCAAAGTATGGTAGATGCCAGAAATCGGAATTAAAAAACAGAAAATACAGTTGCCAGGTAATATTAATGTTAAGGTTTCAAGTCAATCCAGAAGATAAATCCATCACTAGATCAGGGAAATATCATTTCAACAGTTGTGTATGATATTCCCGTGACAGTTATACTGTCAAACTGTTGCTCCTTGAATTCTCCTTTGACAAGAAACAATTAATACAATCATACATCCTTTCAACTCGAAATATGTATTTCTGATATGAAAAATGACATTAGATAATGCAATTGAAGCATGTCTAACTTTTAAAAGAACAATTTAGGACATGAACAAAATGTAAACAATAAAACATGTATTTATAAAGCACTTTCAGATCCTTCATCCCAAAGTGTTGCAAAGCTAATTAAATACTTTTGAAATATATTCACTATTGTTCTGAGAGCTCATGATGAATTAATCTATTTTGATGTTAATTCAAGAACGATTGTTGGTCAAGGCACTTGAAGGACTCTGCTCTTTTTCAAAGGGTGCAATTAGGTCAATAATCTCACCTGAACATTTAAGAATTACATAAAGTTATGAAAGAACCCATGTGGTTATATATTCACTCTTGGTCTTTAAGGTGTACTTACGTCTAATGCCGGGGTAGAAAGAAGAATGTGTGTAGATTGTGTAACATCAGCAGCATGCAAGCTGTTATGATAGGCAACATCCCCATGGTAGTGGTCCTCCAGTGTCATGATATACGTTACAAATGTGTCCAGAGGGATCCTAAATGTCTTCAGTAAATCTCTCTCCTATTGAAAGTTAGCAACAAAATGCAAACTTTTAGATATGTGTAGAAAGTACACACTTGAATGAAAAGCTGGTATAAAATAAAATTTATTCTTGCTGGAAATCAACAATATTTTTCTGGTGCAGATAATTGTCACATGTTTTATTACCAGTGCAATAAGATGTCATATCCTAAAGTTGATGGCAAGTATGCAAAAAATAGTTAGTATCTTTTAGCCCCTTTGACCCCACTAACCTGGAAGATACTGTACATAATGCACGTGAGCGGTCTGTTGTTTGAAAACTCTGCCACTTTAAATATGTTAAGGCCCCACTTATTCAGGTCATCCAACTCCTGTAAAGTCAACATGAAATACAGCAATTACTAATGAATGCATAAAATATTTATTAAACTTCATATTGAAATATTACATCTCAAAGTTGTTTCATCTAATACATTTCAATACACAAATTATATTTTTGTGGAAGTATTATTTTGAGGTGATTTACTACATACTTTAGTCTTGTCATGTATGAGTACAGATTCTGAATATTGACTGGTTGGCAATAAGCAGACAAGCTGAATCCTTTATTCACATAATGTGTACTCTTTACAGCAGGACATGATAGATAAGGAATTTGAGTGGGAACCCTGATTTTTTCCTTTTTCTGGCCAAATGCTGAGGTCAACTGCAGCACTCTTGTTGCTAATCTAACTACAGTTACATAATTCATACCAATCAGAAGCTGAATTATAGGACTTCCTTGTCTTTATGGATATTTCTGTACTTCCTTATCAAATTGTCCAACACATACTGACACCTACCTCCCACCCATTCCCATTTGAATACTTCCGAGAAAATATCTTTTCCTCTACATATCTATTTCATTGTAATCTCAAAACCGCAGTCCTGTCCATTCTCATTCTGGATAAAATAGATACTTTAAAAACACAAATTAGATGCAAGAAATGTGTATTATCATGTTCTTAATTTTACGATTGATGAGTCATCAATGTCTGTTGGCCTTCCCCCCTCTCTTTATGCTGAGTTTGAATTTTAACTTCAAGGATTGATGAGTAAAGGTTGAAAAAGATTTTCAGACTGTACTGGAAATTAACAGTTTAACTGGATCAGTTTAATTCAAGATATATCTGGACTGATATCACAAGTCTAATAGTGGTGGGTAGGTTTCCCAACTTTTCTGAAATAAATATGTTTTCTTATACTTTGGTTGTTGCTCATGCAGGTATTCTGATGCGTAAGTTGTGAGATTTTGTGAAATTTTGTGAAATAGCCCATTTGCTTCTTTGATTAATGCTTTTACTAACAATTGACAATGTGAAATTGAGCCAAGCAGACCTGTTTTATTCTTTATTAACACTACTAATCTGAAATAACATGTTGCTAAGGCAATTATTGCTAATTTCAGAACATTGAATGAGAAAGAAAGAAAGATATTTCAGCCAAGATTCCCACTCCTGACTGTTACTGTCGATAGCTGCTATTTGGACTGGACTGCTGTAACACATTACCACCAGCATGCTGATACCTGCTTCCTGACTGTCAACTGAAGATTGGTCACTTGGGCCAGGCACACTAGTGGAACATTTTTACCACCCATACGTGAGTCAGAGAAGAAATATAAAAATAGAAGAAAACTTGCTTATAAATATTAGAAATAAAATGACAGACTATGGAAAAGAGCTGCAAATTGAAATTCACTGATGTTGCTAAGATAGATGGCATTTCAACAACAGTGTAGATGGAAGGACAGAATTCTAAAAAAACATTGATATATTAAGAAAACTGGCTTAAATATAGCAAATAGATTTCAATTTAAGCAATTCTGAGGTCATCAACTTTGAATACATTCTAAATAATGAAAAACTATGAAGGGCTGTTGGTTTGAAAGGAGACTTAGAGGTCCACGTGTATACATTTATCAAAATGCCTTTGATAGAAACAAAAATAATCAAGTCTAATAGAATGCCAGCCTTCATGTCTTGGACATTAGAACAGAAGAAATTAGAAGGCATGATACAGTTATAAGATGGTTAGATCACATCTGGAGTACTGCAGTCAATCCTGGGTATCACACCTTAGTAAGGATCTAGTGATCGTGTACAGCAATACATTTTAGATTTATTCGTCAGACCTACACTCCAAGTATTAAATTGCAAGGCAATGGTACAGAAAATAGTGTTGCTTTCTTTGAATTTACAAATTTAACAGATGGACTGGTTCAAAATTTTGAATAAACTAAGGGAAATTGATCAGTTGAGTAGAAAGGAACTATTTATGTTGGTTAGGGAATCTAACCCTGGGAGTATTGACTAAATATTAGAGCCAGTCCTCTCAGCAGCATAGTTAGGAAATAAAATGTGAAAACTCTCTTCTGCAAACAGAAGTTCATGCTAATTCAATTGTTAATTTTAAACCTAAGACTAAGAAAATTCTGTTATCCAAAGGACTAATGGGATAGGGTTTTGGGTCACTGTTCAGCCATCATATCATTGATTGGTGGAAAGGCTCTAGCTGCTATAATGTCTGGCTTGATACGACAAAGTTACCAATGGAGTTTTCTGTACCTTGGAAAGATGGTCTTCCAGGTCAGTTTTGACAGCAAATCGGGGGATGCTGGAATGCGTGAGACTAGTACTGTGCTTCAATTTTTTCACTCCACTGATTTGTGTCATGAGTTGCTGCTTTTTCTTCTTGTCTCTGTCCTTCTGTGTGGGGGAGGGCATCTCCACATCATTCTGCTTATCTACAGAATAGAGAATTAGACGTATTGGATTCAATTAGGAATTCAAAAAATTGTTTTTATACATAAGATTAATAACACCAAGTTTTCTTTCAGAAGAGACGAGTAATGTAAGAGGTGAGAACAGTAAACATAGAGAAATTTGCAAACTGCACTGAGAACAAAAATATGAAGTGGATTTAGAATCAGAATGGAGAAAATAAGAAAATTTAGATATCTTAGTTTCTCTCTCTGCTGGAGAAGCATTCTATAGTTTCAAAGCTAATTCTATCAGAACACCCACATTAATACCACAGGAATCATAATGGAACATATACATCTTAACTAAAGTCAACATTATTCAACATTATAAGAACAGGTTATTGGCGGTTATCATTGTTGTATCATTGCTGTCTGTGGGGCCTTGACATGTGTAATTAGCTGCCTTGTTTCCACATGACAACAATGATTATATGTCAAAGTTATTTGGGTGACTATGAAGTGCTTTGGTCTGTTCTGAGATCACGGAAGCCATATCATAAATGCGAACCTTACCTTTTCTTCTTTGGGTGACAGTCCAAATGAAAAATTCTTTTTAGAAAACCTTTTTCTTATAGTCAGTCTGCACTTAGAGCAAACTATTAGTGTTAGTGGGCTTCACAGGCCGCCCACTATTTCCACCTGATGGCTTTGTGCTCTCAGGCAGGGCAGTATCAGTATTAAATTGAGTAAAAAGCAGATGGCGAAAATTGCTACTCCTGCTCATTTACTTGTGAACCTGGTTTGAAAATATATTGAGAAAGAATATTAGGCAAGAGCAGGATGCAGCAAGGTCACAATATCACTTATAGCCCATCAAGTAAGGTACTGAAGCATAACTGACACTATCTCTTCTGTATGCTTTTAACAGCAAATGTTGTCAACACAGTTATAATGACAAGTTTCCAAACCAGTTCAATGCCCGTAATTGGAGAATAGTATTCCCCTTAAACTTGATTTGGTGGAAAGCTGCTATCATGAGCTCCAACATTTGTTCATGGTCTTCGCAGTCACAACCAGGTTATATTTTACAATGCCATTGTATATCAGGAGATCACATCAGCCATGTCAAGTCCCTATTCTAGAGTGAATTATCCACATGCTCCGGGCGATTTTAAAGTGTGATTGTTGAGTTATTTGGGAGTTTTATGTTATGAAGTGAAGATGTTCATGTCCAGAGGGAGCTTTGTAGGTCCATGTAGTGAATTAGTGTTTTGAAGTGGACGTGGAGGTCCAAGATGCTGCTGATATGAATGTTTCTTCTGAGTAATGCTATGAATGGATGGACAAATGGATGGAAGAGCCATATTTGAGAGAACTGGTAACCACTGATTTATAACTGCTCTGAGTTTTACAGATTAATCTTACTGAGTTTGGTGTGACAACTTGAGGCAGAAACAAGTACACAGTACTGAGCTGTCAAGAAGACCACAGTTAAGGCAGAAGTACAAAAGGTGGTGGATTCGCATCCCAGCTTGTGGATGATGTTCACTCATGGTTTAGTGTTTTAGCCATTCTTTTAGATGTAATGATGTTAAATTATAGAGGAAGGATTACTCAAGACAGGTGAAGTTGCATGATGCTGCTCTTTCTCCACAGAAGGTGACATTTATGGTGTTATGTGCACTGTAATTTTCAAAGTATAAGACAGAGATGATCGACTTAGTTGCGATTAGCTGCAGATTTCACTTATAGAAATATTCAGTCATTTTTGACAAGTCCATAACCTGGAATTGCTTTTCTTGAGTTGCCAAGGCAATATCATCAGTGTAAATAAATCTTCAATGATGATATAATGGGCACACTGCTTATATAGAACTTTAAAAAGTGCCAGTGTCACGGCATAGCCCTGTTTAAAAATATTGTTGAGCATTTGCAAAGTGCTGATCCTGTCTTCTTGTCATTTAGAAATATCTACATGCTGGAGTGGATCAGTTCATGGAACAAAAGGGACAATTTGGGCATCAGTCCATGTTTCCACACGGTATCATAGAAATTTATGCAAGTAACTCCAGTTGTTTGCGGTAATTATCATGATTTGTTCACCACAAATGTGTTTGGGTGTAAAGCCAGCCTGCTCCTGCAAAATGGATAAGTTGGTAATCGGGCTAATTTTTAAAAGAATAAACCACTCCAAGAACTTACAGTTTATAGAATCTGGATTTATTCAACTGTATTTTTGCCTGATAAGCATCCTCAGAAGATTTTTAAAAATGAAGGATGTTTCCATAAAATTGATAATACAACTTTTTTTACAAACTACTTCTCTTAATTTATGCAACATTATTTTTCAAAAATCACGTTTCTTTGTAAGAGCCCACTTTAAATGAAATTGGGTGATAGGGGTCTGAACAACATCGGCTCTGGTGAAACAGTGCAGAACAGGACAAGTAGTCTAGTGAGGCCCACCTTGATATTAGGAACAACTCAGAAGCAACTGCTGGGTGTTGAGGCAAGATTTTCGCAATAGCAGTAAGGGGGAGTTTTTTTTTATTCACTTGTCTCACGTGGGCAGCACTGGCTTGGCCAGCAGTTATTGCCTGCCCTTAAGGTGGTGCTGATGAGCTGCCTTTTTGAACTGTTGCAATCCTGCTCTATAGGTTAATCCACAAAACCCTGAGGGAGGAAATTCCAGGATTTTGATCCAGCAACATTGAAGTCAGAATGGGGAGTGCCTTGAAGGGAAACTTGGAGGTGGTGGTGTTTCCAGGTATCTGTTACTCTTGTCCTTCTAGATAGAATGGCTGTGATTTTGGAAGGTGCTATTTAAGTAGCTTTGATGAATTTCTGTCACTTCTACTTGTTTTTGGCCTTATTAATATGCAAGTTCTTATCTTGCTGAACTCTCTTCATGACAGTAAAGCCGGTATCTGGTGACTTCAGCTCACTGCTTGTTCCAAAGGTGGTCTATGTTCGACACCAGGCACCAACACCTCAGGGCATGCTTAGTGAGCATTGGCCATTTACACCCCAAAACCAAAGCCAGCTGGCAGCCAGCCTGTCTCTACGAATCCATAAGGATCATCTCTAAACAACTTCTGCACTTAGTGCTGCACCTCAGAGCGCAATGGCAGCTATATGTTCTAGGACAGGGTTAGGGAACCTGCGGCCTTAAGGCTGCATGTGGCCGCCTAGGCCATTGTGTGTGGCCTTGAGAATGAATCCAAATTTTACAGAACAAATCTTTTATTTTTTATTAATATATTTTTTCATCCTTTATTATTTTTATTTTAATTTTAAAATGAATGTATTAAAAATACCAGAGAGTAAAAGAAAATTCAACGAAATAATCCTCACACACTGACCGCCACAATTAAAAAATTGGTAAGTCATAAGGGCTATTGGTATGTTTTGGATGCAGCCTTATTAGATTACAACTAACACAATGCGGCCTTCCAAAATGAAAAGTTCTGTTCTAGGAGAAAGTGAGGACTGCAGATGTGGAGATCAGAGTCAAAAGTGTGGTGCTCCGTAAACCCCTTGCTCCTCACTTTCCATGCCACCAACCTCCGTATACACCACATCATCTTCCGCCATCTACAAACAAACCCCACCACTCGGGATATATTCCCCTCCCCACCCCACCAGTGTTTGAGGAGAAACCATTCCCTCCGCAACTCCCTTGTCAGATCCACAATCCCACGTGCCCCCCCCAACCCCCCCGCACCCCATCACAGGCACCTTCTACTGCCCTCTCACCTCCGTCCAAGGCCCCAAAGGATCCTTCCACATCTGACAGAAATTTAGCTGGATCTCCACTAATAGACAATAGGTGCAGGAGTAGGCCATTCTGCCCTTCGAGCCTGCACCACCATTCAATATTATCATGGCTGATCATCCTTAATCAGTATCCTATTCTTGCCTTATCTCCATAACCCTTGATTCCACTATCCTTGAGAGCTCTATCCAACTCTTTCTTAAATGAATCCAGAGACTGGGCCTCCACTGCCCTCTGGAGCAGAGCATTCCACATAGCCACCACTCTCTGGGGGAAGAAGTTTCTCCTCATTTCTGTCCTAAATGGTTTACCCCGTATTTTTAAATCTGTGTCCTCTGGTTCGGCATTCACCCATTAGCAGAAACATGTTTCCTGCCTCCAGAGTGTCCAACCCTTTAATAATCTTATATGTCTCAATCAGATCCCCTCTCAGTCTTCTAAACTCAAGGGTATACAAGCCCAGTCGCTCCAGTCTTTCAACGTAACGTAGTCCCGCCATTCCAGGAATTGATCTCGTGAACCTACGCTGTGCTCCCTCAATAGCCAAAATGTCTTTCCTCAAATTTGGAGACCAGAACTGCACACAATACTCCAGGTGTGGTCTCACCAGGGCCCTGTACAGCTGCAGAAGAACCTCTTTGCTTCAAACTCAATCCCGCTTGTTATGAAGGCAAGCATGCTATTAGCCTTCTTCACTACCTGCTGTACCAGCATGCTTCATTGACTGGTTTACAATAACACCCAGATCTCTTTGTACTGCCCTTTACTTAAGTTGATTCCATTTAGGTAGTAATCTGCCTTCCTGTTCTTGCCACCAAAGTGGATAACCATACATTTATCCACATTAAACTGCATCTGCCATGCATCTGACCACTCACCTAACCTGTCCAGGTCACCCTGTAACCTCCTAACATCCTCCTCACATTTCACCCTGCCACCCAGCTTTGTATCATCAGCAAATTTGCTAATGTTATTACTAATACCATCTTCTATATCATTAAAATATATTGTAAAACGTTCCGGTCCCAGCACTGATCCCTGCGGTACCCCCACTGGTCACTGCCTGCCATTGCGAAATGGAGCCGTTTATCACTACTCTGTTTCCGGTCAGCCAACCAACTTTCAATCCAAGTTAGTACTTTATCCCCAATACCATGCGCCCTAATTTTGCTCACTAACCTCCTATGTGGGACTTTATCAAAAGCTTTCTGAAAGTCCAGGTACACTACATCTACTGGATCTCCCTCGTCCATCTTCAGAGTTACATCCTCAAAAATTCCAGAAGATTAGTCAAGCATGATTTCCTCTTCATAAATCCTATCCTGTTACTACTATCCAGATGTGTCGTAATTTCATCCTTTATAATAGACTCCAGCATCTTTCCCACCACTGAGGTCAGACTAACTGGTCTATAATTTCCTGCTTTCTCTCCCATCTTTCTTAAAAAATGGGACAACATTAGCCACCCTCCAATCCGCAGGAACTGATCCCAAATCTATCGAACTCTGGAAAATAATCAACAATGCTTCCACGATTTCTCGAGCCATCTCCTTCAGTACCCTGGGATGCAGACCATCAGGCCTCGGGGACTTATCAACCTTCAGACCTAACAGTCTCTCCAACACCAATTGCTGGCAAATATAAATTTCCTTCAGTTCAGGTCCTTCAGCCACTGTTACCTCAGGGAGATTGCTTGTGTCTTCCCCAGTGAACACAGATCTGAAGTACCAATTCAATTCTTCTACAATTTCTTTGTTCCTTGTAATATATTCCCCTGTTTCTGTCTTCAAGGGCCCAATTTTAGTCTTAACCATTTTTTTGCCTTTCACATACCTAAAAAAAGCTTTTATTATCCTCCTTTATATTTTTGGCCAGTTTACCTTCGTACCTCATTTTTTCTCTGCGTATTTCCTTCTTAGTAACCCTCTGTTGTTCTGTAAAAGCTTCCCAGTTCTCCGTTTTCCCACTTATCTTTGCTATGTTATTTACAATAACCATTGCACTTGATGTGGTGTCCTCTACGATTGCAGATTGTTTCAGAGAACATCTCTGGGACCCCTACCAACCAACCCCACCACCCCTTGGCTGAACACTTCAACTCTCCCTCCCACTCCATCAAGGACACGCAGGTCCTGGGCCTCCTCCATTGCCAAATCCTAACCATCCAATACCTGGAGGAAGAACTCCTCATTGTCCATTTTGGGACCGTGCAATCACACTGATTAATGTGGATTTCACCATTTTCTTCATTTCCTCTCCCTCCACCTTATCCCAGTCCCAAGCCTCCAACTCAGCACTGCCCTCTTGACCTGTCCATTGTCTTTCCCATCTCGGATGCTGCCTGACCTGCTGTGCTTTTCCAGCACCACACTCTCAAAGTTATATGTTCTGCTCACTTACTTTGAGAATACCTGGACACTCATAGCATCTGTCTTGCCTAGCCTCAACTTTGTGCACCTTTCTCCTCAGGCAAAGATACAAAGTTAATAGTATTGCTGACTTGCTGTGCCATTTTGAACAGACAAAAAGCCAGGAAGCTTGTCATTGTTGTCAAGAATTCTCAGTCATGGGAGAAAGCTTTTGGTCAGGGGTTCACATCACAGTAAGTCAAGGGCAGCCTCAGATGCCAGTCCAGGGGCTTGGACATGGGGAGTTAGCCACTCACACTGGTCAGAGTCAGAATCTTCTCCACATAAGGGCTAAGGAACCAAATGTCAGACAGCACACCAACCATCTTAACTGTGACTTATTTGGTGGCTGTTTTCTTCATGGAATAAGAGAGAGGTAGCTTTTTAAGGGAGATGAAAATGAGTGGCACAGCTGTTTCTTTTGGTGAAGTGGGTGAGGTGTCCAGAGCAAGTGAACAGGCTGCACAGGTGGCCTGCAAGGTTTGTAGTGTCAGGAGTCAGGGTGCAAGACAGCGAGCGAGGGAAGATGTTGAAGACAACAGTAGGAGAGGTACAGCAAGAGCTTTGATGGGAAGCGGGCCCAGTAGCTGAGGTAGATTAAATGTGAGATTGTAAAGAGAAGATGGTGGCACTTATGCTGGTGGGGTGGAGAATGTAATTGACCTTCTTTCCACACTATTGAGCATTCCTCCAGATGACTGAGATTGCACTGGTCAAGCTGGCATGGTCTGATGTCTCACCTTCTTTGCTGACCCTGTGGGAAGAGGACGTCATGCCTTTGCACCATCCAATTTACCAGAACCCACAGAATAATGGCCAGATAGCACCCAACTAATTGTGCTCACCTGGGTGCTTAACAGGCCTTTAAAGTTTATGTGGGCGTCAGGGACGTTGGCCTGTTCCAGGACAATTCAGCAGTGGTGAGTTGTATTGGAAACAGGGAGTGGAGAATGGGCTGAGAACCCCATGAGGGAGACCCCATTGGGCGGGGTCAATAGTAAATCAGGTGAATTTGGTTAAATATAATGAAAACATGCTGGACCTCTTCAAATAAACTCCATCATGACATATTCAAAAAAAAAAGATTCAGCCCAGGTTCTTTTCCTCCTCTGCTGTGTGATAGATGACTTCGAGGAGAAAGTGAGGTCTGCAGATGCTGGAGATCAGAGCTGGAAATGTGTGGCTGGAAAAGCTGCCTGACCTGCTGCGCTTTTCCAGCAACATGCTGCCTGACCTGATAGATGACTTCAACAAGCAAATGCTAATAGTGAAGATATCATTCTAAGTGTCAGTGTTTTTTCAGGAGTTTCTCCTCTAAAAATAGGTTTTAATTCACTTACAGCTGAATAATCTTAGATGTAACTTAATTTTAAGTAAGTTGCAATGAAGAAATAAGAAATTTATAAATGGATATAAATAGGTTAGGTGAATGAGCCAAAATCTGACAGAGTTGTGGGGTCAGAGGAATAGAAAGGCAACTTATTTTCAAAATGTAAATAAATGTCAGAATGCTCAGTGTAGAGGGATCCAGGTGTCCTCATTCACGAATCGCAGAAAACTAATATGTACCATATGTAATAAGAAAGGCACATGTAATTTGGCATTTATTGCTAAAGGAACAGAATATAAATTTAAGTAACAGGTGCTTCAAATGCACAAGGCAATAGTGAGAGTGCAACTGGAGTATTGCAAACAATTTTGGTCCCCTTTCTTGAGCAGGAATATAATTGTATTGGAGGCAGTTCACAGGAGGTTCACTAGATTGATTAGAGAGATGAGGGGCTTGTCTTATGAAGAAATATTGAGTAGTTTAGGTCTATACTCTCTGGAGTTTAGAATGCCAAGTAAAAACCTAATTAAAGTACATAGATGTTAAGGGGATAGATAAAGTAAACATTAAAAGGATGTTTTGTCATGTGTGGCAATCTCGAATGAGAGATCATAGCTTTAGGATAAGAGGTAGCAGACTTAAAATAGAGATCAGGAGAAATTTCTTTTTGCAAAGGCTCATGAATCTGTGGAATTCATTGCCCCAGAGTTTGGTACATGCTGGAACATTGAGTAGGAGATAGCCAGATCAGCAATGGGTTGAAGGGACATGGAGAGCATACCAGAAAGTCGAATTGAGGCCAAATTGATATTAGTCAAGCTCACATCAAATGGTGAAATAAGCTTGAGGGGCTGAATTGCCTACTCCTGCCTCCCTTGTTATATTCTTAAGCTCTTAGTGGAAAACAAAGTGACAGCAGGCAGTAATAGCATTTGAATGGCATTTTGCAGATTAGGTAATACGTCAAGCATATTAATTAAATTGGGATCTCCTCTTCTGATGGCTTTTTCGGTATTCTTGAGAAGACCTATTTTATTTATTAAAGTAGGATATTAAAAACCATAAAGCAGAATAAATCAAGTCTGTAAAAAAATTATATTCAGTTTTGCTTCAGACACATTGAATTGGTGATACTCAACTGTTGTTTTTCATCCACTACTTACATGACAGATCATGATGTTTTTTGGACTACATGGTAGTTAATCAACTAGAATGATTTATACAAGAGAATTTATAGGCTCTATCCACCATACCGCTCAACTTAATTAAAGTCCCTTGCAACAGAAAGCAATTAAGTTGAACATTTAAACCGTACATCCTAAAGAAACTATTCGGAAACATCATGTCAAACTGGCATTAATTGATGTTTTTCTTCCTCTCTCCTGTACATATTATCATTGGACTGTATGAAGTGTTATGATCTCAGCTGATATTATTATCTGACAAGTTAGATCCTAGATAGGATTCTGGTTTGATGAGTTGTTAAAGCCAGATCGAAAAGAAATACAAAGTGACCTCTTGTTGAAATGGAAGCATGCAATGCTGCAGATCTTACTTAATCAATGAAATGTAACGTATTGGTAAAAGAAATGAAACCAATATAGAATAATCAAAAACTATCCACTTATGATACTAATTGATAAAGAAGTGTAATATCATTTATCCAAAAACACACCTTTATAAATTGAAAAGAAACAAAACACATCACTGGTACAGAATCCGAAATACCACTCATTCAGTGCTCACACCAGCATCCCTGTATCTAACATCTCGATAAGTTTCGATCATGTGTGACTTCAATTGATAGGCTGGAATTGCATATACCTTCTTCCTGCAGCTTTCATACAACTACAGAAATATACTCAACTTTAAGTATCCTCTTTAGGATTTTAACCCAACACCTTGGTCTGGGACTTCACTCTTAGATAACTTACTTCACTATATGCCATTCTATAGCCATCCTATTCCTTGTCCTTCACAGGGCTGCCATACACAAAGACAAAGGTGAAACTAAATATCTTCCTTTCTCAGCTGCAGATGTTTCCCGGAAAATAAAAGCATAAGTGTCATGTTTCAGAACACATTCACAAATCTTAAGGCTCCATTATTTACCTTGCTGGGTTGCAGAACCATATTAATAAACAAAGGCTATGATCAGTGCACAAAATCCACTCATTCTAAAACCAGGCCTCAAAAATATGATTTTTGAAAGAAAGTACCATGTCTACAGAAATGCTTACAATTTAATAATTAACTCCAGACAAAAGGAAAGGTCACTGACATTGTCTTAGCAATACTCCACCTTTCAAACCAGCACACTTACAAACCTACACTTGGATTAACTAAATTACAGTAGCACCAAGCCTCAGCCACAACACCATAAACAGACTATGCATAATGAAATTGCAAGTCCAAAGGTATGCTCCAACATGAAACAATGCTTATATGAGAATTGGGCAACAAATTAAATGGCAGAGAAAAAAATACGTACTCATTATTTAATAACACTAACCTGCCAAGCTATAACTGGGTGGTATTTAACTTAATGATTAGCAGATGAAAATTCACAAAACAACTCTCTCAAAAGCACAGTTTGTTTCTATGAAGGACTGATTTAGAAAAATCCAGATGTTAATATTTCTCAGTTTGTTCAAGAATTCCCAACTCTTGTTTTCCATGGAAACAAGGAGATGGCGATATGGGTGGAGTATCTGTGTCTGGTAAACCATTTGTCAGCAGTTTGAGGGATGCATTTAAATTTAAACTATATGTAAGCTGATTTGTTGTGTGTTAGTATTACTTGTAGGGTACTAAGTTATGGGGTTGTTCTTTTCTATTGTATGTGGGTACCTACAACTAATCGTGGCGGCACGGTGGCCCAGTGGTTAGCACTGCTGCCTCGCAGCGCCAGAGACCCGGGTTCATTTCCCGACTCAGGCGACTGACTGTGTGGAGTTTGCACATTCTCCCCGTGTCTGCGTGGGTTTCCTCCGGGTGCTCCGGTTTCCTCCCACAGTCCAAAGATGTGCAGGTCAGGTGAATTGGCCATACTAAATTGCCCGTAGTGTTAGGTAAGGGGTAAATGTAGGGGTATGGGTGGGTTTCGCTTCGGCGGGTCGGTGTGGACTTGTTGGGCCGAAGGGCCTGTTTCCACACTGTAATCTAATCTAATCTAATCTAAATCTAATCTAATCTAATCTATGTACACATTGTGGCTTATGAGCATAAGAGATTGGTCTTACAGTTATTAAGCAAACAGTAGAAGAGTCTGTGAAAATACTGATAACGCTGCAAAAAAATTATTACTGCATTACACTGTGAACATTTAGTGAAAGAATACTTAAACAAAGCAAATTCTTCATTGTTTTTGTACTATGTTTAAACTGGGAATCATGAACAATGTACTCTGAAAGGGCTAGGGGAAATACAGATCACAAGATCCCATGGTGTCTCCTAAATTGCTGATCTCAGTAAGGACAAACATGTGGCAAGGCCTCAAAATTAATTTAAAAGCACAATGCTATGAATGGATGTGGAAAGCTGAAGTAAAACAAAGTGTCGAAAATACTAAACAGGTGTGACAGCATCTGTGGAGAGACAAGCTGAATTAATACTTCAGGCTTATATCCGTTCATCAGTGACAATAAAAGGCAACTGCCCCAAAACATTAATTAGTTCTCTCTCTCAATAGATGCCACCAGCACTGCTGCATATTTAAACATTTTCTGTTTTTATTTAAGCAAGGACTCATATTGGGACAGTAATATAACTGACCTCAGTGGTGTAGGCAAAAGGAAAGAACTCAACGACAATTTCTGCTCACAGATACCTGATCGCACGTGTAGAGGTATCACAAAGAGTAGGATAAGGCTGGATTATGATGGGCTTCATGTTAAATAGCCTTTTGAAGTTCATTGTCTTGGTTTACATATGAAAAGTGGGGCTTGGTGCTGAAACTGTCAACTCCTTTAAAGGAAGCAAAGGAAAATGTTGGCAAGGGATGGAAAGGATTGGCACTGTGATGTTCATTTTTTAGGATTAAACTGAGCAAAAAGCAAGATGGATGTGGTTGTTGGAGGTCTTACATCTCAGTCTTGGCACTTCTCAGCATAGTGTCGTAGACCCAACAATCTTCAGCTGCTTCAATAATCTTCCTTCTATTGTAAGGTCAGAGGTGGAGATGCTTGCAGAAGAACATTCAGAACTTCAGCTGAAGAAGCATTATAAATCCATATGCACAACATTTAGGTTTAGGCTCACAAGTGTCTCATTTTGCTTCATCGCAAATTTTAATTTTTTTGTCTTGAGAGTCAGGTTTTTTTTATTAAGATTATAACACTTCATCGAGACCTTTTCACTGTATTTTCACTAAATTGTTAACACCTTTGATAAGCAATTTCCAATGCTAGATAGTTTTACAAGATGTTTGAAAACCTCTTCTTTTCTGCTAAATTGCAGTTCTCTTCAAATCATTGATTTCTTGCTAGTGTAGAATTTCATCAATTGTCCTCTAGCCAAATGCCTTCACATACACATCACAATGCTTCATTCTCTACGGCCCTCCCATATTAGTGTATGCCTGCATTGATGGGTTAGTAACTGTCTAAAATCTCTCAGGTTGTACATTTGACATGAAGCATTTTAATTAGCTGAAACTAAGTATAGTGAGGGATCTCAGTGTGCCACATTGTATACCTAAGCAGAATTATATGCTTTGCACTTTATGTAATATCAATTTTGAATAGATGAAATTTATTTCAATAAAGTTTACAACTAAACTACACTTTTGTGAATGAAACTTAGCATTTTATAACAAATGTCACCCGGTAACACTTAGAAGCAGCCACCCTAGATATTTTTTGAACCAGTTAATTGATGTTATGTTGGTCAGTAAAGACATCAGAAAGGAAGATTTTGGATGCATTTGACAGGGATTAAATAGATATAGGATGATCAAAGGAAGACAAACTCAAATTAAGGGGCTCACACTTTCACAGGGTCATTTAAATATTTCACATTCCAAAGATGAATGGTATTAAACAGCAAAGCAACACATATAGAAACCTATTAGTGAGGTGCCAATCATTTATTCTATAATGTACTAATTAATTGATAACTGAATCAAGGGAAAACTGATTTCCAGCAAAAGCAAAATATTGCGAATGCTGAAGATCTGAAATAAAAACAGAAAGCACAGGAGACACAAACGACTTAATGTTTCAAATCCCAATTAACTTTTCTTTTTGCTGAACTTCAAGCAAGTATCACTTCTTTACCTTTCACGACATATTAAACACGACAGCTTTAAAAATCTGATTTTGCTGTTTTATGAAATTCTATGCATCATTTTGAGTGATTCCTTCACCAATGGATTTGACTTCTTCATTGTCTTACAACTTCATACAGAGTCACCATGGCTCCTTAGACATCATCTTCCAATCCTCTAACCACTTCCAGTTAGGAGAACAAGAGCAACATATTAATGGGAAAACCAACACCTGCAAATTCTGCCTAAAGCCACTAACAACTTGACTTGGAAATATATCGCGATTTCTTCAGTGACATTACACTAAAATCTTTGAACTCTTGCCCTAACACCATGGTGGGTGTTCCCAAGCCAGACAGATGGCAGTGGCTTAAGAAACAGCTTACCACCACCCTCTCAAGGACAACGAAGGACAGGAAATAAATGTTGGCTCAGGCAGTGATGCCCACATTCCATGAATTAATAAAAAATACTGGAAGGATGTGAATGGCAATTAAATACTTCTGGATTTAAGTTCAAATAATGGCTGAAATTTTCTGGGGTTCTTTGGCAATGAGCATGGAGGCAGTGTTGATGAAATGAGAAGGGAAGCTTTTGAGGGTAGGGTAGAGTGGGGTGGTGTGTGACTGAGGTCTAACCACCACCATGCTAGATTATCTGTGGCAAGAAGTTTGGCAAATTGCCTGACCAGTCAGCCAATCAGTGTCCATTTTAGAGTATTTTGTTAACCCACATAAGCAAGGCCTGCTTTTTTCTGGGGAGACCAGGAAGTTCCACACCAATGAAGTGCCCTTTTTCTGAAGATTCAATCTTAACAATAGTGGTCACACTACCAGCATGGCTAAGATACTGGATCTTGGTTGCACCAGTACTCTTGGTTTGAGCTACCATCCTTAACTGGATAGCGATCCTAATGGCATCACTTAATTGGTTGCTGCTGGCAAAATGCCACCTTGGCCGTCACCACTCACCAAATCAGGGGTGCCTCTGGCTTTTGACCATGGCTGTGGTACTCCTGTCCTGCTCTCTCCACAAGCTCAACCCAAATCTATTATAAGCTTGAAGTGTAAGTAAAAAACAATAACATCTTAAAGAGGTTATTCTGAATGGTTTAGTGTGACACTGAATTAGGAGTGCCATAGGTTTGAACTTCTTGCCTGCAATGACTAAGCTGACCTTTGTTTGGCTATAATGCAACACAGTAAAGTAGCACATAGTAAAGGGAATGTTTTGGATGGTTTCCAAGGAGACTAAGCTCGAAATGCAGCATTAAGGGACAAATATTCAGCGAATGTTTCTGGTCTTGATCTCTACCAATGACTCCCTTATTCTCTTGCCCAATGGGGAACTTAAGAAAGTTAGATGCAGTCAGGAGTGGAGTACAACCAGATGCCATCTAACTTGACCACCTACCAACCAGACTCAGACATGAAGAATGATCACTGAATACTAGAAAGCTACCCTGGGAAAACATTGCAGCATGTGCTATCAGATTCCGGAAAAGTAAGGCCAGGGGAAAATTAATCTTTTAATGACAAAATGATGCAAGTAAATGTGATGGTGGAATATTAGCGACCTGAGGAGCTTCCAGAAATAGCTGAATTGACTCAATCACATCCTTACATCAGTTGGAGTGAAAAAACTGTGGAGGATGAGTTTGTAGAGTAGAAAGATTTCCCAATTCAAAATTCCTGCCTTGATCCAGCCCGCTATTCTACATACACACTCTGTTTTAACTTTAATATTACAATGTTGGTTCATTTTAATTATACGTTTATATAATATATAATTCTTTTCCCTTACTTGGCTGTCATTATTCTGGAATTATTATATGAGTTGTACGGTCTGGAGTTCAAGATGCCTTTATGCAATTCAGAATTGATCGTGAATTTTGCATAGGATTAAAAAGTAGCAGTAACTTTAATGAACTAAAATGTAATAAGCACTGTGTCCTCACTCTATCCTTGATAAAGCTGAGGACATGTAAACTCTGCTGCTCGTGTCTTGATGTGATAAGTTGTTTCATAAATACAATCTAGTTTTTCACTAAATCTCGGTGCTGCTCTGTACATCGACCATGATGATGCACTGAACAACACAGTGGGCAAATTCAGGATAAAGTAGTTAAAAAAAGGAAAATGACATAATCATAGATCCTACAGCACAGAGACAGACCCTTTGGCCCAAACTAGACCATGCTGACTAAAATGTCAATCTAAACTAACCCCATTTCCCTGAACTTGGCCCATATACTTCTAAACCTTTACTGTCCATGTATTTGTCCAAATACCTTTTAAATGTTGTTAATGTACCTGCCTCAACCACTTCCACTGGCAGCTCAGTCCATGTGTGTACCACCTTTTGTGTAAAAACGTTGCCCTTCAGGTTCCCTTTTATTCTTTCCCCTCTAACCTTAAACTGATTCCCCTGGGAAAAAGACTGAGTGCATCCACCCTATCCATGCCTCTTCTGTTCTTATACACTTCTATAAGATTCCTCCTCAGTCTCCTACACTCTAAAGACCAATGACCTAGCTTGTCTAACCTCTGACTATTGAGTCCTGGCAAAATCCTTGTAAGTTTCTTCTGCACTCTTTCCAGTTTAATAACATCCTTCCTATAGCAAGTTGACCAAAACTGAACACATTACTCCAAGTGCAGCCTCATTAATATCCTGTACAACTGCAACATAACTTCCCAACTTCTCTACTCAGTGCCTTGACTAATGAAGGCCAGAGTGCCAAAAGCCTTCTTCACTGCCCTGTCTACGTGTGACTTCACTTTCAGAGAACCGTGCACCTGAACTCTAAGGTCCCTCTGTTCCACTAGACTCAAGGCCCTACTACTCACCATGAAACTCCTACTTTTTGATTTGACTTTCCAAAATATAAGACCTCACACTTATCTATATTAAACTCCATTTTCCTTTTTCTGGCCCACTTCCCCAGCTGATCAAGGTCCTGTTGCAATTTCTGATAAGCTTCCTCACTGTCCATGATACCACCTATTTTAGTGTCATCTGCAAACTTACTAATCATGCCTTGTACATTCTCATCCAAATCATTGATATAGATAACAATAAGCAATGGGCCCAGCACTGACCCTAAGGCACACCACTAGTTACAGGCCTCCAGTCTGACAAGCATCCTTCCACTATTACCCTCTGCATCCTACCATCAAGCCAACTGTGTATCCAATTTGCCAGCTCCCAAGATTCCATGCAATCTAACCTTCCAGAACAGCATACCATATGCAACCTTACTGAAATCCACAAAGACTACAGCTACCACTCTGCCCTTGTCAATGTTCCTGGCCAGGGAACAACACCTCATTTTCCACTTGAGGATCCTGCAACCCTCCGTACTCAATATTGAGTTCATTAATTTTAGGGCCCGAACTCTCCCATGTCCTAAGCCCCCTACTCCACACAGCAGGCCTTGTTATCACATCATCTGCCATTACACACTACCTACTGTTAGCCACTAACAGTCTCCATTAATAACTATTCACCCTCCCAGCCAGAACGTTATCCATTAGTTTGTCTGTCCAACTGCTCTTTTCTCTCTTTAGGCTCTATCCCCATCTATCATTTATGCTTTCTCCCCTCCTCCCACCCTACCTTCTGCATATAAACCAACATTTTCCTAGCTACCATCAGTTCTGAGGAAGGGTCACCAGACCTGAAACATCAACTCCAATTTCTCTTCACAGGTGTTGCCAGACTTGCTGAGCTTTTCCAGCAACTTTTATTTTTGTTTCTGTATTAAATATACTGGTTTGTACTGTTAAGTAAGGGCACACTATTGAAAGGGCGATAGATGAAATGCTTGAGCTGCAGTGTGAAGTGTCTGACTGTATGAATCACAAATGCTATTAGGCAGGTACAACAAGTAATTCGGTAAGCTGATAAGAGAATTATCATTTATTAACAGAGAAAGAGAAAACTGAGGTTGGGAGGTTATACTTCATTAATTCAGGGCACTGATGAGTCACATTTGCTGTGCACAGCATTGGTCACCTTATTTAAAAAAGGATATAAATCCATTGGAAGTATTTCAAAGAAGATTTAGCCGACTAATTTCAGAAAGGCCCGTTACCTTATGCAGAATGGTTGGACAAGCTTGTATCCCCTGGAGTTTGGGGTAGTAAGAGGTATCTGGGTTATAACATAAGAACTGGAGGGGTTTTGATAGGTTGAAAGTGGACAGAATGTTTTGTCTTATAGAAGAATTAAGAATGTGGAGTTTGCACGTTCTCCCCGTGTCTGTGTGGGTTTCCTCCGGGTGCTCCGGTTTCCTCCCACAGTCGAAAGATGTGCAGGTCAGGTGAATTGGCCATGCTAAATTGCCCATAGTGTGAGGTAAGGGGTAAGTGTAGGGGTATGGGTGGGTTGCGGTGTGGACTTGTTGGGCCGAAGGGCCTGTTTCCACACTGTAAGTAATCTAATCTAATCTAATCTAACCTAATCTAAAAACTAGGATTCACTGTGTAAAAATCAAGGGTTGCCCATCTAAAACGAAGATGAGTCAACTTTTTTTTCTTAGAGGGCTGTGTGTTTTGAAACTCTTCCTGAACATTGGTGGAAGCAGACTCCTTCCATATTTTGAAGGTAGAGGTGGATAGAGTCTTAGTGAGCAAGGCGGTGAAAGATTATCAGGATGTGCATTTGAGGTTGTAATCTGTCAGCTATGATCTTATTGTTAAAAATCACACAACACCAGGTTATAGTCCAACAGGTGTATTTGGAAGCACTAACTTTCGGAGTTGATGACCAACTGATGAAGGAGCAGAGCTCCAAAACCTATTGTTTCCAAATACACCTATTGCACTATAACCTGGCGTAGTGTGATTTTTAACTTTGTACACCCCAGTCCAATACCAGCATCTCCAAATCATGATCTTATTGAAGGGTCTCCTCCTGCTTCTTAAATGTATATAATTATTTTAGTTCATTCCTTTGGTATTTCCAGTTTGCCTGCTTCCTATGGAAACATTTTCAGGTCTCTATCAATATTGTTTTGTTCACATTTTGTTCATTAACAATAGTCAAATCTTATTCTAAGGGCAGCAACATGATTAGAATAAAATAGAACGTGTATGTATGCAACAACTAATCATGTCCTCAAACAATCCCACAGTGCTTTTTGTGATTATGCTTTTGAAGTTAATAGGTAGCCAAAGACTGCATCCAATTTCACGTTGGAGGAATCCATAATTAGCAAATGAATAACTGACAAGATTATCTGTTTTTGTTCCTTGTAGTGTTTGTCAGAATAAGAATACTGACCAGGAAAATGTCAGAACTACTATTTTTCTTCAAATAGTGCAACATGATGATTTACATTTAGTTGAACAGCAGACAGTGCCTGGACTTGGAGTTTCTGTCAAAAGATCAGCTTAGAAAATAACTGATTTGGTCATTCCAAGCTTGAACTCTAAAACATTACACTGATGATTTTCAGCTTTGTTGTCTGGTTGGTAACTTGACAGACTGGATTGCCTGCCTATTATATGACCAATGGAATGAAAGTCATCAGGCTCGATCAGGTGATGGAGTTCTGTGCACGAAAGCAAAAATGTTGGAAATTACCAAAATCATAGGGGGAAAAAAAAGCTGGGGAAGAGGAGTCATTCAGGTTTTGAGAAAGAATGTATTAACATACAAGATAGTGGTAAGAGTGGAATTCTGTAAGGGATGCTCTATTTATGGATTATGTAGATTAAAAGAGGAAAATCCAGAGGGAAAGTTATCATAATAGAATTCCAAATAAAGTGAAAAATAATCAATTATGTTCATGACTTCTGTTAAAGTCTTTCTTTCCGTATTCTCTCTAGTTTGCTGCATATCAGATTGTTTATTTAATTACAAACAAACAACATTCCACAGTCCTCATTGTTCTTAAAGATTCAACATGATAAAACTTCATACTTTCAATCATTTTCTTTAAAAGTGAGGGTGGAATTCTAAGTATATATTCTGCAATAACTTAGTAAAAAAAAAAGTGGCAGTAATGTTGCAGTGTTCAGTTCAATTTCAAACTATTTGCTGGATCACGAGAATTATCTTTGTAAAATGCTGGTGTACATAAAAAGACAACCATTTTGAGTAATTGAGAAATCTTGAAATGATTGGAAATGACTGAGATAAGAATAATAGAAAAATAAAAGTAGGGTGTTTTCAATGTTGGTGGAATAAAAACCATTTCTAAAATACATTAATTGTTTTAATTGTAGCAAATACTAGTAATTCCAATATTTTTGTGTTGAGCCCTTTGCAGATATTATGAGGGAAAGCTGATATACCAGACTCACCTAAAAAGGTGTTGGAAATGAACTCGGATACTTGGTTGCCAGAGCGGCTCATCTCTGAGAGATGGGTGAGCTCACGATTCAGCATTCTCTTGAACTGTTGAAAAGACAAATACTGAAATCAGCACCCATCTTTCTTCCAAAGCATTCAATATTACTTTTCAATTCCATTCTTTTATCAATAAATGGATAGATTGTGGAAAGTAACAATGGAAGAAGCTGTAAACCCTCCTGTGTATTGTCACATTACAAAGCATTCAAAGAGTATAACTAAGTTTAATTTAAACCTAATTATTTAACCAGTTCAGTGACTGAAATTACAACACACAAATGTTAAGTTATTTTTTAATTTAGTAGCTATCAGATTAAATTAAATGTTAAAGTTGCACACAAAATAGCTCATAGAGCATTTCACTTCAAACAGAAATATTTACAATGAACAATGAGATTCTAATTATGTAACAATATTAAGACAGACAGGAAATGACAGGACAAAGTCTTTTCATGCAGTTTTTCAGATTTATATAAAATTTAGATTAAAATGTAGCACCTTTAATTTTAATAGATTTGTAGCCAATACAGCAGTGCTTCTCAATAGCTGGACTGATTTTGATTTCCACATATTTACAATGAACTTTGTAAATATGTGGAAATCTTTTTCTGTTCCCTTTGATAATCTATAATTTTCTATATTTTAAATCCTAAAAAAATGCTGACATTTTGAAATAAGCATTTGAAAAGGAGTTACAAAATGGTAACATTTGTCTGACAATAGGCATTATAAATGTAAATACATTATGAAGCAGAAAGTTCAGTAATAATAAAACTTAAAACATTCTCCCTTCCTCTATGTCAAACAGCAAATAATGAGTATTTCCTTATGAAATTAAAATTACAGTGTTTGCTGGTATTCCCTGAGAAGTCCACTTTTGCTCATTTCTTTTATGACACTTTTTATCATGACAGATAACATTTTATTGCAGCCAGATTAATCTAATCAGACGAACTTAATAGACATCCATTTGAATTTTCAAAAGCAAGGAATATGGAAGCCAATGGACAATATGGAATAATGCGCTGTTGATACAAAGGGTTCTGCAAATGAACTTACAGCCACATATGTCACAGCAAAAACTGAGATTCTGTAATTTTGCAATAAATCTACTCACCTTGATATAACCCCAAGAAACAGATAACAAATAGTTTGCTTCAGGCATTTTGGCTCACTTGACAAGAGCAATAACAGCCGTGTACAAAAATAAGCAATATAGCTGAACAATTCCACACACGCTCTTCCAGTAGTAATATCCAAAATGCATAGATGTTTCATTAGCAGCTTGAACAGCTGAAGTAATTTCTGCCCCTCCCCAAAAATTACAGTATCCTTTCACTGCACGAGAAAATCCAGTCCATGTAATACATCCTTGGAAAGATAGTATCAGCGCGATTGCACTGACAGAATTGAGATAATGAAATCAGGGGTCACATGGAGCCAGGAACCATACAAGTCTGTGTAGTTCACAGCACTTATGAATTATGAATAGCTCTGGATTTTTGGATTGCTTCGTGGTGGTATGGGGGATGGGGAAAGAGTACTACTTCAGCTTAGTCTCAGTACATATGGACAAAAGAACATTTTTCAGCATGCTTACATTGTCTCTCCACCATTTCAACAGATGTGGGAAGTGACAGAAAATAGAGGACGTCTATTGTATATTTATGTAAATTAAATGCAGATGGTGTTCCATTTCATCAGAGAATATAAGCAACTTTTAGCACCCTCCTACGCCATTGTCAGAACTTTCAGCATAAGAACAAGTTAGTAAAATCACAATCAGGAACAGATTGATACATGATCTGATACATTTCCTGCCCTCAGCACAAAATAACTGAGGAATAAAAGTGGCATTGCAAGATGATATACAGTAATCAGGACAATTCTGAAGTTTAGAATTTGCTGCCTTGACGTTGACAATAAAATAACAAATTAAGGTTCATTTATGCTAATCATTTGCATCAAATCTTTTCTTGTCTGAAGAGAAAGCATAATAATTTTTTAAAAGTTAGTTGATTGAAGACAGAAATGCTTTACAATTGTGTATATTTTATTGTATTTTAAAACAACTAAAATTGTTTAAAGTGAATCACTTTATAACCATACTGATTGGGCATCTGGACATTTTGTACCACATTAAACTTACACTATTGTGCAAGGCAAACTTTCCAATAATAAGCAGATTTCAATCTTTTTTTGTGCAGTATTCATTCAAGCTTCTATATTTGTTAGACACTGAGAATGGTCTAATATTAAAAGAACATTTAACATATTGAGCAATGGTTAAAGCTTGACCATTCTATGGTGCTTGCAATAATTGTTTTTGACTCTGCACTCTCAACAGTCGTTCCCCTTTAAATCTGAGATGAAGTGCTGTGCCTGCATAGAAATGTTATTCAATCTTTATCTGATTGGCTTTCAGCTCAGCTGCAGTGACATCACCGAGCTTTCTCTGCACTGCTGATAAAGAGCATTAGAACATGCGGGGACAACTGCAGCAAGGAGCCCCTGAGAGTCTTGAGACTGAAGTTCAAAAAGCACCATGAAATGAATAGTACAGCTCCATAGCAACCACATCACATGACATTCCTCCAGCTGGTTACTAGAAGAATTCCCCTTGTCTGTTCTGTATTCCCCAATGAAGCATGCAGCCACCTGCCTTCTAAACCATTTTTTAATGAGCAAATATAATTCTTGTGTTTTTTTTCTAAGCGTCAGTAACGTATTTGAAAGAAGAATTGTCATAATCACACAAAGTAACCATGACTTATTG
Organism: Chiloscyllium plagiosum; assembly: GCF_004010195.1. Classification (NCBI taxonomy): domain Eukaryota; kingdom Metazoa; phylum Chordata; class Chondrichthyes; order Orectolobiformes; family Hemiscylliidae; genus Chiloscyllium; species Chiloscyllium plagiosum. The sequence goes on from NC_057720.1 coordinate 56,574,173, forward strand.
TCTTCTTCAAACACTGATCATGCTCATCGCACTATAAATAATAAGGTTCAATGCTTTTATTGATTTCTCTGAATTCCAATTAAAATGTAAAACAACAATTTAACTAATGATTCCCTATAATGTACCTCCTAACTTCCTAAAGACTCTGATGACGGAATTCGATTCCATATGTTTGATATTTGTTTTCCCCTTTTCCAAGAACCCATACTTTTATAAGTAAAATAGAAAATAACGCAGAAACTCAGCAAGTCTGGAAGCATCTGTGGCGAGGGACATTTTTCATGACAGAAATTTTCTTTTTTTATGCGTGACTTTAAAACAATGAAGGCGCACAATTATTTAATTGAATGCAGAATCAAACTGAGACAAACATCTCACCTGGCATCCTCCGCATATGTCTTTGAAGCCAGGGATTACAAGATAATCATCAAGAGTGAAGCTTCTCAGCTAATTTTCTTTCTCTTCTCTAACCCAGTCTACCCACAATTAACTGACCATCGGTCTGAACCAGAGTTATTTCCATATGCTCAAACATACCTTTAATATTGTGAAAGTATATCACCTAATGACCAAATGAAAACCAAGCTTTATTGAAAGTAAGTCAGACTGGTACAGTAGGATCCTCAATGCAAACCATATTATGTCATGACGGTGATAAAAATATAGATGATTGATTTTCAAATTATATTGCGATTTTAATATCTGAGACCTTTACAAACAGAAATGGTATAAAAAGGGACAAGACACTGATTTAAAATGGCCAATGTGATCACTTAACCACACAGGTTAGTCCAGCTTCATGAAATCAATATGGAGCAAACAAAACCGGTCTGAAATGAAATGAACATTTTATCAAAGGCACTAAAACAAGTCAACCCAGTCAGAAATGAAAAGGTCTCCATTTCCTATATTGGTTTACATCTTGATGTGAATTTTCATACATTGGAGATGGAATCTTGCTGCCAATCAGCAAAGTTAGAAAAAAAAACTTCTACAGAAGACAGTATGGATTTTTGACTGCAGGACTGGAACCGGCTGACGAAAGGGCTCTCTTAGCCACTCAAGAAGCAAAAATACCCAGAAAGAAATATTAGGTCAGAAAATTTTAAAATATCTACAGCATTTGCTGATAATGATTCAAGACACCGGTCAAACAATAGTCATCAGAGGGTCAAAATCTTGCACCTCTCGCACACCCTAATGATTTGAATCCTTTTCACCTTCCTTTTGTACTATCCCTTTTAATACTGAACACTCATATGAGCATGATTATTATTTTTATAAGGATTAGCAGAAAATAAACTTGCTATTTTCTTCACTTAAGAAAAAAACCTTGCAATTGGCTCCTTATTATTTTCTGGTGAAAACAGTCCCTATATTTTAGTTTGAAAGAGGTATAGCTGCCTGTTAAATGATTATGGTGGCCAATCAGGAAGATTGAAAAGAGTTGAGCACCTTTACCCTTTTTCACTTAGTTATAATAAAATGTACGAGGAAACAATATTTTACCTAATGTATGTAATAAGTCCTGCTTGATGCAATACATTAATGGAGAAAGTCATAGCAATATATGAATGAAGTTATTACTAATGTATTAATACGTCTTGACATTGAATTGTATTTAATGCTACTTTTTTGTATAAAGGACTTGTGGATTTTTTTGCCCTATCGATTGGTTTCTATGTGGTTTGGCACTTCACTAAGACTCTTCATGTTGCAAAACTTGACTCAGTTAATTTGGCAGAATGATAATGTATTGTGCAAGTCAGAGTTTATGAAAATAGGAATTATATTCAAAGAAAGCAAAGGAAGTAACAACAAAACTGGATACCCCATTGCTTACAGATCATTGGCGAATGAAGTTGGGACTTGTGCAGAAATACCGATGCAAGCACAGACAAGGATATCAATAAGTCACGATGATGAGTTCGATTCCAGCCTCGGGCGATTGTCTGTGTGGAGTTTGCACATTCTCCTCGTGTCTGAGAAGGCTTCCTCCAGGTGCTTCGGTTTTGTCCCACAATCCAAAGATGTGGAGGTTAGGTGAATTGGCCATGCTAACAATGCCCATAGTGATCAGGGACATGTAATATGGGGTAAACGTAGAGTAATAAGGTAGGGGAATGGGTTTGGGTGGGATACTGTTCAGAGGATCAGTGTGGACTTTGTTGGGCCGAAGGGCTTGTTCCCACACTGTAGGGATTCTATGATAAGGCTTTCTTGAGTGAGGCAAATGCAGTCACCACAGGTTGTGCCTCCAGCCTCAGCCATCTTGTCCCCTTTAATGGCTAAATAAGCAAGTTTACATTTTGTACAGTCAGAGCAGCCAGAAAAACTGAGACCAATTTCTTGAAATACAGGAAATGCAAATTCACCCATATAAGGATTCCTTCTCAAAGTTAGCAGGTGCTGCTCTGACACTACAGTAACAAGGTGACAACTCTGTTCGGCATTTTCGAGATGTGGAGGAGGACTGGGGTGGACAAAGTTAAAAAATCACACAACACCAGGTTATAGTCCAACAGGTTTATTTGGAAGCACCAGCTTTCGGACAGCTACCTGATGAATGAGTAGCGCTTTGAAAGCTAGTGCTTCCAAATAAACCTTTTGGACTATAACCCAGCATTTTCAAGTATTTGGGGAAGATCATAAATAGGATCTCTCATTAATTGTGGTTCATCCCCTCTTTCACACCTGTTCTTTTGTTGGAATCCACTGAGACTGTAGACTGATTTTTTATGTGCATTTCCATTTTCTCATTGAATACAGTCACATCAGCTGGGGAGAAAGCAAGTGAAAACAAATTGTCCCCCCATTGTGCTCCAGTACATTAAACTTCCACATTGTACAACTGTAAACAAAAGCCTGTCTGGTAATTCAGCTAAGCATACATTCTTCATGTTGTATCAAGACAGCAGAGGTCAGCAACCTATTTAACCATAAAGGGAAATCAGGGGAATGCATGATCTTGTCCTCCTGCTATATTTTCCAGCAGGAATAACTGCGTACTGCCTGGCTCTGATCAGAGAATTTATCAAAGACTGAAGATGAAAACCAGGGCTACGCAATACTGTTCAGAATAATGCAAGCTCTCACTCAATGGAAATCTTTCACACACTATTTCCCTTTTAAAGAGTCTACTCTAGGCACTTGCTGCAGTTGTACTTTTCCTTCACTCATGTTCACTATCAGCACATTTACTTCAACTTCCTGCAGTATCAACACTCTGCTGACAAGGGGCTGAGTTTTACTCGGGCTGGGTTGGGAAAGGGAGAAAACTGGAGCACCAGGAGGAAACCCACACAGACACCGGGAAAATGGTTGTTGGTGGTGATGAATAGAGGGCGGCAAGGAAGTAATTGGTTGAAATCCAATGGTAAGGCACAAAGTGCGGTAGTCAGACAGTCCCTTGGGGGGGATTCACCAAAGGAGTACTGACCTTTCCTTTCCACACTTTCACATAGAATTGATGAAAAAGCAGCCTGCCAATCCTTCTTTCCTTTCCAATGCCCACTGTTGTATGTCAGTGGAGGTGGATAAGATAGCCTTATCATAGATTCATAGAATCCCTACAGTGTGGGAACAAGTCCACACTGACCCTCTGAACAGTATCCCACCCAAACCCATTCCCCTACCTTATTACTCTACGTTTACCCCATATTACATGTCCCTGATCACTATGGGCATTGTTAGCATGGCCAATTCACCTAACCTCCACATCTTTGGATTGTGGGACAAAACCGAAGCACCTGGAGGAAGTCCTCTCAGACACGAGGAGAACGTGCAAACTCCACACAGACAATCGCCCGAGGCTGGAATCGAACCAATTAAAGAGTTCATTAGACCGAAGGACAATCTTCTGGTAGAGGCTTTATCAGCTCGCCACATTATGGAGGACATTGCAGGAGTAGTCAGGAAGGTAGTGCGCTAGCCACTCATCCAAACTTTATGTGCCTCCCCACCTCAAACACGCCTGTTGGAGGAAGAGGGGTAGTGTGCTAAAACTCAGCCCAAGGTTAATTTCTCCCATATACATACCAATTAGATACAAATCAGAAAATGTTGAATGCTAAAAGTATATTTCCTCTTGTAGGAGAACTTTGAACTAGTGGTCATAGTTTAAAAATATGGGGTTATCCATCAAGACAAAGATCAGGAAACATTTTTTTCTCTTGGGGGTTGAGTGTTTTTGGAGTTTCCTTTCTTAAAAGGCAGTGGATGCAGAATCTTTATATATTTTTAAAACAAAGATAGACAGATGGATTCCTGATTACCAAGGAGATGAAAGATTATGAAGGATGTAGAGTTGAACTCAACATCAGATCAGCCATGATCCTATTGAATGACAGATCAAGTTTGAAGGGCTGAGTGGCCTACTTGTTCTTTGTTCATATTTTATCCAGTTGCTCCATGTAAACAGTCTATTATTCACTTTCAAAGTATACTTGGTATACAAACCCATGATATTTCCATGATGGACCATTTTCTTATCAATCACTCTTACATTCCCTTCAAGTCGATATTTTGCCAACGTTTAGTGACAAAAATGACCTTGATTAATCTGAACAGATTTGAACATTAAATACGCATAAAAAAAATCTGGGAAAGGACCAAACGGAGACTTTGTAATTCCAAGCCTGACGAGTTGACGTTTTAACATATTCATCATGCACATTAGGCAAAGCATATATAAGAACTTTTGCATGTGGGAAAGCCCTTCAATTTTTAATGTGACTTATGCAATAAAAATGCATTTAAATAATTGAAAATATAATGCAGTTCTTGATTTTTTAAAAGCATTGTAAAGTGAAGGAAAAAAAAACAGAAAAATAACTTTGTCCCTGCTATGCCTGAAAAGTGTTCGAAATTTCAGAAGAGCTTCTGAATAAGCATTATTGCAGGAAACACACCAAGAACAGGCTCATTGTTATGAGTGTTCAGACACAGGGATTGCAAGATAACTAAAAGATTTTGATATATGCAGTTATATATAAAACTCATGACTTAGATTCCTTATTTTTTTGATCGCATATCTGATTTGTGCCAATCGCATATGTATTGTTGCATAAAGAAATGCATATGAAAGAGTTAGGCTGAGTCACAATGATAACTCAGCTACTGGGTGGCACAGTGGTTAGTACTGCCACCTCACAGTGCCAGGAACCTGGGTTCGATTCCATCCTTGGGCAACTGTCTGTATGGAGTTTGCATATTCTCCTAGTGTCTGCGTGGATTTCCTCCGGGTGCTCTGGTTTCCTCCTACAGTCCAAAGATGTGCACATAAGATGGATTGACCATGCTAAATTGCCCAATAGCATCCAGGGCTAGGTGGATTAGCCATACGAAATGCAGGGTTACAGGAATAGGGTAAGGGTCGGTGGGTCTGTATGAGCTGCTCTGCAGAGGATCATGTGAACTTGATGGGCAGAATGGCCTGCTTCTACACTGTAGGGATTCTATGATTCTGGATGGAACACTGGGGCAGTTTGGAAAGACAGCAGTTCAACACAGTTATCTCATAGAGATGCAAGTATCTTATGTATCTCTAGTTTGTAATAATTAATATTCCAAAGAGTTAATGTAACATGTACATAGTTACAGTTATGTAGCAACCCACATTTTGTTATAAAGACAAAAGCCTTCATAAAGGAAGAAGGATTAATGGCAGCACACAACCCACAATAGCTGGTACCCAAGTATCACATCATAACATGTATGGCAGTACAAATATAGTGACATTTCCAGGCCAATATTTAAAGACATGGTGAATGACTGAATTATGAGGTCAGCACAAAATTTAAATAAAGAGGGAAAATGCACAGATATATAATCGGACACCTAGTCATGTTTAGCTGCTTATTGAAAGATATGAAAAGAAATCTAGCTTTACATGAGTGTGAAAATATGGACCATAAATCAAGCAGTGAGAAAACCTGGCCATGGGGGCGAGGTGGCAACATCAGACTATTTACAAAGAAAGACTCTCATATATAAGCATATTTCATTTGACAGAACAAACCAAAGTCTTTGACTGCCCATGAAGGGCATTGGAAGTCTAGTCACCATTGTAAAGTAGGAAATGCAGCAGCCCGATGTGCACATATAGTTCCACAAACAGTAAGATGGTAACTTTTTATTAAGTACTTGTTTGAAGAATAAGTATTGGCAGGATACCAAGAGATAACTTTCTGCTCCTCTTTAAAATAATACCATGATGTTTTACAACCATCTGAGGGGGCAGACAAGCCTTGGTTTCATGTCTCATTTGATTGTTGGTACTGTCTGATAATGCAGCACACCTTCAATACCACATGAGGTTAGCAGCTTTGGTAATTGAGTTCATTATACACAGTGCTTTACGCTTATAGTACACAAATGGATGCAAACACACATGCAGCATTTCATTATTACACAGCAAATACTGACTGAGTGAAGCAACAGGGGTGAAAAGTAGCAAATAAAGTTATGTGGCTGACTATCTTCAGATTAGCCTTTTTCACAGCTGCAAGAAAGCCATCAAAGTCTAGTGGCTATCAAATACAAGAGTAAGGGACAAAGTACAGGTGGAAAAGATATTTTAATGGAAGGTGACTAGCTTGTGATAATACACAATTGGAATCAACATTAAGTAGAGCAGAATGGAGGTCTTGCAAAATGATCAAGAGCCCTGGTAATAAAAGTAGAAGTCTAGTTATGTGGTCAAGAATCAGGAGTTGAATTAAAACCTAAGATCTTCTGAATCGGGGACAAGATTACAACCAGAGTAAAGGCCGACATGTTGAAACATTTATCAACGGAGCTCTATTTTGTTTGGTTTTTGGTATGTGCTAGGCAGAATGGAGAGGTTCTAAATAAAGCTTGGACTATTCCCCTGTGTGGAAGAAAAATAAACACAAATGCAGTGCCTTGGTATTATTCAACACCTCCTCACAGTTTGTTACAGGAGGAGGTGTAAACATATATAGGTCTTATCAGCAGTGAGACTTTAAGTTGCTAGGCTTTTGCAAGCATATGAAAAAAGACATCAAAATATCTGTGGTGCTCTAATGAAGAATGAAAATTGCATGCTTTTCAATAATTAAATGGATACATAGAGGAGAATCTTTGGTTGGTAGCATGAGTTTTGCTTGTTGGTTACAAAGCCAGAGAGAGACCTATGCTACATCTTCCAATGTAGGCCTGCCTGAAATTCTATCAATCAAGAAATTTATGGATACTGGTGGGCTTCAGTCCAGAACTAGGTCTGGGGGTCAGAATTCCCTATCAACAAAAACAACCAGCTTCTACACCCTGTTGCACCTTGTGGGAGCCTCTGGATGATGCAGAGAACACCCTCAGGGTTTTTGGACCCAGGATAAAAATAATTTGCATTTGAGGGTATGTTTTCAAGGATAGAGGTCATGTGGAGAGTAGATGGGGAGGGGTATCTCAGTAGCAAATGTAAGGATATGTCACTCAATGGCCACCCCCTGCTCCTATATCTTGTCCCTTGCCCCTATATCAGGTGCTTGAGAATATGTTTGCTACTCCAAACAATCTGTCAAAAAAACAGTCAGGACTTTTTTGCCTTGAGGATGGACATCTATTTTCAGGCCTATTTGCAGGTGGGTTAATCCCACCAGCTATGGGCTGATGCTCTTAAGTGGTCATTATATGGCATTTGAAAGACCTCAATTAGCCATGGGAGGGAATGTTGGTCAAGTAATTTCCCATACAGAACTTAATGCTGGTGGAGGCAGGAGGCAGGGACTGAGTAAACAACCACCCTAATTAAATGTCCTTCCCACCTCTTCTCCTCCTCTTGGTCCAGAAAAAAATCCGCCTATACAAGCTTAGTGGTATGATTCTAGAGAACTTTCTCTTTTCCTGTCCGGTCTTCCTTTTTGATGTTGCTTGTCCTGTTAAACTTATAATGTGTGTTTCTTTGTATTATATTTAATTTCCAAATACACAACCATACAAATCTAATTAAAACACCTAAAATTCAATTAAAAGCACAAGTGTGTCATAAGCCTGCTCAAAGTACAAGTTTGAAGCATATTCCACAGCAAGTCTTTCAAACGAACTAGGGCCACCATAAGGATCTTAGAAATTGAAAGCCTATTTTTTTGATAAATAACTCTAAGGACCAGGTGTTCTGAAAGTGTATTCCTGCTTTCTAGTTAAAGGCAACACACAAATACAAGTTTCTTGTTTGGCAACCCTCTTGAGCTTCTGATGTGCACAAATGTCAAATATGACCTGGAGCTCACAAGTGATTAGGTCAATTATCAAAGCCCAACATTTTCATTCTAACAGTAAAAGAAAAGCTTTAAAGCATATTTTGAGTCAAAGGCTCAAATTCTCTACATTTTGAAAGATTAAAGGAAAATAAAGTCATTCAAACTTGTTTTAGAACAGAAAGAAAGGAATTTCAGATAAATGTGTTAGAAAGAAAGAAATTAAGCAAAGAGATAAAAAAATGAAGTATTGGGGAAAAAGTAGAGAATGAGAATAAAATAGAACTGACAATTTAAATACAGGTCTTTGGTACTATTTGGGGAAGGACAAGTTATTTTTGCCTTGGCTGTGGTGTGATGGTGTGGGCGTGGGAAAGTATAGGAAATTTCTAATCTACTGAGAATATCTGGGATTCCATATCAAGCCTTAAAGGCCCCAAATGTTAGTTTGGAGGCAAGATCACCTTGTACAGTCAAATCCAGAAAATGAAGAGCTGGATACAGAATATTATGTGTAGAGAGATGACATTTTCAAACAAAATATCCATTTTCCAATAACATACATACCTGTTATGTGAATATGGTGATTAAATGAATTGCAAAAACATGGATTTGTTCTATCAAATTTAGTTATTGTCTTAAAACTGGTAAGAGATCTCACTAGAAGCATTTGTGGCCTAGGTGTGACAAGTGACCTTAGAACTAATTCAATTGATGATTCAAAGCCTTTTTCACCTCATCAGCTGCTTGGGCTCATAAACACCTGTCAATCATGTGATTAGCAGTCTTGTTTAACTATGAAAACAGCAGCATCACATGGGCGCTGATTCTCACGCTCTGTCTATTCTTATAATTTATCAGTGTTTTAGCAACACACAAATCATTAGGCAACAAACCGTGGCAGAAACCTTGACCTATAGGAGAAGGGTGGACATCTGATCAAAAATATGAGAACTCAGAAGCAAGTGGCATACTTTCAGGCTTTAGGGCATGGAGGACCAGCTTTTTAAACAAGGAAATGCTCCAATAGTTTCTTTAGTTTCAATCTTACCCTAATTAAGGAAAGGCAGCATAGATTTGTTAAGGGAACACCATGCTTAACTAACTTATGAGTGTTTTGGTGAGATAAGAGAGGGCAGATGAATGCAATATGGTTGTTGTGGGGTACATGGATTTCAAATTGCATTCGATAAAATTCTGCACAACAGACCTGAGAATAAAGTTATAGCTCATGGAATAAAAGAGAAAACAACATTTATAAGAAAAAAATTGGTTAAGTGTTGGGAATACAACAGCAGTTAATGGCGGGTCAGACTGCAGGGAGGTTTAGTTATTTTTAAAATCAACCTGTTGAGACAGGATTTGACTTCTGGGAAAGGTGGGACTTGAACATGGACTTTCTGGCCCAGAGACAGAGATACTACCACTGTGCAATAAAACTCTCAAAAAACATTGCTGATTTTTTTTAAACAGGTGTTCTTCCCTCGGGGAATGGCTTCATGGTCGTCATTAGATATTTACTTAATTTTATTGGAATTGTTGAAGTTGCCAAGTTAAATGGAGACTTTTGGAGGGTTCCAGACATTGATGAATTGTCCATTGGAATCTTAAATTTCCTGGGAAATTTCTTTGGAGTCTGCTATAATGCTCAAATGCCATGAATTAATGCAAAATAATTGGAAGAGGCTCTGAGCAATTTAACAAATGAAACATAAAAAAGATATTTATATAGCATCTTTCATGATCTCAGGGCATCCAAGAGTGCCAACAGTGAGGCAGTTTGAAATGCCAACAAGATCGTAATATAGGAAAATGCAGTTGCCAATTTACTCAACAGCAAAGTTCCCAAAATGGGAATATGATGATGATCAGATGGTGTGCGTTTGTGGTACTGTTTGAGGGAGAAATGTTGGTCAGGGTACCAGCCTTCTTCAAGATCATGGTGAGAGATTTGACAAGGTTGTCAAAATATATGAAATACATGATGTTTTGTATACGTTATCATTCATCTGAAGTGAGCTGTTTGGCAGCAGTTGGTAGAAGTAGCCTGTGCACAGGTTTTGTGAGGGAATATATATGTTTAAAATTAAATATGTGCGCTTTGGGCTTGCTGGAAGTACAGGAAATCATCTGGATCAGAAGTCCACCTGCATGATGCACCTGAGAAAACATGACAAGGCGGCTCTGGTCAGACTGCATTTGGAACACTGAGTGCAGTTCTAGCCTCCATATCTAAACATAAATGTGCTGGCCTTGGAGGGGGTACAGAGGAGGTTTACAAAAATGATCACAAGAATAAAGGGCTTGTCATATGAGCAGCAGCTGAGGAGTCTGGTTGTGTACTCGGACTTGAATCAGCAAAAAGGTGAGAGAGAGAATATTTAAATCCTAATGGTTGAAAATCCATTTTCTTTATTTACTACCCTGCTAAGCAACTAAAAATAAAATCACTGTGCATTCCTTTGTCTGGTTTCATTGCAGGCAGTGTTTCATTTCCAACACGCGTAACTTATCACGGGTAAACTAAAACAAAAGATGCATTTTTCGTGATGCCTGACTTCTTTAACAGTTTCATTGCTTTTAGATAAAATGGTAATTTTTCAGACAATCTTTGTTATTATGTATTGAAAAGTTCAAGAAACCAATCTGTGGTCAGGTGTTTGTGGCAGCCATTTAAGGTATATGTTTGTCCCTTTTAAACCATTTTTTTCATGATGTCTCACTTATTATAATCATAAAATTGCTAATCATGATAAGTTGAAAGCAAGGCTACAGGGATGGCACAGGTGGGAAAGTTTCAGATTCCTGGATAATTGGGGCTCTTTCTGGGGAAGGTGGGACCTCTACAAAAATGATAGTCTTTACCTGAACCAGAGGGGTACTAATATCCGGGGTGAAAAAATTGGTAATGCTCTTCAGGAGGATTTAAACTAATTCAGCAGGGGGATGGGAACCTAAATTGTAATTCCAGTATACAGGAGGTTGAGAGTAGTGAAGTCAGAAATAAGATTTCAAGGTTGCAAGAGGGCACCGGCAAGCAAGAAGTTGGTTTGAAGTGTGTCTACTTCAATGCCACAAGCATCTGGAATAAGGTGGGTGAACTTGCAGCATGGGTTTGTACCTGGGATTTCAATATTGTAGCCATTTTGGAGACATGGGTACAGCAAGAACAGGAATGGTTGTTGCAGGTTCCGGGTCTTAGATGTTTCAGTAAGAACAGAGAAGATGATAAAAGAGGGGGTGGTTGTGACATTGTTAATCAAGGACAGTATTACAGTAGCAGAAAGGATGTTTGAGGACTCGTCTACTGAGGTAGTATGGGCTGAGGTTAGGAACAGGAAAGGAGAGGTCACCTTGTTGAAAGTTTTCTATAGGACTCCAAATAGTTCCAGAGATGTAGAGGGAAGTATAGCAAAGATAATTCTCAATAGGAGCGAGAGTGACAGGGTAGTTATGGGGGATTTTAACTTTCCAAATATTGACTGGGAATACTATAGTTCGAGTACATTAGATGGGTCAGTTTTAGTCCAGTGTGTGCAGGAGGGTTTCCTGACACAGTATGTCGACAGGCCAACAAGGAGTGAGGCCACATTGGATTTGGTACTGGGTAATGAACCTGGCCAGGTATGAGATTTGAGGGTAGAGTTGAAAAATGTGTTGCTGGAAAAACACAGCAGGCCAGACAGCATCTGAGGAGGAGAATCAACGTTTCGGGCATAAGCCCTTCTTCAGGAATGAGGCTGATGTGCCAAGTGGGCTAAGATAAAAGTTAGGGGG